>NC_068418.1:17779972-18089895 GCF_023724105.1 Carassius gibelio
TCCTGTATTTTTTGCATTTTTCAAAATCATAAAAACATTTATTACTGTAAATATCTGCTCTATATTGTAATTTTTTAAACCCTAGATCACTGCTCCGGGTGTGTGTGTTGTTCACTACTCACTGTGTGTGCACTTGAATGGAGGGAATGCAGAACACAGATTCTGGGTCTGGGACACCATACTTTATTACACGTCACATTTTTTCCTTTCCTTAAAATTATAAGAGCTGAGGTATGCCAGTGGCTTTCTGTTTGTTTTCAAGCTCACCTACTTGCAAGCATGTGTATAAAGTGTATAAAAGAAAGCACAGCAGTAACATAGCCTCAAGATACACAGCTCTAAAAGCCACAGCGGACAAAGTTGAATTAAGAAAGAGCACAAGCTTCCAGTAGCTATAACGGAGTCCAGAAAGAGGTCCAAACAACCTGGGGCAGCCTCAGGCCTCTGTTAGCCTGCTGATTTAATACAACCTGAAGAGGAAAAGGGTCCGTATTCATGATTCATTTTCGGTGGTACCGCCCCATTATGAGTGTGTGTGCAGGCTGACTCACCTTGTGTTCGTGGGGTGTTCTGCATCATGCTATTGTCAGGACAGTAACGCTGCTGTGAAGGCATCCATCCCCAACCTCATTGGGCGGAACAGATTTACTCTCAGTTGGATCAGGCCTGGAGAGATTAGCAGACTGAGAGTGGTTTTTGAGATCAAGACTCCCAGGGAGTTTGTGTGAAAATCTCACAGTGCTGTGAGGGATACAATACAATGCAATCGTAACGGACCGCTAAATCCTTTTAGTGCCATAACAAAAGCAATACAGTGTGAATTCAATAACCAATAGAATCAACTGTATAATTAGGGTGACTATATTTTAGTTTTCCAAAAAGAGGACAGTGAGTGTGATTTTTTTTGGGGGGGGGGTGATTAAGAAATTGCATTATTTAAGGTCCAAAAAGAGGACATGTCCAGGGTAAAGAGGACGTATAGTCACCCTAGTTATGATGTCATGAGAAACGAACAGTACAATAAACGAAGTGAACATTAAATAACATAGATTCTGATTGTTACTGATTATATAACACACAAAATCAATGTTCTGAATGAATCGGTTGACTGAATGATTCAAAGATTCTCTGCCACTTACTTGCTCTATAAAATCTATTGCTAGGTTAGTGTTGCAAAACCATGGGTATAGTTTTAGATTATCATGGTTTAACATCGATAACCTTTTTACAGTAAAACATGGGAGATTTCTGTAAGGGAATTTTAAAAAATCTAACTGGAACCATTGCATTTGAGTGGTCTCTGCTGTTTCTACAATAATTTATTGATGCTGGGGTCAAAACACTGATTGGTCTTTTTTAAGTATTATCATCCATTTACATAGGATTTAGAAAACACTTAATTCCCTGTTATAGGGCACCTAATGCATTAGTGCAATTGGTTTCCCAGCTGTTTCTCAACAGGCAGTGTTTGTTTGCATTGTTAATTCATGCACAAGTGAGCTTTCAGTGCCTGGTCCTGATTATTTGCATTAGCATTTGGAGTCTTCTGCTGGTGTCAGAGTCTTCTGCTGGTGTCAGAGTCTTCTGCTCATTGAAATAAGCAGGAAATTAAATGATTAGAATATTCAGTGAAATTCTACATGGTACATTAGTGCAGTAATCAGATTAATCCACAAAAGGTTTTGCATTAATTAAGTGATTTAACAATGGTGAAGCAAAGTGTCCGTGCATTTAAAAACTATGATCACTGAGTGGTGCACATTAACAGACTGTTTGGCATATTCAAACTTCTTGAAAAAATAAAAAAAGAACTGGCATGGAATCCAGTTAGTATGACAGAGCAGACATACAGATTAATTATATTATTAATATTTTTTTTATGTACATCATATATAGAGAAGATCAAATTTGCATATTTAAATTCACTTGGAATACATTTTTCTGGAAAAATTAGATGGGTCTTTTAAAACTGACCAGCATAAATTTGAGGTCCAAAACAAAGATGCTGTAATTGTGGATAGCTGGATATTTTAAAGAAGATCAAATTTATTAAAATAATTAAACAATTTCTTTGGCATACAGAATGGTTAGTAAAATATTTTATTTTATATTTTTAAATATAGCTTTTTTTATATTGATTATTGTATCAATATATAATAGATACCAAATATATGGGTAGATATAAAAAATAAATCAATAAAAATGTATTTAACAATTTACATTTGTGACTTTTGGACCACAAAAACAGTCATAAGTAGCACTGGTATATTTATAACAATAGCCACAAATACATTGTATGGGTCAAACTTATAGAGTTTTCTTTTATGCCAAAAATCAGGATAGGATATTAAGAAAAGATCATGTTCTGTGAAGATATTTTGTAAACTTATCACTGTAAATATTAAAACTAAATTTTTTATTAATAATATGAATAGACAAAAACTTCATGTGGACAACTTTAAAGCCAGTTTTCTCAATATTTTGAATATTTCAGATATGGTTGACGCAAACCAACTTACAAATGAGGAATATCATAATTTTATCCTTCAAGACAATAGCCAACAATACTAACAAAATATTCTGCCTGTCCTTAATAGTTTACCAAATATGTTGCAGAATGCTTTGTTAACATATTTAACATGAATATTATCTACCAGTTTTTACTGAGATGTACAAGGAATAAGAGAGAGAGGTCATGCCAGAGCATGTAAAATAAATTCAATTTAATTTAAAACTTAATAATGTTTTTCAGTTAGTTTTACATTTCCAGTCCTGCTTTCCACAATAAAGTGACGGATCCGGGAGTTTGACTCCACACATCATCACACTTGCATAGCACCTGTTCTTCCTGCTGCATGAGAATGAGATGTGAGCGCGTGTAAACATCTCCTCCCCCGCTGCACTGGCTGCAGAACCGCATCTCCAGTGTGTGGAGCGGGACAAAATGGACCCTGATTGAACGTGAGAGCAGGCGGAAGAAAGGCAGCAGCGGCAGAGGGAGGGCGTTTGCTCTCAGTGAACAGCACAACTCAGCTGCTGCAGTCAGGGCATCAATTTTGTATAGGCGTTGAGTGCGGTACCAGAGCGTTCCCCTCTCTTTACCGCTGAGCATGGAGAGCAGCTCGCGCCTCGCTCGACCACAGAGAGAGTGATGGAGGGCGATACGAGCCGTCTATATAGGCATGTCCGCGTCCGATTCTAGCGCAGCCCTGCTCAGCTGCAAGGTAGGGATAGTTTGCTCTCTCTCTCTCTCTCTCTCTCTCTCTCTCTCTCTCTCTCTCGCACTGATTTTTCCCCCGCGCGCTCCCTCTATTACATTTTCACTCCGTGTGATTCTGTAATCAATCAGCGCTGCTTTGGTGGAGTGAATGAATTTTGCATGCATTCTGCCTGGGTCATACTCTATTAATATACTCGTGTAAGCCTTTTTTATGAATAAATTATTCTCAGTCGAGATGCACGTCTTGGCTTTTCAACAAGCAGACTCATCAGATGCATTCAGCTGCATTGATTGTTTAATTGACAATGTGTAGGCCTATTGCCCGACTAAGATTGTTAATATCTCTTTCACTTTCTCATATCTTTCTGGGTGTAAGTATCGTTTCAGATAGAATTGCAAGTTGTTGATATGTCATCTGTATTAGGGGGGAAAAGGCATATGGATTGGTTGTGTTGCAATAGTCAGAAAAGGCTGGAGTAATTTTTTATAACCAGCCAACAACCATGGTCAGAATTTCACTGGTTTCAGGAAAAAATACCACTGAAAAGTGACACGCACACACAAACAATGCACAGATATTTATATAAATGTATATGTTTATATTCAAGAGTGTAATGAGCTATGTATCTTTACATATATTCAGGCCTATATTTTTAAGTCATATGTTCTTGATTTTATCAATTCATAATTATATTTCAGGACATTTATAGGTCTTTATAGGTTTTGGACACTATTCAGTTGACATAAACAGGGCAAAAGTATTATATTATATAAAACTACCCCATACTAAAAATCCATTTGAAAATCTTCCTTTTGAAAATATATAATTGCACCCAGTATAGTTCAACCTTCTTTCTGATACTGATTACTGATTTAATATAATGCAAAATTTGCACCAGTGCATGTGTTTATTTTATATTCTAGATGTGTGGCATGTTGTTGATTCCTATGGTCTCTGATCCTTGTCTTCGTCAGGACAAGTTTTGCCATGGTGAGCATCAAATCCATGCTGCTCTATACAGGAGACTGGGAATCAGATTCTGACAATCTGAATGAAAATAGGGCACAACACTGAGTGAAATATAGGTGAAAGAATGACTGTTACCTAACAAGCCTTGTGGATGTAGAGAGGTTCGCCCCCTGTTGGCTGTGCTGCTTATTGCACAACAAAATTGTGAATCTCACAATTCTGAGTTTATATCTCAGGTTTCTGACATTTTTCTCATTGTGAGAAAATTCTAATTCAGATGGCCAAATTCCTGCTTCCATTTGAAGCTCAAGATGGATCATTCTTAAATCATTCTGGAGAACATTAGTTTTATGCAAACTTGCGGAGTTTAACACAGCTCTAACACTGCTGTCATTAAAGCAAAAGGAAGATAAACAGAATAATAAGACTTAAATTCTATAAAAAACCTATTAAAGCTTTATTTAAGCTACATACTGTAAACATTCTACCCAGCCTTTTCTGGGAATGTCTGATGGTTATAATGTGTGTTGTAAGTGGAATATGGGGTGAGGTGTTGTGGAAACACTCTTAGCGGATGAGGTTGTGATGCATTGTGTCTTTTAAAGGATTACATTACTCTATCGATCCAGGTACTGAGCGAAAAATTGCTTAGTCTGTCGGATCATCTGAAAACGACTCTTAAGTTAATGCACACTGCATGGATGAAACACAAAATGTGTGTCACAGCCTGTCACAGCCACAGTGATGTTTATGTGGGCGACCCTGCATCACTATTACCTCCTACTGATAAAAGTGGCATCAGTAAAAAAATAAAAAGAAACCTTTGATATAGAGTGTTGTTGTACTTCAATGCCCTACCCTATCTTACTTTTCATTTATTTCTAAGCCGAACACATGAAAGAGATGAACACAGTGTAGATCATCCAACAGTTGGTTCAGGACAGCTCTGTGATGGAGATGCCTCCCATAGCAGGGCTGGCTTTTAATTAACACGTTCATTTAGATGAGAGATATGTTTTAATCGCACATAAGAATCTTATCTTAGTCAGCGTCTGCATAATTATGCTTCATCTCTTTCGACGGTAGGTGTCGCGCCCTGCGGCTGCCTTTGATATTTAAATCATATCCTCAGTGTGTTCCGGATTTTGGAGGGAAAAAAGACAGAGGGAAAGGCTAGTCTGGAGGGTAGATCAGAGGACTGCAGGAGATGGTAGAGGAAAGGTTTTTGCAATGCTTGTTTACAGTCACTACGTCTTTTGTTATCAGTGCATTTGGTGATTTAGTTTTCAGTTTTAATTTTTCTTTTTTCAATTTTTGGTTTGCTGCAATTGCTGTGTGCAGTTGAAATTGTGCAAAATAGAATATCGCAAAACTACAGAAAAAAAATAAAAAACATTATTCAAAACGTTCTGGCTAATTCACAACACACGTGCACCTTCATGAATTTGATTTTAACCTCAAATAGTTGCAAATTGTAATTTGCTGAACATTTGCTCACCCTCAAGCCATCCAAGATGTAGATGATTTGATCTTATAAAAAAATGTAACATTAAAAGTTTTTTCAAACCATTGCTTCTGGCTCAGCAACCTCGAAAAATGCCAAGTGTGCCATCCTCAAAACCAGTTCAAACACAATAAATACTTTTAATACAGACCCAGATAACAGACATCTCATTAGCCAGCTGTTCAAATGTGTATATGTGACCCTGGACCACAAAACCTGTCTTAAGGGTCAATTTTTCAAAAGACAAAGTTTGGCAGAGATTCAACTATTTGAAAATCTGGAATCTGAGGGTGCAAATAAAAAATTAAATAATGAGAAAATCACTTTTAAAGTTCTTAGCTATGCATATTGTTAATAAAAAAAATATGTTTTTATATAATTAGGGTAGGAAATTTGATGTTTACTTAAAGGGTTTGTTCAGCCAAAAATGAAAATGAAGCCATAAATTACTCACCCTGAAGTCTTCCTAGGTGTATATGACTTTCTTCTTTCAGATGAATTCATTTGGAGTTATTTGAAAAATTGTCTTTGATCTTTCAAGCTGTTGGATGCAACTCAGTGGATGTTCCACTGCATCGGTCCTTGAGAACAAGCAATAGTGAGCGCAAGCTAGATTAAAGTGATTATTAGTTTTGAATATGGAAATTTTTCGTAAACCTTTGTTCACCCACCGGAGCCATGTGAGAGACTTTTTTTTTTTAAGATGTGCTTTCTATTAAACTTCTCATGGACCGATGGAGTGCAACACCAACAGCTTGAAAGATCAAATAAATGTTTTTCTAATGACTCTGACTGTATTCATCTGAAAGAAGAAAGTCATATACACCTAGGACGACTTCAATGTGAGGGATTTATGGGCTAATTTTAGTTTTGGGTAAACTAACCCTTTAATATCGATAGAAAAATTGATCATTTTGACCAATACAATGTTTTTGGGGGATTTTGCTACAAATATACCCAAGTGACTTAAGACTTGATCCAGGGTCAAATATATCTCCATATGATTTTGATATGATATGATAGTATGCAGATTCCAAGCAGAAATGTGTTGCTTAGTGAATAAGACCCACTGTAATTGACAAAGAAGTAGAAAGGACATTAAACATTCCAATGGATAAAAGTAATTATAATAAAACAAATTGAAAGAGCACCTCTCATATTGGATTCTTATCCTTTTTGCAGAGTTCTGCTGATTCCTGCACGAGTAGACCATCGGATTCCGACCTGTCCCTGGAGGAGGACAAGGAGGCGTCTCGGCGTGAGGCCGAGCGCCAGGCCCTGCTCCAGCTCGAGAGAGCCAAGGTTCATTTTCTCAGATGGATACACTGTCAATAACCTTACCTCTAAACATAATGTGATCTGGTTTCATTGTTTTCTGGTAGACCAAACCTGTGGCGTTTGCAGTGAGAACCAATGTCAGCTACTGCGGGGCTCTCGATGAAGACTGTCCGGTTCAGGGTGCCGCCATCAACTTTGAAACCAAAGATTTTCTGCACATAAAAGAGGTGGGAAGCGACTAATGAACTGAAGTTAACAGTTAGCTTATGTTTCAGTGTGATATTTTTGAGCACATTGTCTCCTGTCCTACAGAAGTATAATAATGACTGGTGGATCGGGAGGCTGGTGAAGGAGGGGGCAGATATTGCCTTCATCCCCAGCCCTGTTAAACTGGAGGCCATGCGGATCAAGCAGGAACAGAAAGCAGCTCAGAGGTCCACAGTTGCATCTCATCATATCTATATAGTTGTTCTTCAGTACTGTATTAATTAGCATTAAAAGGAACAGTTTCCCCCAAAGATGAAAATTTGCAGAAAATGTATCCACTCTCAGATGTAGATTAGTGTGTTTCTTAATCAGAAAAGATTTGGAGAAAATTAGCATTATTTTCAGGCACACCAACAGATCCTCTGCAGTGAATGGGTGCCGTCAGAATGAGAGTTCAAACAGCTGATAAATATGTCACAATAATCCACAAGTAATCCTCACGACTCCAGTCCATCAAATAACATACTGTGAAGTGAAAAATTGTGTGTTTGTAAGAAACAAATCCGTCATTAAGATGTTTTTAACTTCAAACTCTTGCTTCCATATAAAATACCATAATCCATAATAATGCTCCAGTGAAAAAGTCTGTCAACTGTTGCCCTCTCACATCAAAATACGTGTACTGGACGTGTCACTGGAGAGCAAATTATTTTAGAAAGAGGACTTGTGTATTAGGTACCTTTAATTATAGATAGAGGTATTTTTTTTCCACATACTGTTTTTTTTTTTTTTTTTGCCTGCCATATAGTAGCGAATTATGCATGTTCAATTGAACTGTGTTAGAACAAATAATTTGAATGGCATTTAAATCCCCACTATTAATACGCAGCAATACAGTGCACAAAGACAAGCAAAATGATTTTTTTGTGTGTTGTTAACAGGAAAATGGGTGGAAATGCTTCATCTGGAGGCTGGAGGTCTACTCCTCCTTCTGCAGGTGAGAGGTATTTAAATACTATCACACATTACTCTCTTATTGTAACACTAGTAATGTTGAGCCACTACCATTCAGGATTTATGCTGATTTTATATGTCAAGATTCACAATATTTCAGTATAAAATCGTTTTACCATTATGAACACCAAAAACCTGTTTAGATTTCCTCAAACACATCTCTCTTGTTTTAAACAAGCCAAACAGAAGCAGAAGCAGGTAGGTGGCTAAAGTTGCTTCTTTGCTTCCATAATGCAACACAGTCCCTCAAAAAGTGCTATTAAATATTCACAGTTTTTGTCTGGCCTCTCAGACAATTCTCTGTGAGAGATTTTAATGCTGTGTTATTGAAACTGCATCCCTTGAGGCTACTCATTAGATGTTGGGAAATGTTAGTTAAGGTTCATAGCTTGTGTGTGTGTGTGTGTGTTGTAGACAGAGCACGTTCCACCCTATGATGTAGTTCCATCCATGAGGCCTGTTGTTCTGGTCGGCCCCTCGCTGAAAGGCTATGAGGTAAATAATATTAAATTTGATCATCATGGCAGTTAAGAGACAGGCCAGTTGTTCTATGTATGCAGGGTCCAAAATTGACAACCATCAAGCACGTGAAAGTGGAGTTTGAGGAGTAAATAAACTGAATCAAATCAAGGACATGCAAACCATTTACTAAAGAAAACATCATCACTCACCCATGTGACTTTTCTGCCTTTTAATTCGCACCACTATTGGAAAAGTTACCAACAGTAATAATGTCTTTTTTCTCCAGAACTCAATGTGACAACGTATATATTCAGCTACCAAAATTTGACTAACCAGCATTTTATTTTATTATTATTTATATAATATTATAGTTTTAGTCATTTTTGAATACATTACGTTAAGTAATTTGTGTAATATTTGTATTTGTGTGTGTGTGTGTGTGTGTGTGTGTTACGGGAAAAACAAGAAGCAATATATGCAAACAATACTCAGCATCTTCAGTAGGAGCTGAGTGAATGTTATATAGTTTATGTAATAGCTTTTAGGTTAGTGTGACTTGTTACAGCTGTGTGCAATCAGTGCAATGGATGATGGGAAGTGCAGTCCAGGCATATAGGGTAGGGTAACAGTCTGTGTAGTGTGAGAGTCCATGTAGCGAGCGGGTGACCTCTGGTGGTAAGTGAACGGAAGTTCATTGACCAGATTTGTGACCCTATGATGTGATATACAAGTTATATATTTACTAAACAATATTTAGATAATTATATTTATTATAATTATATTTTATAAAATAATGCACAATACAGTTTCATGCATGGCCTAAGAAAAGTAATCACAGTCTGTAAATTCTTATAATTCACTCTCTGTGGGCAGGCATGGCAAAAAGCTCATTTTGGATCCTGTTGTATGTGACTGCTCAGGCAGTTTTGGTGTGCGAGAGGATTCACGAACATGAAATATTGAAATCCTGCTGTGGCACGGTGCTCTGGACACATTTGTCAGTCAGCTCTTTAACAGAGACACCAGAGACCAGCTTCCCCTGCTGACTCTCTACCCTCTATTTCTGGAGTCATTCATTTTTCACCCCGTGTCTAAATGAAACCACGTCACCTCATCCAAACCATATTAGCCTTATACACCACTCTTCTTCCGAATCCCCTGCTTAGGATTCCTTATTTTCCCCCACGATCCTTAGACAACAAAATCACTGGGTGGATGTTAACACTATTAATAGCTCAGGACCTAAACTACCTCAGATTGACAGGTTAATTACATATGAAACGTTTCTGGTTGAATGTAGAATAATCGTTTTCTCACAATCTTCTGATGCAGGTGACTGATATGATGCAGAAAGCCTTGTTTGACTTCCTGAAACACAGGTTTGATGGGAGGTCAGTGCAGAAACTGCTTTTTTCACTGGTTTAGAGCTTTAATGTGAAAGCGTTACTCTTAAAGGAACAGTTCACCCCAAAATAAATCATTTATCTACCTTTTTTCTTCTGTAAAGTATCATAAAAGTGGTCCATACTTCTTGTATGCTATGTTATTTTCTGTTTTGTGGTGTGGTTTCATGGCAGGATTTCTATCACACGGGTGACTGCAGATCTGTCTCTGGCCAAGAGGTCTGTACTGAACAAGAAAGCTATCATGGAGAGGTCAAACACACGTTCCAGTCTGGGTGAGTGACAGCATACAAGAGTTAAGCTAAATAGTACATTAATACAAAATATGATCAGGTATTTTTTAATGAAGGACCTAATATGGCATCATTTGTTGTCTCATTATTAATGTGGCTCTTGCTATCGTGCCTGTCTCTCTCTCAGCCGAGGTGCAGAGTGAGATTGAGAGAATATTTGAACTGGCTAAAAGCCTGCAGTTGGTGGTCTTGGATGCAGATACTATCAACCACCCCGCACAGCTTCTCAAGACCTCCCTCGCCCCCATCATTGTCTACGTCAAAGTGTCCTCTCCAAAGGTACATCAATATTTAACCAGGCAATAAATCACTTATTCTTAAAAAGCTATAAATGGGTGTTTCTCAAATTACAGATGTATATTAAAACTAACCTCACTTTTCTGTTGTTGTATGAAGGTAACATTATTGTAAAATGGCCTCGGAAACCCTTTAACTTGTATTTTTATGTTGTTTTATGTATTTTATTATTTAACTCCTGTCCCAGACTATGGATTTTCATCTAATATAGAAATCCATAATAAAAAAATAAAATGTATCTAAAATTATGAAAAGTAAATTAATCAAATTGTTATTAGAAAATTATTTATATAATTTTTAGATCAATTTTGTCCCTCTATCATTTCCACCACAACCAGAATTCTTTCTGCAGTTATTATTTAAATATTCTTCAAATATAAGTCTAAAAATAGTGTTTTAGCATGACCAATGAGTGTTTAAAATCAGAGACAACAAAATGCATTATTACAGTATTACATTTGCTGGTTAAGAAAAACTAGTTTTTCTGTGATGCATGTACAGTATGTCTACTCTTGAATATCGATGATAGACTAATTAAAAGGATAGTTCACCCAAAAATGAAAATTACTCACCCTCATGTCATTCTAAACCTGTAAGATTGTCATCACAAATTAAATTTGTTTTGATGAAATCCGAGAGCTTTCTGACCCTGCATAGACAAGCAGTGCAACTACCATGTTCAAGGCCCAGAAAGGTAGTAAGGACATTGTTAAAATAGTCCATGTGACATTTATGAAGATACAATAATATTTTTTTTCTGTCCAAAGAAAACAAAAATAACTTTATTCAACAATTCTTCTCTTCTGTGTCTTTGACACGTGGTGGTACTTTTATTAATGCATGCTGAAGACTGATACATAAGAGAAGAAATTGATGAATAAAGTCGTTATTTTTGTTTTCTTTGCACACAAAAAGTATTCTCGTAGCTTCATAAAATTATAGTTGAACCACTGATGTCACATGGACTATTTAAAAAATGTCTTTAGTATCTTTCTGGGCAGAAAGCTCTCGGATTTCATCCAGAAATGTCTCAATTTGTGTTCTGAAGACGAACAAAGGTCTTACGAGTTTGGAATGCCATTATGGTGAGTAGTTAATGACAGAAATTAATTTTTTGGGGTGAACTATCCCTTTAAATATGAATTTGAAAAGTGTTTATTTATAAGTTAAGCAGCCAAAGCCAAAAAATCTGCACACCAAATGAAATGCAAAGGTCCTGAAGTTTTACATGAAGGTGAAGACAAAAACTGCACTAATTGCACTAACAAAAAAAGTGACTGTCCACGCACACAAAAAAGCAGTGCTATTTAAAGGTCCACAGAACTAAAAGTGTTGTTGTGCTTATTTAAATGATTAAGTAATATAGGTAGGTTCACTCATTACTCATTTTACCCCAGGTTCTTCAAAGACTCATTAAGTCCAGAGGAAAATCTCAAAGCAAACATCTCAATGTGCAAATGATGGCTGGAGATAAACTAGCACAGTGCCCACCAGTGAGACCCATTACTGCACACTTTCAGCTCCTGTTAACATACTGAAGCAACACTAATACTGGCACTAATACTGTTTGTCTTCACTGCATTAATCTTGCATCAGGAAATGTTTGATGTCATACTGGATGAGAATCAGTTAGAGGATGCCTGTGAACACCTGGCTGAATACTTAGATATATACTGGCGTGCCACTCACCTGCCAGGCTCCGCCCCCTTGAACCCTCTAGTGGAGCAAAATGTAGTTACACCACCCTCAGCCAACTCTAGCCAACAGGTGAGTGTTTAAATGTTACCTGCTTGGGCTTCCCTTGATGTGATGAAGCTTAAATGATCTTAAACACTCCCTCATCTTCTTTCTCTAGTTCTCAGAGACGCATGAGCTAATTGAATGAGTACAACCACAAATTAGGGTGAGTGTTGGATTGATTTTCATCTGCCAGTTAAACGTATTATTGTGAATGTGTATTTTCTTCTCACGGCATATTGATAATAAATATTAATAATAACAATCAAAATCAAATGTGCATTTGCTTATTTCAAATGACAAATATTTAATTTAATTTAAGTTTAAGTTGGCTTTAGTAACCGTATTTTGTTACCGTATATGCTTTTGTCTGTTTTATTATATATATAAGTGTGTGTGTGTGCACCTTAAATATTGACTGACAGAAAGCTTTTGTCCCGGGTGTTTAACCATAATGATCACTCACTCTACTGCTCTCTGGTTGTTATAGAGTGACATAGAACATTCCAGAAAGACCCCCAGAATATTCCTCAAAGGCCAGCCCCTTCACTGCCCCAGAATGAGACGGGGCTCAGAGCAGCTGGCCCCCCCTGCCCCCCGATGAGAAAGAGGAGATGAAGGCCAGCGGAGAAGTGGACCAATCCCAGCCTCACTGTCAGTGACAACACACACCCTCTACTTAACCTGCACTAACACATGTGTCGTCCTTTACATCTCAGAACCACTCTGCTGCAGGCCTTCAGCCAACACACACACAGGTATACACACATTCAACTGGTCTGAAAGTCCCCACTGAGCCCCGCTGACAACAACAGGGGTCTCCCTAACCCCTTGGTGGTGCCGTCTGTCTGCAGGTTCTGCCAGCCTGACTCTGGCACTGTGATCAGAGCATCCATACCATGCCCTCACAAAGAAGGGCACCACATGCCACTCACATCCCGCTCACTCACTCTCCACCTCATGCATCACTTTTGGTTTGTTTTCAAGGCCATACCTTTTTCACAATACATTTTATTTCAATCAATCATCAAATGCAGTTCACTCATAATTAATAACCCAAATGGCTTTATGTAGCACAGCCCTCAAATCACTAATTCATATACTGAATCCACACTTGGGACTTTTTAACTGAAAACGTTTTTATTTTTGTGTTATATCCCGTTTCATTTTTCCTGTGTCTTTTTATCCACTGGAAACATTAGGTTTATGTCAACCAGGGCAAATTAACAAGTAACTCATCAGTATGTCCAAACACACTGCACTAGTATCACCCTTTCAGATTCATGAAAAGCAGACCACATGAATGTTTGTACATCTTTTTGCCTAGATCTTAGTATTGCACTAAAAAACCTAACATATTATTTATTTTGTCAGTGGTTCTCAACTGAGATCTTACAATTCTGTTCTGATTGGACAAGTGATAAACTATGCTAAATGCACGGAATAAAATGCAACTTATATTATAATTATGCATAGTAAGGATGATAAGACTTGTTCAGTTTTAAAAGGAAAAAATTATATGGCATTTTGATGCAAATTAATCTATAACAGTAAATTAGGCAGATATAAATTGTATGACATGCTCTCATCTTTAAAATCATGAACAAGCTGAGAAAATATTTCTCAAAATATATTCAACTTAATTTGTAGTTAAGTAAAAAAGGTTTGTGCCCCAATATTTTATGAACTATTTTAGTTTATTATTTATTTATAACTATATTTGAATTCATATTGTTAGGATTTTATTTTTTAATGTAAATGCATTTTAATATTTGATTTTAAGAATTTATTTTTATTTCTTTTGTGCAATAATCTTTTGTGTTCCTGTGTTGGCCAAAGTTCTATACTAATGTTTGCATTACAGTGACATCTAGTGGTTTTGTTTGAAACCACAAATGTGAGACCCTTGCAAGCCTCTTTGTTTCCACAAAAGTATAACTATACATAATCATACCATTAATTCAAAAACAACTGTGTAACGGTATGATGATGTATTGCATTTTGAGAATCACGAAACACTGATAACAGTTCCTGATAGTTTTGTTTTCATCAACACTTATTTGCATGATTAGTGATGATTTTGCTGACATATCTGCTGCTGTAATTGTTGAGTTTTACTTGCTGCTGTTCTTCCATGCAATAACAAAACCACTTACAAAGATTATCACATTTAACGGAATGACATATGTCTTATTTGCAAGACAATCTCTTCACTAAATTATCACTAATTTTAGTCTTTGCATACATGCATATGCGATCCCATTGTACATTCAAGCTAATCATGACTATGCATGACACAATCAGGCATTTGTAGAAATAAGCAGCACTGTAAACTGAATAGGGAGATGCAATGGACAGAAACCATCACAAACATCTGCTTGAGTATATACAGTTTGCACATTAAAATTCATTGCCCTCATCTATATATAAATTGCACAAACAAATGGCTTTCTGTCTATTTAAGGTGTACATAAATAATATTATTTACATATATTGAACAAAAATGTTATTTGGGACCATGTTGAATCTTCTGTCAATTTTTAAAATGACTGCATATGAAAAGCAACAAGCTAGAGAAACAGGCTTGAAAGCACAATGAGCTCTTCCCAATTGAAAACATGCTTGATATCTTTCCAGGTGATTTGTACATAGTCCATAACTATGTCTTTGGGTCTCCAAAGTATATTTTCAAGGCTAATTTTTTATTTTATTAGATATTTATGTTGTTCTCTATCACAAGATACTGTACTGTATGCAAAACTGGTGGAAGGAGGAAGACAATGGATTGGACTGGTAAATGTCTATCACTGAATAAAGGGAAAATCAATATGATTGCACTATTTTGGTTTTGTGTTTGAGGTTTTCTTTTGGTTTAAAATGCAATAAATGAACTATGTAATTGTGTAAACCCTCTTCCAGTAGTTAGCCCATCATAATGTACTAATGTGACAACACTGACCCAGCACTAAGTCTGAAAAGAAAGAAAAAATTATAAAAAGTGTACTATCTGATGCTGAGCAGAACTATTGTGCTCTGGGGAAGAAAAAGAATGTAAAAGAAAATAAAACAGAAAAAGAATGGTCTCTGCATGGTTTCTGTCGCTTTAGCTTGTGCTTTTGATGCATAATGTGTTTTTAAAACAATACTTTTTTCTGTCAAGTTTTATGAATTTATTTTAAAGTTTTATGATCTTGCGGTGTAACAATTACATTATCAAATATATTCTCTAAGTTAACATGAAGTCAGAAAAGCTACATGCACAGTTACTATAAAAGAATCAAAAGTGATGACGAATATTTTTCAAAAATACCTGTATGAAGTAACCAAACACGTAGAATGATTGAGCAATCACACAAATAAATTCCAAAATTTCCACTAGATGTCAGTGCAGGAGCAACAAAAAAGCCAAAACCAACTGCTTCTGATCTCTTAGTGTAAATGCTTTTCCTAAAACATTTTGTTATTTCCCAAGTTATTTCATATTTATAAAAGTAAAAAAGAAAGGAGTAATTGTTAATTGTTAAGGGACTATTTATGAGCCTATTTAGTGTAATTCAATTTAGTCAGGTTGATTCAGTGATATTAAATTATATTTTTGACTTTAATAGAATTACTTTTTGATTACCTGCTAAAAACCTTTATAATGACTGCGGGCCTAACTCAGATTTGTGCTATATAGCACTCAATCCATGAAGATATATGTCAGATCTCATTTCCACCATGTTGCCATGAGTTTAACAAGAATATAGCTAGCGAGAAAGTGATTTGTCTGTAAACACTGCAAGAGTGAGTGTTCTACTTAATACCAGTTTTCTGTGTCTGTCATTTAGAATAAATATCTGCTTTGATATTAATTTTTTTTCTGTCAAATTTTCAGTTCAGCAAGTTGTTCTCATACATTTATGAATATGTTTAGCTTTTTATTTTCAGTATTAAACAATGAAGAACTTTAAGTGTACATTTGTATAAGGACTCTAATTGATAGAGTCACTGAACTCTCCTGAGACTTAACTTGAGCTTTAAATGTAAGTTTAGAATCAATAAGTATCCACAGATATTAATATTGGGGCACTACCTGCAGCCTCACCCCTGACACGTAAACATCCAACTCTTTAATAATACTGTTAGATTTAGAGAAAAACATACATACTGTTTTGGACACGTTTAGTTGTAAGCAATTCTCTTTTAACTATGCTGACATATTTACCATAGAATTTTTTCATTAATTTGCAACTTGTGCTAGACTATTACCATATATATAAATTACTGTATCATCCGTATACATTTATCATATATATATATATATATATATATATATATATATATATATATATATATATATATATGTATATATATGTATATATTGTCAGACACAGATGAGGACACAGAGGATTCAGTGATAAGGTAGTTTAATGTGAATCAGAGGTTTCAGACACAGGTGAATCTTGACACGTGGATAAAATGGTGACAACACAATTTCCCATATGGAGAACGGTGATCCAGATGGTGCTCAGATGAAGACGATGGGGACAGGAAGACTGACGAGGATGAAGAGGGTTCAAGAGTTCAGGTAGGTTTAATAATGGCGTTCAGGCAAGTGAGGAGATCGGTGCAAGACCAGACGATGAGTGATGGTGACTGATGGCTTTATATGTGGTTCTGGTGATGATGCACAGGAGTTCAGAATTCGGGTGATTGGGGACGATTCCGGGAGTGTAGAAGGTGTGGCTGTGACAGTACCCCCTCCTCCACGGGCGGCTCCTGACGGCTGGGATCTTGTACGGCATCATCACCAGGTTCTGTGGATGGAGGAGACAAAGGTTCAGTGAAGGGTTTGAGGAGTGAGACATGGAATGAAGGTGAGATACGGTACTGTGCAGGGAGTTGGAGTCTATAGGTCACTTCGTTCAGTTGCCGTTCAATAGTGAATGGTCCGATGTATCGGGGACTCAGCTTACGGCAGGGCAGTCGGAGGCGGATGTCCCTCGTCGAGAGCCAGACTTGTTGTCCAGGTTGGTATTGCGGCGTGGGTCCTCGACGAGCGTCCGCTTGCTCCTTATGCCTCCGCACTGCCCGCTGGAGATGCACGTGAGCCGAGTCCCAGACCCTTTCGCTCCTGTCGGAACCAGTGATCTACCGCTGGGACCTGCGAGGGCTCACCTGACCATGGGAAGAGCGGAGGTTGGTATCCAAGGACACATTGGAAGGGGGTGAGCCCGGTGGTAGATTGCTGGAGGGAGTTCTGAGCGTATTCGGCCCAGGGTAGGTACTGGCTCCAACAGTCCTGGTTACGGTGGCAGTAAATCCTCAGGAACCTCCCCAGCTCCTGAATCTTACGCTCCGTCTGGCCGTTGGTCTGAGGATGGTATCCCGAGGAGAGACTGACGGACACCCCTAGAAGACGGAAGAAAGCTGACCAGACTCTAGAGATGAATTGGGGGCCTCTGTCGGAGACGATATCTTCTGGGATGCCAAAGTGACGGAAGACGTTGTGGAATAGTGCCTCTGCCGCTTCGAACGCAGTGGGGAGTCCTTTGAGAGGGATGAGTTTACATGATTTTGAAAACCTGCCGACCACTACCAGTACACAGGTGTAGCCTTGAGAGAGAGGGAGGTCAGTCATTAAATCAATGCCGATATGGGTCCATGGACGTTCAGGAATGGGCAGAGGCACCAGTTTACCTTCCGGGAGTCTTCTAGGGGTGTCTGCTATGGCGCAGACGGAGCATCCTTTGAGGTAGCGGACCGTATCCAGAGCCATCGATGGCCACCAGTAACGCTGTTGTAGGAGCGAGAGGGTCCGCCTCCTGCCTGGGTGTCCAGAGCCCGGAGAGGTGTGAGCTAAGTCCAGGAGGGTAATCCGATGTTGAGGGGGGACGAAGAGTTTCCCTTCTGGACCTCCCGGCGGAGCAGGGTGTTGAAGGTTTTCCTGTGCAATCAGATGATCAATACTCCACTGGATAGGACTAACTATCATGGCTGGAGGGAGGATTGGTTCTGGAGATTCGGGTTCGGGATCTGCTTGATGAAGACGGGAGAGGGCGTCGGCTCTATTGTTCTGGGAGCCAGGGCGATAGGTGACCTTGAAGTTGAATCTCGTGAAGAACAAGGCCCATCTAGCTTGGCGATGATTCAGTCTTTTGGCTTCACGGAGGTATTCCAGGTTCCGGTGGTCGGTTACCACCTCGAAAGGGAACTGGGCTCCCTCCAGCCAGTGACGCCATTCTTCCAGAGCCAGCTTAATGGCCAGTAGTTCACGGTTACCGATGTCATAATTCTGCTCCGCCGGGGATAGCTTCTTCGAGAAGAAGGCACATGGATGGAGTCGTGGTGGATTCCCCTGCCGCTGGGAGAGGACTGCTCCGACCCCGGTTGATGAGGCGTCCACTTCCACGATGAACTGGTGGCTGGGATCAGGGTGGATGAGGATTGGAGCGGTCTTGAAGGCTTGTTTGAGCAGGTGGAAAGCTTCAGTGGCCTCGGGGTTCCAGGACAGAGACTTGTGCCGGTCCTGGAGGAGAGAAGTTAGAGGGGAGCTGAGTAAACTGTAGTCCTTGATGAATCTTCGATAAAAGTTGGCAAAGCCCAGGAAGCGTTGAAGTTCTTTTATGGAGCCGGGTTGAGGCCAGTGTGTGATGGCGTCCACCTTCCCCTGGTCCATCTTCACGCCACATGGGTCGATGATGTAACCTAGGAACTGGACTGAGGGCGTATGGAACTCACATTTTTCGGATTTGAGGTAAAGGTGGTGTTCCCGGAGTTTTCGGAGTACGAGGATGACATGATGGATATGTTCTTGCTTGGATGTGGAGTAGATGAGGATGTCGTCGATGTAGACAATTACGACTTGTTAAGGTAATCTCTGAAGACTTCATTCATGTAGTTTTGGAAGACGGATGGACTGTTGGATAACCCATACGGCATGACCCGGTATTCATAGTGCCCGGAAGGAGTGATGAAAGCGGTCTTCCATTCGTCCCCCTTCCGGATGCGGATTAGGTTGTAGGCGCTCCTCAAGTCCAGTTTCGTGAAGATCCTGGCTCCGCGTAGTTGTTCCAACGCCGCTGGGACCAGGGGAAGAGGATAACTGAATTTGACGGTTTGTGAATTGAGGTGGCGATAATCGATGCACGGCCTCAAGCCTCCGTCCTTCTTGGCCACGAAGAAGAAGCTGGAAGCGGCAGGGGAAGTAGATGGTCGGATGAACTCCTGAGCGAGGGCTTCCTGTATATACTCCTCCATGGCCTTCTGCTCCGGGATGGACAGGGGATAGATTCATCCTTTAGGAAGGGTTGCTCCAGGCAGGAGGTCAATGGCGTTGAGACGAGTTAAGGTTTGACGGTTGATGAAGTTCCCCGCCGAACCGGAGTCGATGAGGGCTTGTACTGAAACAGAAGAGCAAAGGTGTCTTAGAGTAACCCAGGTCTTAGTTAGATGAGCAGTTTGAGGAGGTATATGGATGGTACTCACCGCTGGGCGTGGAGGTCGAACTGGACAGGATGGTAAGAGGTGTCCATCTCCCCCACAATAGAGACATAGCCCGGCGTTGATCCTCTGCTGACGTTCCGATGCGGACAGATGGTGAGAGTCCACTTGCATGGGTTCAGGTGCTGGAGGAGCGACAGATGGTATAGCGGGCGGAGGAAGTACAGCGGGAGTGAGCGGATGACAGGCAGTGAGTCTCTGGGCAACTCGAATGGATTTCTGAATGAGATTCTCTAGTCCTAGTGAGTCTTCGTACACAACTATCAAACTTTGTATCTTGTCATTCAATCCGTGGCGATATGCTGTAATTAAGGCAGTTTCATTCCAGCCGCTTATGTAAGCGAGAGTACGGAAGCGTATGGCATAATCACTCACAGATTCATCTCTCTGTTGGTGAATGGTAAATAATTGGTCATGGACAGACAATGCAGAAGTTTGATGGCCAAAGACGGATTTTAACTGGGAACAGAAGTTAGTGACGGATCCAAGGGCAGGTGAGTTCGAGTCCCAGAGAGATTCAGCCCATTGGAGGGCCTTACCTGAGAGTAGGTTGATGATGAAGGCTACTCGACTGCGTTCGGAGGTGAATAAATGAGAGTTGGATTCCATATAGAGGGAACACTGTAGCAGGAACCCGCTGCAATCCTCCGCCGTGCCGCTGTATGTCGCTGGTTTGGCCATGGGACTCGCAGGGGCAACTGAAGAAGTGACCGGAGTTGTAGCGGTGTTTGAGTTGTTGACAGCCGGTGAAGAAGGGGGAGTTTGTTGCATCAGTGAGGACTGTACAGCGTGAACCAGTTGCGTGAAGGGATCCGCGGTGCGGTCCTCGCCCGTGTCCGAAGAGCTCTGCATGCGGTCTGGTCTTCTGTCAGACACAGACGAGGACACAGAGGATTCAGTGATAAGGTAGTTTAATGTGAATCAGAGGACTCAGACACAGGTGAATCTTGACACGTGGATAGAACGGTGACAACACAACTTCCCTTATGGTGAACGGTGATCCAGATGGTGCTCAGATGAAGACGATGGGGACAGGAAGACTGACGAGGATGAAGAGGGTTCAAGAGTTCAGGTAGGTTTAATAATGGCGTTCAGGCAAGTGAGGAGATCGGTGCAAGACCAGACGATGAGTGATGGTGACTGATGGCTTTATATGTGGTTCTGGTGATGATGCACAGGAGTTCAGAATTCGGGTGATTGGGGATATATATATATAGCAATCAGCAATGGACCCAAGATAGATCCTTGCGGAACACCAGTTGATGTACCTAAATCATTGGATTGGTGATTTTGTACTCTAACACACTGAGATCTATATCTTTTAGATATGACTCTATCAAGTTAAGTGTATGTAATGAACAATTAAAACAAGATAACTTAAACATAAGGATTATATGATTAACAGTGTCAAATGCTTTCTTTAAATCAAGGAACACAGCTCCAACTACACAATATTTTCATATTTTCTATTAAAAAAAAAAAACGGTTTCCGTTGAGTATTTTTTTTTTTTTTTAGTCAAATTAGTTATTCGAGTAGGTCCACTAATTAAATTAAAAAATTATTTTTTACATATTTGTTAAACCTGTCATTATGTCCTGACAGTAAAATATGAGACAGATAATCTGTGAAAAAATCAAGCTCCTCTGGCTCCTCCCAGTGGTCCTATTGCCATTTGCAGAAATACATCGCTCCCGTTAAGAAACAACCAATCAGAGCTGGGGTCCGTAACTTTGTTTGTGTTCAAAATGTAGAAAAATGTATATAATAAGCAAGTACACCATGAATCCATTTTCCAGACCGTGTTTTCAGCTTGTCCTGAATCACTAGGGTGCACCTATAATAAGTATTTATATTCTGACTATTTTAGATTGCTTCAGGGGTACCGCGGCGGAGTAACCCAGTACCTTTGTGATTCTTCATAGACATAAACAGGGAGAAGTAGTTCCGGCTACGATGTTCTTCCGCAAGACGCAAGCAGTTCTGTTTATTAACCGCTAGAGCGTCAAAAGTTACCAACTGCAGCTTTAATTGTTTAAGATCAAAACTATCAGTTATCTACTTTATAAGATTTTTCCTAGTAGATTTATCTTCTAAATTAAAGTAAAAATCACCCATGATAATTACCTCTTTGTTAAAATTACATTCTTTCAATAAAGTCTTCAACTACAGTTAGAAGAAGGTGGACAATAAATTACACAGAGAGTAAACAACATTTGTGGTGATAAGACAATGTTTAAACCAATGCATTCCTGCTTTAAGTAAACCCATTAATTAATTAAAGAAAAAGTGTGTGTGTGTGTGCGCGCACCATTTGTGGACCATGTGTTTATTGCAGTATGCTAAAAAATATAAACACTACTTTCCCATATATGGAAAATGTTATTTATTATATATCAAATTCTATTTTCCAGTATACCCCCACCCCCCCACCTTTTTTTTGTAAAGGTGCAGCAAACCAGTGGCAGTGAATCGCATTACCAAACCCTTGCAGACTGTATGAATCAGATAGATTTGCAGTTCCAAAGTATGTCAGGCTTGTTTGTAAATGTGTTTACAAGCACCGTGAAGCAAACACACCATACCTCCGCACTTTTCCAACACTACTGAGTGGGTCACCCTGGCATAGGAACTCATTAACACATGCTAATTAGCTGCCTGCTGGGCCTCTGTCTGCTGCAAGTGGGCGGTTGTGGGTCAGAGGGTGTTGTTGGAGTTTTTCTCTTTCTCTCTCAGTTGGTGTTCTAGTAGCAAGAGCTGATTACTGGTGTGGCCTGATACGCTCAGTATCACATTCCCTGTCATCAGAGCATAATGGGGCTGGTAGCAAAGCTCAAAGAGAGATTTGGCTAATGAGAAAGCTGAAGAAAAACAGACAGAGGTAGTCTGGATTGGCTGACTAGGACGTAAAGTTCGACGGAGAGCAGTTCCACTGATCCTCTTGACCTCGTTGCACTATTCATCAGATCCACACATAACCTAGAACACAAATGGGATTTGCCATTTCCATATGCTGCTCCTCTGCATTTCGCTATGCTCCATTTCCCTCCTGAGAGGCTGACACTGAAAATGCTTTCATTTTTATTTGCAAATGACACAGCCATCTGTCACACGTGAGGGTTTTTCTTTATCTCTGGTGCTGTGAACAAATGCTAAACGTCCATCTACGGAAGTTACATGCATGAAATGGCACAAATATACATGAGTACATGAATGTGTTTAAACTGACGTATAACATCCCAGCACTTTTTTATGGCACAGCTGAAACAAATGTCTTTCTTTCTTGCCTTAAGAGGTAGATGGGTAATACAGATTTTTCACTGCAAAGAATCAGACTGTGGATAAGACAATAAAGGACAGTTGTTTAAACAGTTATAGATGCACCAATGCACCAAAATGAAGGCAATCACAATATTTGAAATCCTCTCAGAAGGAAATTAGGGGATTCACAGATCATTAAAGGTTCGAGTCGTTAGGAGGAGGGACGAGAATGTGTGAACAGTCCTATATTGTCCTCATTTCTGAGGCTGTTGATACTGAAAGAAAAACAGTTAAATTGATTATTTTGAACACACACACACAAGCATTTCAGAATATGCAGGAAATCTGGAAAAAGGCCTAATTAGAAGTGAAAAAGTGACATTCATTCAGCCAAGTATGGTGACCCATACTCAGATTTGTGCTCTGCATTTAACCCATCCAAAGTGCACACACAGCAGTGAACACACACACAAAGCACCTGGGGAACAGTTGGGGGTTCAGTGCCTTGCTCAAGGGCACCTAATTCATGATATTGCCGGCCCGGGACTCAAACCCACAACCCTAGGGTTAGGAGTCATAGGACTCTCTAACCACTAGGCCACGACTTCCCCGGAAGTAAAGAGACCCTGAGTATAATAAAGTAAAAGCTATTATGACCAAGTAATAAAATGTTCTTTTGTGTTCATATTCAAAATAAAACATTAGTTTGAATGTCTGCTGAGGAAAGTGATATCTTTGTCGTTATATCTTTCATCTTTTAAGGGTGATTTCTGATGACAGCGCTGCTCAGTGCATTTGTGCAATGCATATATTTAAGATGTTATTAAAAGTAAAAATTACTTCCGTGTCAGTCTCTTTCAATATATAAGTCTTTTGTCACCATCTAAAGGTGGAACAATGTCACTTGAATCACCATCACAAACACACACACACTTTCTCAATACTAAATACTAATATGAATATAAATTAGTATTTATTGAATAATAAATAAAAACAACAACAGCCATTATAAAAGTTGTTAGGCAATTCAGTCAAAAGTAAAAAGGTAGCACTCTAGTATTAAAGTTACATAATATATAACGTGACAAGGATTTGCCCTCAACTAAAACTATTTGCTCTGGAACATATAATAGATTAATGAGACCGAAGACTGGCCTTTAGAATTACCAAAAATGAATTATATCTCATGTTTAATCACTACAGAGACATCAGAGTCTGCAGTAAATTCCAGAAGATCTGGCGGAGGTGAGGCTGCTCACTGCGGGTTCAGATGTCTCTGAAAACATCAAAGAAAAGTTTCAAATAGACGTTATGAACAAACCACATATCTGAAGTACATTCTCTTCTAAAAACCTTTTGATACTTAATTCCGTGACACAAAAACAGCATTATTTTATTTCATTTTAGTGGATATGGCTGTCCGCCATGACACTTGTTGTGAGAAATATGGGAAGTGGAGTGATACAAATGGTGAATGGGCATTCCTGTAGACACAATATCTCACGGTTCGTATATATATATATATATATATATATATATATATATATATATATATATAGTAGAAGTTAATTTATTAAAGGTATTAATTATCACAGTACTTTGACATTCAACACTATTTTGTCTTGATAATTATCTGCAAAAGATGTCAAGTGACCATGAACCACGGAGGTTAAACAGTGATAGGGACCTAACTCCCACCTTATGACACCTCTTTCCTCTGTCTCCAACAGCAGCTTGTGTTGTGACACACGGGGCTGTTGATTATTCAGTTCCACCTGCTTTCCTGTGCTTTGTGTCCTGCTGTTACAGCTGGGGAATTCTCCTCTCATACATACTTCATGTGATCTACTCTTGCTGATCTACTACCAGCCTCGTCCATGATACCACTGCTTCAGTAAACTGAATTCCACATATGAAAAGATGACATGGGTTTTGAAAATATTGTAAGTACAGCACACAATTTTATCCTAAATGGTATCTGAAGTGTGACGGGACAAGCGTAGGGACAAAAGCAATTTTGGGACACAAAATAGGTCTACTTGATAAAGCTCAATGTACTGCACATTTAACATAGGCTACTGCTCTGAAAACATTCAATGATGTGAAGACGAAGAATTCCAGTTTAGAGAATAAATTAATTTGCAAGTAGGGGAGAAGAGGGAAGTGTTTACATTAGGTCTCAGTCTCTAAGGTCTTTAACATACAAATATGACCTTGATAGTGTCTCTGTGTTCCTGTTGTCTATCAGACCACTTTAGCCTTCTGAGACTCCCTGAGGGTTGAGATTTTGATCTGCCCCATCAGGCCAATAAACTTCTGACCTCCCACCCACCATTAATCAAACTACCATGTGTCCAAAACAAACAGAAATGGGGATCAAAGAGTAATTTGTCCAATAATCCAGTCAGTTAGTACTGTAAACAAACCTTTCCATGGTTTTAGTCAAGGGGATTTTTATGAGGAGTCATGCGAGACTTTACTGTAAAATGACTTCAAACCTGAAAAAAAATCAAACATGCATGCCAAAACAGATACATTAATCACCACTATGGGATTAGGGCAGAAAATGTAATAGTTTAAGATTTAGCCATTTAAATTTTGGGAGATGCATTATCTGTGGGGAGGATTTTATCATGTATGCTTTATAAAGACTTTGGGAAATGAAAGTAAAACACAAATCTTCCCCTAAAGAAAGCAGGTAATTCACAGATCATTAAAGGTGAAAGTAAAGTCACTAGGCGGAGGGACAAGGAAGTGTGAACAGCCCTATTGACCTCATGTCTGTGGCTATTGAAGGGCATATAATCTGATTAATTACTCTGGAGACAATGAAGATGCCAGAATATGCAGGAAAAGCTGGCTTGTTTGTTTGTGTCAGACAGTCAGTGTTCTAGGCTACTAAGTATAACATAATATCTCATAATGTGATTTATAATAGCCTATACATATATAAAGTCTTTTGTAATCAAATAACAAGTCTAGTGTGGACATTTTGGACAACTCGTGTATAAAATTAGCGTTTTACTGGAATTTTTTATTCGGTAAGGATGAGACAAAAGTTTCCCAAAAGGCTGAGTCGTCGGGGAATTACGTTTCTGGACGGAGAGGAAGCAACAAGAGAAAAGAAGAATGTGAAACGTCACGAGAGTCGCGCAAGCTGATTGGTTGTTATGGGTCATATATAAACCCCCAGTCCATACACACGTTCAGTCACTTGGGTTGAGGCAATTCGTGTTTTGTATGTACGGGAACGCTTGTGCTCTCGCGCATCCTCGTGTTGGTCTATTTTAGGTGTTTTTGATTTTTGGTTTCTTTTGTTCGCTTATAGGATATCGCGAAATCATGAAAGAGAGAAGAAACGCACAGCCACTGGTGGTCAGATGTAAACTGGTGCTGGTTGGGGATGTTCAATGCGGGAAAACTGCGATGTTGCAGGTTTTGGCAAAGGATTGTTATCCAGAGGTCAGTAGCTTACAGCGTCTCTGAAAGACGCCCATTTATTAAATTAATTCTAAAAGTAGAGCATTAGAGCCAATGGTTTTGCCGAATAACAAACTGTTGTTTCTCTCATACATGTTAGTTTCTTTGTAACATGCTTTGGTTACCAAACGAGTTAGTGCGTATAACTCAGTTTACTGATATAACAATAAAGCATGCATTAAATCGTTTTTCGTAGTGATAAAGAACGATATGTACGCATTTAAAGTGCCCCCCCCCCTCCACCCCCCCGGAGCATCACATGAGACATTCAGCATCACATGCGTTGATCGGTGTTAATATGTTGCATTTCCTCCACAGACGTATGTGCCCACAGTATTTGAGAACTACACAGCCTGTCTGGAGCTCGATGACCAGCGTGTTGAATTGAGTTTATGGGACACATCAGGTAAGACCAAACGGGTGATTCGGTTACTAAATACTGAAATGGATCAAAATGGATAGTAACATTTTTATTTGTGCATATTATGCAACTGGGATGGTACATTTAATGTAATAAAGCAGTATCAACAAAATTAAATGTCACGTTAAAGGGGAAGAAGACAGTATATCAGTTCTGGTATTGTATATATAAAATATTAAATTGAAATATATTAAGAATACATTTATATTCATGCAGTTTTGCGTTTCAGTGCATTCATAGTCCATTTGCAATTGTTTGGAGAATGCATTAGAAATTGGAAACCACAGTGATTGACTTTAAAAATACGCCATTGTCTTGACAATTTGTTGTCACGGCTCTGTTAGTGTTATAAATTGTGGCTGTTTTAAATTCTGTTCATGGCAACAGTCTGGCTCGTTTTGAACTGTGTTGGGGCTAATCCAGTCAGGCTGATTACTAAACAACCTGATTAGAATATTGAATTTAAATGCAAATATAATTATTTATGCAACTGCTGAAGCAGTGCAGGAAGATGCAAATGCAGAATAATTACAACAGATGTTTGCAATGAAACAATCCATAAAACAAACTTCTACATGCTTTATATTGATTTGATGTTTAAAATCAATGTCACCAATTCAAAACCGTGTCCACTGGACATAATTCAGCGTGATCAGAACTTCTGAAGTTTCAGAAGTAATAAGTACAGATGATTGTATTATTATTATTATTTTACTGTACTGCTCTGGTATCTAGTTAACTTGAATATTGAACAAATAAAAGTAAATCCTGTCATTTTCTAAATTACTTAACTAATTACCTAACATGATTTTCAGATGGATGTAAATTATGATAAAAAAAAAACTCTCTGTGCCCTTAATACCGGAAGTTGCGTAAAGTCGGCCAATAAGATTAGTGCTTGCCAAATCAACAAAGTGTTATCTAGTTTTCTGTGCAATATGCATCTGGCATATGAGACTAGACGTCTGTCTTTCTATCAGCTGCCATACATAGTCAGCAGACTAACGAGGGAGTACGTGGTCACTGAGGCAGTTCACATCTGCCCACGGCTTCCTATTGTAGCCTATTGACCTGATTACAATGTGCTATTTGTCTGCTCCACACTGCTCATTTCTGAATCCCTAGTAAATAACAGACATGATAATCTCATATCTCTTTGGATGTGTGCTTAACACACGCCAACAGAAGCATCATAATTAGCACCCAGAAACGTCTGGCCGTCCACTGACTCTGGAGTGTGGGTGATAGGACTAGGATTCTGTGACGTTTGTTTGTTTGTTTGTATGCATACAGTAGAGATTGACAGACAGTGGGTGAGAAAACAAGAGAGGATTATGATTTCATGTACAGATTGTTGAATGAAATATGTGCTGTATATTTGCCTCAGTCCTTTGCTTGTGCTTTTTGATCTGATTTAGTCTGCTTGGAGACAAGCCAACTGAAACTCAGAGTACAGTTTAAGGGGATGAGTCCCGGCTTGCATGAGGATGAGAGGGCAAACCAGAGTTTTATCCATTTTTTTTAGCCGGTAATCATGGCTAAGGCTGTAGATTTTGAACTGTATTACCATCAAGTCATACAGATATTCCAAGTCAAAGTACTCCCAAATCTAAAACGAATTTGCTGTATCCATGGGGTGATAAATGGGTTCAGTGATCGTGACAAATTGATTTAGCAAAGAAAAGTTAAAGCGATATTCTGATATTCTCACACCAAGTGAAAAATATACTGTAGCATTACATGAACGCAGAATTATTTCTATAGTGGTTCTGATTTTAAAAAATAAATAGCTTTGTGCTTTAATACATTTAAAATAAAAAATGTTCTATGGTATTTCTATTCAGATCGATAAGATCTTGAAACTCTTAGGAACTTTTTTTATAAAGCCTCTTATCCAAGGCTGCAACTATTTGATCAAAAGTAAAAATTAAAACAGTAATATTGTGAATTATTTATGACAACTTAAAACAATTGAATTATTTTTTTAGTTTAAAATGTCATTTATTCCTGTGATGGCAAAGCTGATTTTTCAGCATCATTACTCTAGTCTTCAGTGTCACATGATCATACAAAAATCATTATAATATGCTGATTTTTTGCTCAAGTAACCCTCTTTTTTTATGTTAAAAACAGTTGTGCTGACGTTTGTGGACTTTCAATATTCTTTGAATATAAAGTTCAAAAGAACAGCATTTATTTGAAATCGACATCTTCTTTAACATTATAAATGTATTTACTGTTGATTTTGATAAATTTGATGCAACCTTGCATAAAAGTAATTCTGTTAAAAAAAAAAAAATCCTGGGTCCCAAACTTTTCAGTGTGTATGTGTATATTCATAAAAAACTGCTAAATTATATTCCATTACATTCAGTGCACCGTAAAAGTTGAATTGCTGCTTTAGTTTTGTGCTTACAATCAAAACGGTGCCAAAGTCATAAACTACAGTAATGAGTTCATTGCACTTTTTCAATCACTTTGAGTTAAATTTCTACTGAAGTCAGTTTAGATCGAACAAGTAGAAATTACATTTAAATGAATGGAAACAAAGATGTTATGACATGATGAATAATTTCACAGCGTGGCAGTTGTGATATGCATGTTGTTTATGGGCTGTAAGATAGTACTCTGTAGCTGCTGGTTGGTAATGTTCTAGAATTTTCCTGTGTGCTGTTTATATCAGCTCTGTGATGCTGCTCAATGTGAATGAGGTTTCTTATTAGTCTTTTCCTCATTGACTGATCTGACCTCATCATTCGGTTTCAAATGGCATGTTTTAAGGTCCAGAAAGGCTTTACAGGTGAAAATCAATCCTCACATTTAATCACAACAGCCAATTGGACCTACAGCAGGCTCTTAGAAGATGGCCTTCTGTATTTCAAACATGGAGGCTATGTTTAATTTGCATTGAGGTATTCGCAATGGATTAGGTGGCATTTGCCGTTATACTGATGGATGTACATTTCTGCGAATATGAATTCTGCTGCTTCGGTATGAGATGACTAGACAAGATTGTGTGCATAAAAATAGTGGTCCATTAGCACATTAAAACGGCCAGTAGATTAATGGGCTCTCCAGTGGCCATTGGCAGTTGATGACAGGCACCAATGAGGAAACTCCACCGTAGCTCTGAGATGGTATTCCCTGAGGGGGTCATGGCCAGCCCCTCGCAGTGAGAGAGAGGGGGATTCTTTGTTGGGCCCCCCCATCATGCTCTGTGATGGAATCTCTGGGATCTTAAGGAAAGGGGGGAGGGGGGATATGGAGAACGCTCTAGGTTTTGTTCTCATCTCTACTGGGAAGACGGACAGGGGCTTTCATTTGCTTCTAGCTCCTTTGTGAAGGTTGACCTCTCTCAGCCCTCTGCTCACATTTACATGAGTCTGAGAGTGCTGATTAATTCCCACGGATTCCTCTGCGTTGAAGTTTACTCTAGTCAGCTTTTTCATTCCGTGCCACATTTCAAGTGTCAACTACTATGCAATATTTATGTACTGTTAAAATATTTATTATTTTGATAATTTGCTTTTATTTAATTTAATTTTATGAATAAATTTGTGTAATTTTGTGTTGATATATATTTAGCTTGGTCTTCAGTTAGTTGCCAAGTTAACGTTTTACAACTTAAGTTTTTCATTTAATTTTTGCTTTTCATTTAGTCACTGCAAATTGAGAGTAGAGTAGCGGGAAACAGTGGCATATTATTTTTGTTACATGACACCATCTTATTCACACTGATATTTTTTTGCTTTATTAATGGCAGATATGGCATTAAGCAATAATAATTGAGCGGATCTGTGATCGCTGTATTATTGAGACTGTCAGAGATGGCTTAGTCATGAGAGATGATAACTTCTTTAATAAGTACTGAATGAATCATTCTTAAATTAAAAGTAATGTTTCCACTAAAAAAAAACATGACATTGAGCACACTCATGTGCGCACCGAAATGTATGTATTTAACAATTTTATTATGTTTCAGAATGATGCAACTTGCCAGTTACACTCGTAGTTCAAAGTCATTGGTAAAACAGCTAAATTATTTGTTGAAAGAGTAAGCGGGTTCAGCAGATGGAATTCGGTGCGGTGCACAAAAGCAGCCCACTCCACCTCCATCTGTTCTCTTCACAAGACTGACTCTTCCTGCGCCCAAGGAAAAGGCCGTCTCATATCAATCACATGCACACGTTGGCCCACTTTTCAGCTAAGCTAGTTTTGCTCCAGGCATGGCGTCACAACAAAAACATTTATTCTGATTGTATCAACTCTGCTCTTTTTTTTTTTTTTCACTCTTCACAACCCCTCCGTCTGTTAATACGAAGACAGCATAACGTCCTCTTCTTGTTCAGCCGAGGAAACATGTGGCCCAGGGTTGAGAGCTGAGCTGTGGTTTGTTAACTGTGTGCAGGGTTGTTCAGTAGAGCAGTTCTGTGATCCAAGACTGCGGGTGGTACAGGATTCAAGTTAGATAATGTCCTGTTTCAGATTTCAAAGAGGACTGAGTGAGTTTTGGTAAGCTCATCATATGGAGGTCTTTGTCTCTGACTGCTGGGATGTCATTTTGTCAAGTTTAATTGAAATTGCTCCTCAGTCCCTAGGTGTACATCTACATCGATCGCTGCATTAGGATCAGCAGCAGTTGAATGCAGCCTCACGCTCCGGTTTATGTGCTCGTGATGTCTTGGTAGGAGAGAGAAAATGGGGAGTGATCTATGCTTCAGAATGAAGATGGTCTGCAGTGGTCCTTTCAGCTAGTCATCTGATTGATCAAATTGGTTTTATACATTTAAATTCATGTTGATATTAGGTTATTTAAAACTTAAAACATTACTCTTATGAGCAATTCTTTCAACAGATGTTTAAAGATGCAAGTTTGTGTGAGTTTGATGAATCCTTAACCGAATGTGATTTAAAAAAAAAAAAAAATTATTGCAAGCAACATGATATAAGTCGGTGAAGGATTCATCAGACAACTCACGAGTCTTTGTAAGTGATTAACTGAAAGAATTGTTCAAGCATCGTGTTTTAATTGGCTTAAAATCAACATGATATATAAAATGTTAAATTACTTGCTTCATTATTGTACTTAATGTTTAGGGATTGTAAATTACTTACTGCTTGTGAGAAGTTAATATTTGGAAAAAGAATTGTAATGTCATTGCCAAATAATGAGAATTTAATTAATGCATGAATTTAAACACTTCTTGCAATATGGGTGTTTAGACTCTTTAGATGCTTTGAAAGATAGCACATAACTGATCAAATGTGTTTGATTCACTAAAAAGATCCGGCAGCTCATGGGAGTCATTTGTTTGGGAATTTAGATTTTGTTAGTTGTATTGAACGTGTTAGATAAAAAAAAAAACATAATCCGCTCATAAGAATCATTTTGTTTCGGAATCATATAAACTACACCCATAAGAATAATATTTGATTCACTACAAAGAACTAGCTCATCATGGGAGTAATTTGTTCGAGAAACGGTTAGACTATACTGTTTGCTGGTCTAATAAGAATCAAGTCAGTTGTTTAGGAACCAGCCGATCTTACTGTGGGCATGCTTGATCGATTTATTATTTAGAAAAAACCTGAATCAATTCATAACCATAATTTGTTTGGGAATCACTTGGGCTACACTGAAATGCTTCTTTTGAGTAGTAATCTCCATTTTCAATGGCAAGTTAATCAATATTACTAACTTCGAGGCTTCTACAGTGCATGGCCTAACCGTTGTATCATTGACTCATGCCAAGACCTGAATACCATTACATGTGAGGTTCAGGGGGAGACTGAGGTTAAATTATTCCAGAAAAGGAGACTCCGCAATATTGAGGTGTGTGTACATATAAGGCTGTTTAAACCACCCCAGCATCTCCTCCGTACCAAGTGGGTGGGCACTGCTCTGTATCAAAAGATTGATAGGCAGTTAAAGGAGGCCTTTTGGAAGACGGCGCTCTGCAGATGGTTGACTCCAAGGCTGTTGCTGTGGAAACAGGGGGACTGGAGGTATTGGGTACGTAGGGGTGGGTGGCTTACTTAAGGATTCTGAGCAAGAGTGAGAGAAAGTGCCTACCCCAGCCCCATCGCTCCAGTTGCATAATCTACTGGAAAAAAGAAATCGAGGGAGAGCGTGAGACACATGGATCAATGAGGATTTAGAGCTCAGTTGTCATTTTCTTCTCCTTTAAAATGCCAATATGGCAAGCAGTGAGAGAAAGAGGGCTTTCACAATATGTATGCTGACTGGAAATGAAGTGATGACCAGGGGAGCTCAACCTCCGGCCTTTGTTTGATTCTGCTGCAGATTTATAATACCCATCAGATCTGCTTTTCAATTCTAGCTAGAAGACTCCTATACAAGTACTCCGTAGTCAAAGCTATGATTGATCTTTAAAATATAAATATATTTAGACTAACTTTTTTTTTTTTATAAATAAAATGTAGGCAACTTTTTAATATATTACACTATTCAAACAATATTAGATTATTGGATAATGTCAAGTTGTAACTAGGGTTTAAATTGTGTAAAATTTAGTTTCATCAGTCGTTTATTGATTGTTGTTTTTTTTTGTGTGATTTCAGAATGCAGGGTCATGATACATATTTTTAAAAGCATTTGAAATCATCTTAAATGTTCTTTTAATTTATCCAAACTAATGTATTGAAAACTAAAATTGACTATTTTGTGAATGATCCTTGTTTACAGTGAGATTTTATCAAAGAATGTTATTCTAAAAAATGCTTGCCTTCTGTAACGAGATGCGAGACGTGCGGATCCATTTGCAAGCTTTTATCGGACAGAGACGTGGTCATAACAGGCATGCGTCGAGCAATGGCAAACGGGTATAAAGAGGGCAAGACACAAGAATAATCCAGAGGGGTAATTAATAATAATATCCAGAGGGGTAGACAAGAGTGTCAATCCAGTATCAGGAGCAAACGGGTCAAAACACGAGAAAGCGGACAGGGCGAGGAAAAGACTAGACCATGAAAACAATAAAAGGACACAAGTCTATTGAAAAAAAAAAAAAAAACACGGAATGGCTTGGTATCGCAAGGAGAGGGATCTATGCAGAACAATACTCAGCCGTGTGTGAAAGGAAGTCCAATGCTTATAAAGCGTGTCTGATGATTGCGCTGTGTGTGTGTAATTGATGGCAGCTGTGTGTGATGGTAAACAGGTGAATGTGATTGGTGCAGTAGAGCATTGGGAAATGTAGTCGAGGGTGTACTGTGTAGTTTGAGAGTGTGTTGTGGATGATGACCTCTGGTGGTGAATAAACAGAAGTTCAATGACCCCTTGATCATGATGATAATGACATCTTCATAACTTTGTATTAGAATGTAACATTTATATTCCACAGCTGAAATGACATTTTGGTTTCTGCGTGTTGTGAAACCAGGTTGTTGTGTTCTCATCTGTCTTGGGCATTTTGTTATTTTAACTATGTCAAGGACACACAAACGGCACTTGAGGCTCAACAGAAAGAACATTTGATCATGTTTTCTTTTAAAGAATTGCATATTTAAAAGGAATAAAGCATTCTTCTCTCATCCCTGAATTGTGCTTTCCTATTCAGTAGCATCTCTCTCTCTCTTGTTTCAGGATCTCCATACTATGATAATGTGAGACCCCTCTGCTACAGTGACTCTGATGCAGTGCTCCTTTGTTTTGACATCAGTCGCCCAGATATCTTTGACAGTGGACTTAAGAAGGTAACTAAATATTCCTATTAATATTCAGTACCAGCACTGCTGTAATTAGTTTTGTTGGGTATCTTTAAAGTAAGTCTGTTTAATTTAGATGTTATGAATGATTCATTTGCTTTTGTTTTCTTATGGTACTTCACTTTTGGGCTGCAATATTTATCACATTATACTTGCCAGAAGTGCTTGGCACTCAAAAACCAAGATTACTATGATCGCTGTTATGCAACCCCCTAGTTATACAGAACAATATATGTTTTGCCAGAAATGATTCATCTTAGAATTGCATATTTCTGTCTTTGCAGTGGAGGGCTGAGATCCTCGACTTCTGCCCCAGTACTCGTATTCTCCTTGTTGGCTGCAAGACGGACCTTCGGACAGATGTCTGCACACTGATGGAGCTGTCCAATCAGAAACAAACACCCATCACTCATGAGCAGGTACAGCCACAAGTTGTTTTTTAGCACGGTCACATTGATCTTGCTTGCTTTAAGGCAATATTTTCAACATTGATAATAAGAAATGTTTCTTCAGCACCAAATCCAATTCTTAGAATAATTTCTGAAGGCTCATGCAACACTGGAGTCATGAATGCTAACAGTTCAGCTTTTGCCATCACAGGAACTAATTACATTTGAGAAGATATTCAAATAGAACCAGTTATTTTAAATTGTAGTAATATTTTACAATATTACTGTTTTTACTGCATGTTTGCTGAAATAAATCCAGTCTTGGTTAGCATTTTTCAAAAATATTTAATAAAAATCTAACCAACCAACCAAATGTTTGAACTGTGTGTTTATATTGAAATCTTATCATACAAATAGTTTATTATTAAAATAATATGCACATTTACTGATGGATAATATAAAAAAAAATTGCAATGGCTTCAGTACAGTGACAATTTAATACAATGTTGTTGTGATTCTGCTCAATGTTTATGCATCTCTTGTTATAAATGGTTACTTGTAAACATATAGTTGTCTTTTATATTTTATGAAGGAAGTACATCATAAATTGCTGTTTTAAATCATTAAATCAGATAATTATTTTACTTGAGGCACTGAATTAATATTTAACTGCCTATTGAAGACATGAATACAGCTTTTGAAACACTGGAGGTTTTTTAAGACTGTGAAACTATGGCAAACTGAGTTTGTGCATCTTCCATCACAGGGCTCTGCCATGGCCAAACAGTTGGGAGCTGAGGCTTATCTGGAGTGTTCAGCCTTCACCTCTGAGAAGAGCATCCACAGCGTGTTCCGCACAGCTGCGCTGGCTTGCACAAACAAGCTACAGCTGCTCGCCAAACCCAGTCCGACCCGCCGGCTGTCCAAACGCCTGCTTCACCTGCCCAGCAAGTCCGAGCTCCTCTCCTCCACCTTCAAGAAGGAGAAGGCCAAGAGCTGCTCCGTAATGTGAACGCTACACCATTCCCTGCGCTTTGGTCTGGGGAAGGGGGGTGGGCTCCGATTGCCACATCACTGACGTGTGGAATCCTTCCTCACCCCCCAAAGAAACACCTTTCAGAACAAGTGGACACCTCGCTGTCCTCCTTGTCCTGAGCTCTTCAACAGTGCATATGTATTTTCAGTTTACTTTTAAACGAGATTCGATCATCAGCCTCATCTATTCACTCCTTGTTATCAAGAGATTTGCTGTGGTGCAGGTTGAAGCTCGGAATGATTCAACTGAGTAAAACTTCAAATTAGTTTTAAGAAAAGGTTCAATGTAAGCTATTCGATGTATTAATACAGGCTCTCTAGTGCAAGTCTCAAAATAAATACCTACAGTATGCACTAAAATTGTGAAAGTGGGAGCCGCCCATATTTGAACGCCAAGATGGAGGAATAGAGGGAAACGGGCCAAAAATATTTGTAAAAAGACAATTTATGATGCTACCAAAGTAAATTTTCCCTTCTTTCCTCTACTAGAACACTGTATGATATATACACGCTTCAATTTTTAGAGGCAATAGCTATCTGAGAAATGGGATGGGTGTGACTGGGGTACATATTACAGTGATTATTCTGTATCTTAACGTCTCCTGCTGCTTTCTAGTGTAGGCAAACATGAATTTGCAAAGGAATCCCTGCACTAGTTGTGCGAGGGCTCAATCGGATCGAATTCGGCATGATGAATAAGCTTTCATTCCTGAAAATGACCTCCAGAGATACCGTAGCACTATGCTGAGGATTTCTGAAACCAAAATGTATGCAAGAAGATTTTAAAGTCACTTGGTTTGAGATGTTTAGGATCCGACCAGCTTGGGTTTAGTTGGTCATGCATCTTATGTAGCATTCTGTCATCGAGCAGCAGAATCTCCCGTCTCATTGCCTCCATGCTCATTTGCAGCACTAGCAGCTGAAATATTTGTGGGTAATATGTGTTTGGCAAAAAAACATGCTTTCTTGTGCAAAGTGCTAATCTTGAAGTCTGCTTTCCACCACAAAGCAATAATTATGGTTCAAGTGCTTATAATGCAAAGTGTTTACAGTGGCAATAATTAAAACAAAAAAGGCTATTATAGATTCATGCTACGGCTTTGTGGACATACGTATATTTATGTGGATAAACATCACCACTGCTGTAAAAACAAGCCAATATATTGTGACTCTGTTCAGACTTTGTTAAAGTAATTAGATGAAAATATGACCATTGGAGTGCAACACTTTTTTTTTTTTTCCAACCAAATAAGAATATTAGTGTTCTGTTCATGAGCATGAGGGAGGTTAATGCATGAGGAGCAGATGGACTGGAGGGAAATTCAGACTGGACCTTTTAAATCTGTGGATCAGCTGACCTGATAAGAACTTGAAAAGGAAGCCGACTTTTGGAATAAAACCGAACAGGCTGGTCCTGTTTAATGAAAGATATTTTTCCATTTGAACTGTTGTTCAAATAATTGTTTTTGCTTTGTGTATACTTGAAGTCAATATTTTTCTCATTTTGTTCAATCATCAGTGGTGGAAGGGAAAATGCGAGCAGGCGTCGTGGCTGTTTACCAGTTCTGCCACTGTGATCACACACCAAATTCATTTTTGCATTGTCTAGTGACTGCGTAAATAAAGAAACTGAAGATGAATTTTGGGTGCTAGGGACTATAAACGGCATGTAACGTGGCTGGTCAGACATTGTAGCTGCTGATTTACTTGTTTAAGTTTTGGGTAAAGCAAGTGTCCCAGATGGAGATGGACATTCAGTCATTATGCTGCCATTGCACAATATTGGGAACAAAAACACTTCAAGCATGTCCTCTAGTTCTTCAGTTGTACATATCCTGTTTTGTAATCTTTGTTAGACATTTAAAAGAATGTCACAAGATTAAATATTTGTTCTTGTTGTGAATTGACAAAGATGTGCTTGATGTAAAATTGCTTGGTCCTATTTATTTGGGTTCATTTTTGAGACTTCTGTTTTGTGTTTCACAGTTTTATTTCAAAATGTTATTTTTAAAATGACTTCTCCCTTTTGTCTTTACAGTAATAAAGCTTGCCTTTGTGTGGCACAAATGACTTTAGTGTATGAGAGTATTTTATTTGAGTCTTATTTTAAACCCTTTGCTGTGAAGGCAAATTAGAAAAATGCCTATTGGCATTATTAACAAGTATAAAAGCCCCCAGTGAACCCCAGTTATGGTGCTATTTTTATTTTATTTTATTTTTTCTACTCTAGTATTAATACTTTTTACATTTTTAAAAATATTTAATTTAATTTCCAGCCGAGGAAAACCAAAAATCTGCCCCAAAAAATGATTATTTGACTAAGAAAGCCATATGCTTAATTTGTCTTTTTCTTTTTAAATAGAAACATTTTTATTAATTGTGCTCAAACTGAAAAATCGGGTAATCAGAAAAAGTCTTTTTAAAAGTCTTGCCCACCTGCTTCATTTACACAATAAAAGGTACATAATTATAATTATTTTAATTGGATATATTCATCATTTAATGAAAGCTGAGTTTTTTAGCAGCCATTACTAGTCTTCTCACATGATCCTTAAGAAATCATTCTAATATTTAGTTTTAAGAGAGTAGGTAAATGTATCAATTAATGAGATTACTTGTCTTCCATTTAGAAAATATTGTGGCATTTTTACAGTTGACACAAATCCACCAATAAAATACAAGCTGTCCTTCTGTTAGCGTTCCTTATCGACTGTTTGGATGCCAGGAGGACTGTCGTGTTGGCACGTTCCTCTCTTTCATCAGCCAGTATAAGACATCTCCTGCCTTAACAGCATATTACTTTCCTAGATTCCTTCTAGAACATCTGTCTCAAGACACATCATCTGGGAGGGATGTGGGGAGCAAGCTGTTGCCAGTGTCCAAAAGAGGAGTGCTGCCAGGAGCTGGAGACCCCGACTCACAGCAGACACATCCACACAGTCCAGCTTCCAATCTCACTGGGAATCGGCTCTACAAAGACAAGCATAATGAAGTTACTCATTGGGTGCATGTAAAATGAGCTTTCCATTATGAAAGCACCATCTCTCTCAAGGCTTATCCAACAAAGCAGAACATTAGATTAAAGAAGCGCTAGTATGAGCGTGATGTTTGTTTATAGTGGAGCTATTTGTAGACGTTAAGTCCCTTGACCATCTGTGAAATTACTTTTTGTGCATTATAATGTTTTAATCTAGTGTGCTACAGAGGACTAGCATGACTTTATAAATGGTAAACATTCTACAAAATACATTTTCACTCAGAAAATGCTAGTAAATTTCCTACAAAAAAAAGCAAGTAACATTATTAGCCCCTTTTACACATTAAACCTGGTAAATTGCCATATAATTGCCCGATTTACCCTTATGGGAAAATACACTAATGTGCTATTTACACAAGTGACGGTGTTTAATCTTTTTACCAATAAGAGGCCATTACAGGTGTACAGAACTTGTTTTATATTCTTAAAAACACAAGAGTCATTTATTGATAAAAAGAATATGCTAAAAAGGCTCAGTGCACTTTATTATTCATAAATGGGAAGAAGTGCAACTCACAATAACACTACTGTCTTCTAATTTCATCATGTTACTGCTGTTAGAAGCTCTGTTTTGCTTAAGAAATAGTCACTGTGCGCCCGATATCACATACTGTCCTAGTATTTAAACAAAAGTCTATTTGAATTTGAAGAAAGATTTGCGACCATTAAAAGTGTTTTATATAGTATGAATATGGTTAGTATGAATTCGTACTACATCCACAGTGTTGTTACCATCACATGACCTTCCAGCATCAGTTGCATCGCTTCACTGCCATTCATATATCAATCCTTTCCCATGGGATAGTAAAGTGTCCATTAACTGCACACCCTGATAGCATATGTAGGCCTACGTCACAGAAACGGCTATTTGATGTCTGCATTTACATCTGAGACATATTTTTTAGTGTTTATTCCTCTGCAATAGGTCTATAAGACATTTCCTATCAGATGTCAAATAGACATTTATTAGCTGTCTTACAGACATCTGTCAGATGTTTGTACCAGATGCTTTCCAGATCAAGCGATCTTTAAAAGACATCTTGCAGACATACGTGTGCTATCTGGGGCACTTCAGTAACTCTCTAGGAATAATAGGGCATCCTGGTACTGTTTGCCTACTGTTTATTTTTATATACTAATGTAGCCCCGCCCCTTTTCAGTGTTTCTGCTTTGAACATAAGAATGCACAGCACATGATAACTTTCTTTAACTTTACAGTAGGATTTTGACTCCCCTGTTATACAGCTACAGCAAAAACAGAAGTTCAGAGACAGAATTCTAAAGTTGGTGCTCATTTCTCTGGCGAATAATAAGGTCTTTATACAGTAGGTTAATATTCGACTTCAGACTGAACATGCATATTGGCTGGTCTAGCCTTAAAAATAAGCTTTTTCAATACTATTTGAGCAGAAGAAACTAAATTGTAGAGACAGGTGTTATCAGATTTCATTGGTGATTCCAAATATGAAATGTAGGCTAATTGTAACCCCAGGATCAGACAGATCTATATGTTTCCTCATTCAAAGAGATAGAAGCTATACTTGACTGAAATAGCTGCCTGCAAGGCGTTTCAGAGATGGCCACTGAGTAAAGTCCCTTAAAGGAACTTTGACAGGGTCTTATGTGAAATATGAGGTGCAATGGTCAGATGTCCGTCTAGCTCATGTTTACATAGACATTTTTTTTTTTACATCTGTAAACATCTTTGACAGAGCACTGTGAGTCTGTGATTGACTCAAAACAGACTTCTTACATCAGAACAATCTTTTTTTCCTCTTCATATATGATCTCTATTTCCGAGTAAAGACTGTATGAAAGGGCCATTGAATTAAACATTAACATTTTTTAAATAGAAAAATTTAAATAGAATTGTAAAATGTATTCCAGTCATTTTTATTTACAACTTTGAAAATCTTCAGTGATGTCAGTGTGGGAGTTTATCAAAAGCACTGCCCTCCTGCTTCAAATCAGTGAGTTTACAGGGTCTCTGACCTCTTGAACACCTGCGGTGCTTTTGAGTCACTCAACAGTGCTTATGAAAGCATGCTAGAAGGATCGAGGTTAGTGTTAAATGCCATGCTAGACACATGCAGTGAAAGTACAAGCACCTAAGGGTCCAGTCTCACCTTGGACCTCTCTAGTGTCTGCTAGCACAAAACAGGAGCAGATACTTACATGTACGCATGGAGAGGGAGCTTACTGCATACATAGATAGTCACAGTAAATTAGGCCAACATCTGGACAGACACAGGGAAAGGAATTGCTCACTCAGCTATGAACAGATATGGTTTAGGGCCACAGGCATTATGACACAGTCCAAGAACCAAAAATGTTAGGGAGTAAACAGATTTGTTTCCATTTGAGCTTATTTGAAATCGTTTGCTTGTTGCAATGACATTGCCCTCATAAGTTATATTTATAGTTATATAATGATGAGGATTATTATTATTATTAATATTGAATCATTATAAGTAGGCTATGCAGAAATTTGAGTATATAAGATATGAAAGTAAATCACAAAGATGGTTAGAAAAATGTGACTATTTCTGTCAAAAATAATTTTTCTAGCAAATATTTTCTAGCAATAAAACAATCATTCAAATTAAATAGATTTTTTAATTATATATATATATATATATATATATATATATATATATATATATATATATATATATATTTAATTTAATTTAATTAAAAATGTATTGAATTTAAATTTATGCATTTAGCAGACACTTTTATCCAAAGCAACTTATTTTGTAATGGGTAAAATCAGGTGATAGCTGGATTTGATTTTTTTTTTTTTTTTTTTTTGCCATTAATATGAATGAATAGTTTTAAAATAGTTAGACAAAAAAATATATTTAATGTTTTATTTTATAAAAATATTTTACATTTCTCTTTTGTGCACCTCAAGTGTTCATAAAAACAGCAGGAAAAAAAATGTGATAATATGATAATGTGAAAAATATGACTTTGGTGTATGATTTTAATTGTTAGATACAGTCAACAAGGTCTAAATCTCTAAGGTATATGGCCAAAAGCATAGTTTTAGTTGATTTAGCCTATTGACATGATCTTGTTCTTCTGACAGGTGGGTCTTGTGTAAAAACATCTCAGCATCCCACAATTCACCTTTTCTCAAAGTGTCTCTGAATGAACGGGAGAGCTGTAATCCTAAAAACCAGATCAGTGTTTCGGTTAGGGTTTCTTATTCTTGTCTGAATGTGTGTGAACACACACCTCCTGAGGAGGGAAAGCGAGCATCGCTCTCTGATTACTGATGAGCCGTCTGCCTCTGCAGCAGACCCACAGACACTTCACACACAGTCTCTGCCGCAGTGCAGGGCCCAGCCAGATCATCAGCAGCCATCACTACTGCCTCTCTTCTGTGCCCTCTCGGGGTTGAGGGTGACTGATGTTTTTATATTGGGCCAAAACATTTCAGCGGTGTATGTAAATATATGTTTTTTCGCGCAGTGATAATGTGACATATTTGATCTGACACTCCATTTGTGAAGGTCTGTGTGCTCTGGGCAGACTAATGAAGCACACATGACGAGCGGCAAGGGTAACATGTGCCCCGCATTTACCACAGTAACAAAAATCATTCAAAACCTCAGAGAGCAACTATTACCCTGCAATACTGAAGAATCATACAAACATCTAAATGAAATAGACATTAAGAATATTGAAAATAAAAACATAATAAAAAGTTAAAATAAGTATAATAATATCTATTGATACATTTCTCATAAATACTAGAACATTTTTCTAAATATTTGTTTCTTACAGTAACTTGGGTAAAACTGAGAAAATGAAATTGTTCATGATTTAATACAATATAAAATTAAATTAATATTATGAATTAACTGTCGTCTTGTCTTAACATGTTTCACGTATGAATGACAAATTTGAGGAATGTTTTTGTAAGGGGGAAAATCATGCGGTAACATGATTCCTTGGACATTCTAATGAACTAGTAATTAAAAATAGTTTTAGAATTAAATATGAACTCTACCGATTTTCAACCATCATTCATGATTTTAATGGTTGTATAGGGTTAAGAAGGAGTCGGCCTCTGAGAAAACAATATTTTTATTTGGGATATTGACATTTTTTATATTATTATAAAAAAAAACTAATTTAATGCAACATTTTTCATTACAAAAGAATATGTAAACATTTCTCAAGTTGATGTTTAAACTGGACTGGTTATTTAGAAATAATGCAGAATATATTTATTTTACATCATAATATTATAATTTGTAATTAATTTATTTATGCACTTGTTGTTTTTTAAAACCCGTTCTGTTTTTAGATCCTAAAACTTTGTTCATTTCCATGTTTAAAATATATTTTGAATTCCAGATATTTGGACCCCAGTATAATTCAAATTTAACACAAATCATCAATATTGAGTTACAAAATTAACAAATTAGCGTTGCATTAACATTCTAGGTTTTGTGCCCGATTTGTTAATTTTCTATCCAAATTTTCTTTTCATAATTACCCTTATCCTCTCTTAATGGCTCAGAATTATTCATGGAATGTCAACAAACATTATAAACTATTTTGTTTACCCAAGCAAAATGTCTTTTCCATGTGTGTGCTCTTTTAATCATCCTGCAACCAGCTGACAGAAGTCTTATCCTGTGGTCTCCCATGAGCACCCAGTCCACCCACTCGCTCTCTATAGGGCAAATGCAGACATGATCAATTGTTCAACCTGAGGCTCTGCCAGGCTCGCTTTCTTCCGTTGTTTTGCAACAGAAGCACTAAAATCTTCCTTGTGTTTCTAGGACACGTCCAAACACATTAAATGGTATGTCCTGTCCCACAATTCAGTCGAGCAAGTCAAGTGTTTCCGTTTTTCCTGTCTGGATGAGTAATTGTAAATTTAGCTGTGATTCTTTTCATGTGTGTGTATTTATTTGGGTGATTCATACCGCCGCTCATTTAATTGTCTAATTAAATATTGGTTCCGATTATAACAATATCCGCATGCCTGCTCTGCAAAACCCGAAACAGGATATTGAGCAACCTGAAGAAAAGATACACAAACATGCAAAGATATGTATACACTTGCATTGTGCTTTCCCTCATGCCATCACTAGGCAACGGTGCACACAAAGGCTGCGGCATTGCCAGCGAGGTCTGATGTTCAGAATGTGACAGTGTTGAATGCACTGAGTGGGGCAGCCGGAGCAAAGCCGTGTATTCAAGCCACACAAGTCAGGTTTACTGACATTGTTCTCATTACCTCCAAGTAAAAGAGAAAGAAAGAAATACAGGCGAGCACTCAAGCGATGACCGACCGTGTCCTGCAAGTAAATCTACCAAACAACAAGGAGGAGGGTAAACCACTGTGTACTGAACACGGCCAGGATGATTCATCCCTGTCAAACCCAGACAACTCACCCAAATGCACAAATACGCTTTTTCAGTTCAAGTGCCATGATGGGATTAAATGTAAGTTACGTTTGCTCTGCGTTGGGGTCACCCTGTCTGGGTTTATCTTGCAGTGATGACCGGCTTAATGTACATTATCCCACATAAGGGCCCGTTCAAACAAAATCTGTTTTTGTGTTTAAAAATGTGAGATGCATGGCAGTCGAATTAAAAAAAGTGTAGCAATGCAAAAGTTTGCACCAGAAAGAACACTGTAAAGCATTTTTTTTAAAAGTGAAACTTATTTTAACTTAAGCGATGTGGTTTTAAAACATGTCATGTGCAACGCAAGTGCAATGGTCAAAGGGGCCGTTCACACAGAACACATTCCTCAGTGGTCCTTTTCTACTGTTATCCCATGTAAATGGACCAGATGGATGTCTTTGATTGCCTTTGATACCTTGAAATATGTTTTTTTTTTTACAATGGAAAATCAGTGCAGTGGAATACAAAATTCTGCATGAACGGCACCTAACAAGGGCTCCTTGCCCTTGAAATATTTGATTGAATTTAAATTATTTTAGGTTCTCCTACTAAGAAATCTCAAGACCTTGCATTATTTCTATTCAATTGCCCTGCGTCTTACATTTTTAAAAGCTGAGATGTGTTGTGTGTAAACCACCCTAAACACATCAATCAATTTCCAATAAGATAAAATTAAGTGTCACAGAATTCATTTTTGCAGTCCCTGTTGTTTTCAGCCATCGTTTTGCTATTGAGATGGATTTCTTTGACTGTTGTGATTGTGACCTGCATCATTTGCAGAGTCTTAAACATAACATAGTGTGTCGGTCAGATTACAATAAACTGTTTTTTAAACAATTTAATCATGGAAACATGTTCTGTGTGAATGGCCCCTTAAAATGTACAAAACAATCATTCTGGCAACAAGATAGTTATGTTGATAACAAAATCCTCTAAGGTTTAAAGTTCTGCAATTTGCATTCGCATGAAATGTCAGAGCAAGTCTGTGGTGTGAACTTAGCTGCAGTTCTAGTTTCCAGAAAAGTGACAATAGATAAAATTAGGAATTAACTGACTACCGAATATTGTGATTGTTACTGAACAGAGCTGTGTAATAATTGTTTTTAAAAACCCAATCTGGCTACAGCTCAGAACAGGATGTGTGGTGTGAAGAACCATGAGATTTTATCACCTCAAGGTTCCTAAATTACCTCTGTGCCATAAAGTAAAAAGGTGTCCAACTCAGAAAACATTAGACACACTGTGGGAAACTATTGTGTTGTGTCAGACCTTCACTTCCACCTTGTCAGCTGATTGTCTGACCCATCCAGTTCAAAGCATAAAAATAGCTGCTGTTATTGTTGGACTGAGGTTGGCTCTCAAAGGCACAGCTCTTATGGAAAAGCTGAGGATTTATGAACTGGACTGAGTGAGAATTGATGTTAAAGCCCAATGACAGAGCTGCGATCAGGAATCACACTCCCTGAACAAGAACTTGGAGGATGTTTCTTCTCCATGTACTCACAAGGACTACATAGGAAGTGAAGCCCAAAGTGAGCTCGAAGGAGGTTATGTAAGTAACACAGAGTGACTTTATGTTCCATGCTGCTGACGGGATCCAAAAACAAGTCATGTTCTTGGTATTTGGGAGTTGAAGAAGCTTTCATGCATACTTCACTGCTGCTTTTCACTTCACAGTTGTTCCTTTGATAGTGAGGTAAACATACCATACTTTGGTTTGGTCTTACAAAAAAGACTGTGTTTTTTAGACAGTGGTAATAATAATCATCATTATTACATTTATGCATTTAGCAGACGCTTTTATCCAAAGCGACTTACAGTGCATTCAGGATATAAATTATTTATTTATTTATTTATGGACATAATGATGATTAAAAATTATTTTGGAAAAAAAAAAAAAAAAGATGTAAAATTAAAAAAAGATATTTGTCATATCTAATATTCACTATTAGATATGACAACTACAGAATATAGCACTATTATGATTAAAGAAAAACAATATTTGGAAATTCATGTTAATTTGTATCATTTAAAATTCTTATTTTCACTTAAATATTTCTGCTGATAATATCACTTGTAATGATAAAAATTGTTGCATAAAATATAAGCGTCTCACCCCTCAGACTTGTGGACTCTACATATCAAAGTATACCACAGTAAGTGTAGTTTCCGTGAAATATTCATCATCTCAACCTGCAGCAAGGTCTGTTTTGGCTTTGTGTCTGTGTGAACATCCTCTGTATTTTTATGAACACGCCATCTTTCTCAACGAAGTATTGACACAGACCAAATAACCAAGAGCTTCTTACTTTGTAGATTTGTTTTTCCCTACGAACAGATATAATCCTTGTCTTCATGCGTTTTCACAGCGGTAAGCCTGTTGTCATGGGAACATGAAGACGTACACAGGGAGAACGTTTCCCCTTGTTCCAATGTCTTTATCCAACAAGATACAGACAATCACTCAGACTGTGCATCCATGCACGGTGTGAATATTAACACTGATGTGAAGAGCTCCTCTAATACATTTTTCATACGCTGAAAGGCTAACAATAACAAAGAAATGATGCAAAGGAAATCAGAGAAGAAATGCCTTACATACACTGGATTCAGTCTGATCATGAGGCTAAACAATGTGTTCAACCCAGAACATCTAGTTTACCTAAACAAGGCTAGATGACATTTATATGTCCTGGCTGCATAGGTCATGGCATTTGCATTGTCTGTAGCTGTAAGTCTTCCAGTCTGACCTATCTCTGTTTAAACTATAGTCTGAAACCCACTATAGATTCAACAGACACACAACAAAACATATTTACTATGTGGGCAAATGTGAGATGATGTGCCTTTTCAGGTGACTGGTATTGCCAAAACTAACAGTACATCAATGGTAAATGCTTCTATAGATATAGTGAATTTGTTTACAATCCCATCCATCCAGCTCCATGGGCCATCACTGCAATCGTCTGCATGACTCATTAGGCTTAAGGCCCTGCTAATATTGGCCGTGTAATTGGAGTCATAAATAAGGAAGCTCCATTCAGACAATCACCAGACAAAAAAAAAAAAAAAAAAAAAAGATAAAAATGCCTGCAGGAGAAAAAAAGAGGCCAATGCCAAAAACTGCAGGAGAAAAAAAGAGGCCAATGCCAAAAACAGGCAGCTTGAAGTGAGGAGAAATTCTCATATTTTGCTCATATGAATCCAAAATATGAACTATTGCACCATTCTCAATTTATCGCTGAGCAATCCATATATACATACAGTATATATATAAAAAACTGCTGTACAGGATTAGTTTACACAAAACATTTTATTTGCAGAATGTTTACTCATCATCAGGCCATCAGAACAGATTTGGAGAAATGTAACATAATTCCTTAACTTGTTCACAAATGTAACAAAAGGGTTACAAAATGTAACCAAAAACTGTACACATGCAATGCTCAGTTGCTTCAAAGATGCAGGAACCATCAAATCTCCCTCCAGCAATCATATCATTCTTGAAAATATTATAACTCAGACTATCTCAGTGGCTCTGACACAAAAGGTGTGGACAGAAACATATCTGCTTGAGTTTGTGGAATATTATAGATGCTTCTTATAACATTGGCATTGATTTAAACATATGACATTTGCAGTGATGTGCAGCCTATGCCTCTGCAGTAAATAAATTATGGAAAAACAATGTTTGTTGTCCTGATGCCAGCACTGAAAATGATATGCTAGGCCAAACTAATGAAGTGAAACACATTGGAGCCCCCAAAAGTGTCATCCCTATTCTATATCCCCATAAAACTGAATCTAATTGGCTTTACTGAATTTAATATACAATTTATAGTATTAAAATCCATAAATGCTGTAATTCAGTATTTCTTTTCTCAGTAACATCACAGCTTCATCATCCTGCAAGCAAACGCTACCTCTGTGTCTTATTTTCCCTCTAATGATATCCACTCTGTGGACATTATATAGCCTTCTATAGCTCTAAGAATAGGTTTGACTGTAATTACAGATCATCATTTTAATTTCTTATGCTCACAAAGGAATGAAGATCCCTTTTTAACTCTCACAAGTGGTAACACTTGCTTTTGCTAATTATTAACATTTTAAACCAGAGGCTTCCAATCTGTCTTCTGGAAATGCAGCCAACAGTCCTTGCCAGAGCTGCTCTCGTGCCCTAATGGTGAAGTCTGTCTGTGAATCTCTCAGGAATCTAAGGGCCTTCTCTGCAGAATCCATACAGAAACCACACATGGCCCTGATTTAGATGGTGCATTTACTTATGCATTACATTCTTTGACACTTATACAATGGTGTCATGACACAATTAAATTAACCCATACAAATGCCACCAGAATCTATGCTAGAAGACAGATACGCCAAAAACAAATGTACAAAAACACTCATCATTGTCAAATAAACTGCCGGAGGTGAAATGCTCATACACTGTCATTAGAGAGAGGGGGGAAATTAAGATCAGCCTTTTTTTTTTTAAAAGTGTTATTCTCTGATCACTTGAACAAAATTAAATAAATACAAAATCTTTCAATAGTAAGTAAGCGGTTTCTCACTGTATATTCAGTAGCGTTGTTGCGACTGCTGTTCAATAGTGCAAAAAACACAAACATTGTCTGCCAGAGCCGCTAGGAAGAATGCACACGTAAGAACCGAACGGATCTGCATCTCACTCATTTTTTTTTTTTTTTTTATGTGAACAGTTTCTTGGTTTCTAGCCCTAGGCCCATTGTTAGTTAAATGAACGTGTATCATATTGACGCCTGTGCTACAGAGAGGTGTGCTGGGATTAGAAAATAGACAGCGACATATAGAGAGACAATCAGAGAGAGAAAGAGAGAGAGAGAAGCAGCATGCCAGGGCTGTCAGAGCCCAGATCCTGTCTAATTAAAGAGCACAGTGGGAAGGGCCACAACTCTGAGTCTGTGGACAGGACAACTCCAGTAAAATTTGTACAAATCTCAGTGCCTGAGACTCATAAAAGCACAGAATTTATCTACCAGATTGTTAAGACTCCTAAAGTTTCAAACACTCAATAGGGATGTTTTCTAAATACAATAGGGATGCTCAGGGCCGTGCAGAGACCTTTGGAGGGGCAGGTGCTCAAAGTATAAAAGAGGCACATGGAACAAGGCTTTAAAAAGCGCGGTTCAAAATATCAATACAGCAATATATTGTGATGCATTCCTTGCCGATTTGCGTATTGATATGGATGATTATGTATTGATACGGCAGCCAATGCTGTGATGCAGTTTTGAAAAAGAAAAAGATTAGAAGAGACAATTTTAAGTTTAAAAGTAAAAAAGTCTACATTTGCCTCTTTTTATTCCTCTATCTACATCTCCTCATCTGATCTATTACTTTCCAGTCTCTGTCCATCTAGGAACAAGGCACAATCTACTATTTCATTATCAATCTATTATTTTAACCATCACTACTACTCTTGCACCTAATCAATAAGTCTACCTTAAATATTGATACAAAACAATAAACAACTGAGTCATGCTATGAAAGCACTGTATAACTTATATAGGCTAATGTTTTATTTATTTTTCCTTTTTATTCAAAACAACTCCAAACATTCTTAATATATCAGGAAATATCTCGATTCTCAAACGTATAAGTAAACGCGTTTTGCACATTTATAGATTGTTATTTGATCAATAAATGGAAAGGTAGTGTAATCTATTAACTAAACATAAAACCCCGACTTTTTACTTAAGTGCCATATCATGCCATAAAATATTTTTAATACGACTGAATTTGCATTTAACGTAAATTTTAATAACAATATTGTAAGTTACTTATTTTAACTCTTTCATTTTACAGAGAGTAAAGAACATAAACATTATCAAATTACATTTACATTCAGTCTAGCCAGAGTTCAGGCACTCTCAAAAACTCCCATTAAAATCACTGAAGCACTTTTATGCACATCAGGATTGTTTTTAGTTTTTACTCTCTCTCTCTCTCTCTCTCTCTCTCTCTCTCTGAAGAAAGAATTCGCTAAATAATTCAGTGCAAGTGAACAAAAACACCGCGTTTCATGATGACTCTTCTGCACGTATCCGATTGGCCATTGCATTCGCGCAACAGAACCGTTGATTGGTTATCATCATGAAGCGTTGTTAGAACGTCTCTGGCTCAGCGCCAGCCAGCGAACACAGATTTGAATTTAGCAGCTGATGCTGAACGATCTAATCACAACAGTGTGATGAGATCAAATATATAAAAAATATTATTCTGCTGTTTTTTTTTTTTTTTTTGTCGTTTGGAAGCTGCATTTAAAATCAACTTGGCTCAGAAATCTTTGAAGGAGCATGACGCCTCTGCCCCTCGATGCCTGTGAAACGTTTCTCCCTCAAACAGCACGCTAACGTTACTCTACACTACAGGCTACACACCGCAATATAAACAACATATCTGCATGTTCTCACATCACGTCGTTCTTGTAAAATAATAATAAGTAAATAAATATCAAAATCACTTCGCTGAGAATGAAACACCACTTACCAGCTTCCGCGGTAATGAAAATATCCTCTGACAATTAAAAAATGCGCGTGCGGCGTGACGAATCGTCCCGGTTGGATGAGGAGGTTGTCGTCGTCAGGTCAAAGGTCATCATGTTCGTCATCTTATTGACGGCTAAATTATTATTCAAAATTTGACTAATATTTAGATTGGGCATGAACAGGCATTCACAAAAGGAAACGTTATGACAAAAAAAAAAAAAATTAGAGGAAATTTTGCTTTGACAAAAGGGCACTTTGGGCACCAAAGGGCAAAGGGGCAGGTCAGGTGCTCAAGCACCCAACGCCCCCCCCTCTGCACGTGCCTGGGGATGCTCATGCTTACATATTTCACCATTTTTGCATTTTGGCTTTATTTCAATGTTTCCCTGCCCTTTGCAACTCCCAACCCTTCATGCAGCCAGATGGATAATGACATGAGTGAGATGCCCAGGGAAATAAACGGTACAAAGACTAACAAAATCACTGAACACACAGTCTGTCTTGTTTAATGCACCATTTCACAATTTCAAAATATCAAGGATAATTGTTTAAATTACACACTCTTAAAAAATGTTTAAAAATAGAGGACAATGTACTGTATTAATATGAAGGAAATTTCCATATTGATTTTTATTAACCATTTTTTTATCTTGCACTGTACTGCATTGTCCTTTAGTGTTAACATGTCTATAAAATTAATGGATAATGTTCTGGCAGAAAATTAGCAGTAGGCTATATTTTCTGTTTATTTCGTTTTTATATTTCTTTATGTATATTTTTACTATATAAAATACATAGGCTATAAAATGAATATAATAAATCGCAAATTATCAGCTCCCCCAAAAAGAACATAAGGTCATTTTCCATAAATGTGTTACTCAGGCAAACGAGGAGTACAAATATTAAGTTCTGTCAATCCTGACACAGAGTGACAGAAAAACAATTTTTTTTGTGGAGAGGAAAGCCTGGCTGAGCCAGATGGGCAGGCCTGTGATATGGAAGAACAGCAGATGTCCAAAAAAGCATCGACATGGCACTCATACAAATGCAAAGCCTCATGGTCCTGTCTGCACATGGGCATCACACACCTGAGCCACTCCAGATCTTTCCCACTAATTACATTCATGGCATTACAAAGCTCTAACCCGTAGCAGAGACAAGAGTAGGACTACTTGGTTACCCGTGCCAAGTGTTATTTCCATACTCTTACCTAACACACAGATGCAGAGAGTGGTCAGGGCACTATTGTAGAGCAGACAGTGATTCAGTGCATTGCTCAAAGGCACACTGGCATAATCAGAGGAAATGAGACACATTACATCACGGGTTTTCCCATTTACAGCACAGTGCTTTTATCATTGCACTACACTTCACTGCATTTCGCCAAAATACCCCTCAAGTATTACAAATATTGGGTGCAGACAATTGAATGTGTTATGATAAATAAATGGCTTTTTATGGAATGGAAAGTATATTTTTTGTTGTCTTTTAACGTCAAAATCTGTGTCCAATTAATCTCTACTTACTTGCATAAAATCATTTGTCGTTTTGTAAAAACTGGCGAAATTAGAGAAATTCCTACATGGACAGGTTGCGTAGCATCTCCTCTTTCTCAGAAACCATGAGTAAAACAATGCAAGGTGAAAGATAATAAGACCCAGACTGCATTAAATACATAGTTACCAAGGTTTTATCCCTCCAGGTGTTCTGTAGAATGAATTATTAGCTGCAGAGGTTAATATTTAGTACTATAGTGTGGTATAGTATGTTTACTACGTACTATTCACTGTTCTGAGTGTCATTCCAGATGGTGAAGCAGAGATGCTGTGGATACTAATGCATACGGTGCCTTTACCATGGTTGAGATTAGTACGTTAGCATAATACTGTTAAAATATGAATTTTCAGAACGAAAAGTGAAGTAGCGCCCTCTGATGGGCATCTCAGAGCAGCGCACCGAACTGGTTTTAGGTGCTCTGCCATTTCCTCTCCTGATTGTTGTTTATAAATTTACGCCAATTCCATCATTATTACTTTTGCATATTTTGTAATAATGTGCAACAACAACAGTGGGGCATGTTAACAGGAACCCATCTTTAGGGCTTTACAGACTAATTTAATGAAGAAGAAAAAATATAAAACAGAATATACAAAGATATAAAACCCTTACTGAATCAATTTCTATGTAATATTTTTAAAATTGGTTTTATTCTTCCAGAAATGACTTGTTTTCCAAGCACAACACATCCCTTTAGTAAGCAATTATTACTAATATCAAGGTTTTCTTGTAAAACATGCTCAAATCATAATTTTACAGTGTAGTTCGTTCTGAGAAAAATGCATTTAGTCTGACAAGCATGACAGCTGCAGTTTCTGGCAGGTCATAGCTAGTTCATATTTACAGAACACTTTCATATTGTCATTTACAGAGATAAGGAGACTACCTTGAGAAAGTTGAATTTGATAAAAACCCAACACAGTGTAACAGAACAGAATCCCTTTATTCAAGTATGAAAATTTAAAGCACAATTTAATTGTAGCATACAATTCAATATGTAATACAAATCAACACAACTATAAAGGTAAATTATTTAATTTGAACAATCAGTCATCTGAAGAGGTCCATTTCATAAATCAGATTTTGAAGTGCATAGAATTTTGCATGACAGAAACACTTACGGTAAGTCTTACAAATCCTGATTGAATTGGTCCTTTGTAACATAAAGGTGAGAGTAAAAGAATATGGTAGCAAAACAAAACTTAAATCTGATACTATTTTCTGTTAAGTGTTACTGTAAAACATAAGTAACCTCTAACAACACACACACACAAAAAAACATAACAAGTAAATGTTTTGGTTTGCACAAAACAATCTGTGACCTGATCAACGCTTTCGAAATTATGATGCATTTTGCGTAAAGCTTAAAGACTGCTATAAGGTTAATGCTTCATATTGATCAAACACAGTTGTACCAATACAAACAAGTAATGAGTACCGTTAGTTTATAACAGGCTGTGACCTTTAGCAGAAGGCACAATAACATTTCAATGAGAGAAATATAAATCAAATTCGATAAATCTGCTTCATGGACCACAGCAGCCTAGCATACAGTACATTTAAGATATCTGGATGAATCTCACAAAGCCTAGGTCATATCTCACATCAAATCCAAAAGAAAACAATATGGTACATTGGGCTCAAAGAAAGCCATTTTGTGGGTTTTGTATGGTGTCATTTATTATAGATTTCAAAATTTTATTTGTAGATATTTCAAATGAATTGCAATTATTTCAATTAAGTCTTTCATTTGTGCTAAAAATAAAAAAATAACTGCATTACTGTTTTACTGTAATATGTGTTATAGTTATGAAAACTGTAATTGAGAATAACAGATATAACAAAAAATTATTGAAATATGGAGGGAAATGTATCCAAATTGAGAAAAATATTCAGAAAATAATGTTATGCATTGGAAAAAAAAATCGTATTACAATCTAAATGCGAAATATAATTTCTTCTATTTCTTTTTGATTTGGGGGTTAAATGTGACCTGGACATATTTTTGTGATTTTGTGAATTATTTTCTACTTCAACACATTTTGTACGGACAAGTCTGCTGATTCATCCAAATAAACTGAGTGCTAGGCTTGGCTCCAAGTCTGAGACATAAACATGATGGTTACAGCAAAGTTTAGGGCTATTACATTTTAGTTTGGTTTAAGTGGTTTAAACGCCCTTTCGGTTTGACATCATTTTTTTTTATATATATATGGGACCAAAGTTATAAAAAGACAAACTAGGGAAAACTGAACCTAACAAACATAAAGCAAAACATATTACTTTTTATGCACATCATATTGGAATGAACAACAAAAACATAGGATATAAGTGATGAAAGCTAGGACAAACTGAAATCGACTTGCATCTCTTTTACTAGGACCTTATAATTAGAAAGGCCCACAAATAACCTCTCTAGATCCTGCACTCTGGAAGATCAGGCAGAATCCACTTTAAATTCTCTTAATAAAAAGATTACCTCCATCGAAAAAGTGCCTCTTAGTGCTTTGAAAAAAAGGTTGTATGGGATTTTCCCAGCTGTACCCATTAAACTGTGCTTATGCCATTTGTCTTACCATCAGTTGTTCTAAAGGATAGTTTGGATGGAACAAACAGAGTTAGAAGAGGGAGGCCAGCAGTCTAGTGATTCTGAAACAGGAAAGAGGAGGTTTGTACTGTAGATGAGGAATCGTGTACACCTTCAGTCCAGTGGGTATCTTAAACTCAGCTGACTACACTGAACAATCAGTCTCAGTAAAGTGCACTCCAGGTTTGTACCAAAGAAAATAGTGTATGTGAAACTATACTAAAACCAAAGCTAAACATAAAGACTGAAATGAAACATTGTGAAACAGCGTCCTGACCAAATCAATGCTGCAGCAGATGACTGTGACTTGACTCGACACAGTGTGTTTGTGAAGAGACTGGTCAAGTGCACACGTTTGCCATCCTTTTGAAACTTGTCAAGTGCTCGACACAAATCAATCAGCTGTTATTCCTTTCTCTCGCAGTTCCTCTGTCACCCGGACAAGGTATGTAGGATCTGGATAACCAAAGCTGAAAAAAAAAACGAAAAAAAAAAAACAAAACATAAGTTAAAACGAAAGTTGAAGTTCAGAAAATTGTTTCTCTGGCCTTTTCATATTAAATGGTATTAAATAAATGTATAGAATAATGTACGAGTATACGATACGAAAGGTTTAGGGTCAGTAAAATATATATATATATATACTGTATATATATATATATTTTATAGCAAGGCAATTCAATTGATCAAAAGTGGCTGTACTATAGATTTTTATTCCAAATAAATGCTGTTCTTTTGAACTTCCTTTGAAATTCCATCAATAAAAATGGCTTCCACAAAAATATTAAACAGCTGTTTTGAGTACTGATAATCAGAAATGTTTCTTGAGCAACAAATCGAATGATTTCTGAAGCATCATGTGACACTGCAGACTGACTGCTAAAAATTCAACTTTGCCATCATAGCAATAAATGACATTTTAAAATGCATTCAAATAAAAAACAGAGATCTACAATTTTTATTATATTTCACAGTATTACTGTTTTTACTGTATTTCTATCATGGAAGATTTGGAATATACAATGTTAATGTATTTGGCCTAGGAGGAATAGATCTGCTACACTGCTGCTGCTGTTGTTATTGCTGTAGATTGTTGCTGTTGCAAGCAAGTACAGGAACTGCTACTACATACGGTGATACGCTGCTGTGAGTATTTAAGACACTGCTGCTGCACAAATAGCCGGAACTACTTCTCTCTGTTTATGTCTATGAAGAATCACAAAGGTACTGGGTTACTGGGTTACTCCGTTACTCCTGGGTTACTTTTTTTCACAGATTATCTGTCTCATATTCTACTGTCAGGACATAATGACAGGTTTAACAAATATGTAAAAAATATATTTTTACAAAAGTTACCTACTGCAGCTTTAAGAAACAATCAGCCAGCACCATCTGGAGTTTTATGAAAGAACTTGACTTTTTTGATCAATTAATGTATCACCCAAACCAACGGCTTTAAGTTTTTACGTTTTATGGATAAGTCAAAAAGTAATTCCAGGGAAAATATGCTTGTGGGATCACTGATTCCCCAGATCTAATTTAGCAAGCAAATATCAAAATGCATACCAACGTGGTCCGCCCCATATGGAGGTCTTGTGGTGGATATCATTCCAGGTAATAACATCATGCATGCCGGTGGTCATGGAGGTGCCTATGGTGAAGATGAGGCGCTGCTCAAAGGCCCGCCGCAGCATTCGGAGGACACGGTTTCCCTCAGGGCTGTCTGGCAGGTATGCCACTCGGTCTGTGCCTGGATACCTCACCCCAGGGTTTGGATGCTCTTGCTGAAAGAATTTTAAAACATAACAGTGTGCGATTAATAGATTCTGTGTGGAATTTTTATGCGGTATATAATGAAAGCTGGTCTGTGGTTATCTGAATGCAAAACACGCTGCTGTTATCTGCCTATAAGCAGTACTTACCGCTTGCAAACCGGGAGGGAAACTGTAAATGATGCATATGCACCCATAACCTTCATGGCCAGGCAACTCAAGGTCTGGGTCTCTTTCAACCATCATGGTCCCACTGGCTGGTTGGTTACCGATAAGCTGCCCATATACCAGCCTGCACACAGGACATGCTTTTTTGATTTGAAATGCCTGTTCTAAGCAGGACCGACAGAAAGAGTGGCCACACTTGTCCAGAGTTGTCTTTTCCACCATTTCACCCATGCAGATGGAGCAAACGGTACTCTCTTCTTCACGAGTGATGGCTAACTCGGTGCCGGTCCTTGCTGCGGCCTCATGTTGCATGGGTAAAACCACACAGGTGTCCATGTCTGCATTTTTCCTGTATTTCTGCTGTTGCCTCTGCGAGCGCCGTGGTTGAGGGGGAGGAGGGGGCAACAAGCTCCCTTCCCCGTCGGGTTCCATTGCCGTCATGCATGGTAACAGAGAACGTTTCCTTTTAGGAGCTGCTTCTTGTTTGGTCATCTCTTTCCGGGCACAACGGCATAAGTCTATGAAAGCTTTCCGTGTAACAGGAGAAACCGGCCCCTCCATCATTCCAGCCCTGGCCCTGCTGCTGCCTTCCACCGGGGAGAGCCGCACGGCACAGCAGCCGCCACGCTCCCCACGCCGGATGATGTCCGCACTCAGTCCCTGCTTGTCCTCAAAGTCGACCAACCAGGGTCGTCCTGCGGCTGCAAGGTAATCCCACACCGCCTGCGACACCAGCACCTCGTCACTGCCCTGCCCCGCTCGCACGCTCATCTCATCAGATGAAACTGTGAGGAAAAAGAGATCCGTTTGTAAGAGTCATCATGAGGCCACCATGAACATTAAAAACGGTGCAATTATTTAGTGTTTTGCTCATTTTCTTGTGGTAAACATATGCTACATTTGACACTATACCAAACCAAAAAAAGAAATAAAAATTAAAATAAAAGTTAGTTGAATTATTTATTTCCAGTATTTTAGTTAAGAAACACACAGTGTAAAAAGTAAATAAATTTAAAGTAAATAATTACAATTTTAAATTGTTAAAAATTATATATATATATATATATATATAAATCTACATATCTATCTATCTATCTTTTTTGAAGAAAAGTGTATATTTTAGGTTATTTTAGGAGATTATTTCCTCAGATTTTGTACCATTTTCAATATCCATTTAATAATATCCATATCTTTTTAATTACTTTGCAGTCTTCAAAACAGCATAATAATTATACAAAAAATATAAGAATTATATATGATATATAGCTAAATATATTATAATAATAATCATATATACTACCAGTACTTTTTTTAAAGAATTATTTTCTGCTCACCAAGCTCACATTTATTAGATCTAAGATACAGATACAGTTATATTGTGAATATATTAACAAATTTAAATTTGGTGGGGTGAGGTTTGTGTGTGTGTGTTTTTTTTGTTGTGTTTTTTTTTTTGGGGGGGGGGGGGCGTTGAGTAATTCTACTCAGCTGTTTTCAACATAATAATAATAAAAATAAAAATAATAATAAGTAGAAATCAGAATATTAAAATGTGACTAGAGTAGTGATGCTAAAAATTCAGCTTTGAAATCCATTACAATATATTACATTTTAAAATATATTCAAAAACAAAACATTTGTTATCCTTATTTTACTTTATTTTAAACTTTTAACTGATAGTATATAATTACAGATAAAACATACAAATGACTTTTATTTCAAAAAATCTAATATTTGCCATTTCTGTTTACATTTATTTTGTCTCTATGCATTCATTTTTTAAATAAATTTATGTAGTTTCTCAGTTAATATGAGGTCTTAAGAACAGGGTAATAATTATAAAATAAAAAAAATAATTTAAAATGTGGATTAAACTAGTTTTAGCTTAAATATAGCCTGTCACACTACAGGAGACTGCTGTGACTGACTGGTGTCATATGAACTAACCAATTACAGTGCTGGTAAACCTTTTACCTTATTACAATTTTTTAGATTAAATATAAGCTTGCGCTTGTTATCAGTTCACCCTTTTCTTGTCTGGACAAACATATGATGAATAATACTCGTGTAATGACTCAACCCGCATAAATTCACAATACTCTTCACACCTGACAAGAGCTGCAGGATGGCATGCAAATTCTTCTCAGCCAGATCTTATGAGCTCCTTGTGCTTAAGCTCTTATAAAAAGGATTATAGTATTAGGTTTAATCATCATAATGTAATTTACCCTTTCACAATCCAATCGATTTGTGGCTGTGCAGCAGAAGGGTGGAATATTCTAGACAATGAAGTTTCTTGCATGAATAGGCTGTGCTGAGTATTGCACCTTCAACACCAACAGGCAGCTGTGTAAAATCACATCAGCTGCTCTGAAATGTGTTCACTGTATAAACAAAGGATCCTTCTGTTTCTCTACCTGCTCATGAATGTCACTTGATGCTTGCAGTGATTACGTTATTGAAGCTAAATTACCTTGTGATCCCATAAATTCTCGTTTATTGCAGTAACAGGCCTATTTCCCTGTTTTAGAGAAAATAAATATACAAGTTAGATCAACACATTGTTTATTTTGCGGATCGTCCAGCAAGCTGATAGATGAAGAAAAGGATGGCAGTTGCCTTAACCTAAGCGTTTGCTAAATAGGAATAACAATAATGTAAAAACACATTGAGATGAAGCCTATTGTGCTCGTGTAATAAATGAATTCACCTTCTGTAGTGACTTTGCCGGAAGAGGTGAATGTAAAGGGAACCTACTGCAGCAGCTGGAGAATGCCTTCTTCCACTCGACGAAGAAGTCAACAGACGACCGCTGCATTGAACGTGCCTTAAAACTACGACAACCCTGGCGAATTAATGCTTGGGATATCCTATTCAAGTTCGGATGACACTTCTCTCGATCAACACACCAGCTCAGTCTCTTTGTGGTTTTCCAATTCCCCGTCCTTGGCCACAGGAAGACAACAAGCATACAAAGAACATCGCTGACTGTCACGACGAAACTGATTCGCCTTGAACTCCTTCGCGACACTAACTCGGCGTCTCTATGTCATATTTCGTTATCAGTTAGTTCGCTTTTAGTCATTACAGTGAAAGATCCCCTGAATACAAGATAATGTAGGCAGGAAGTTCGTCATTCTAGTCTTTTGGCTGAGCCGGATTAGAGATTACGGGATGTGACCATTGTGTGGCGCTCTTTAAAAAAACATAGACTGTATAAAAAAGACATCATCAAACATCATGTAATTTATTGTATTTTTTTAACCCCGTCTGAATATATGAACGGGAGAGATAGATATATTAAATTCATACGAATTAGCAATTATCTGTTTATTTACTTTGCTATCTGTTATTATTATTTTTATTTATTTAATTTTAATTTATTTTGATGACACTTTTTTGTATTGATGCTTTGACCATATTGTGTGCAAATCATCATGCCAAAGTACTTAGATAGATAGATACATAGATTAAATAATTTGTCACTTTAAATTTAACTTAAATTATCACTTTAACATTACTGCCATTTCTTCTTCTTATTATTATTTATTCCTTTTGTCTTCAGTCGTTTAATTTATTTACTTCGCCTTCTTTATTTTCAGTACTACGCTTTGGCTATATTCTATTGTAATTGTTGAGAAACTTGACAATACATTTTATTTTGACTCTAAATAAGAGAAAAGTAACGAAAGAAAAAATAATACAATAAAAAAAAAGTTTATTATATATCACATTATTATAAATACGTATGATTCCTGCATCAGCTGACATCCTGCATCCTACAACAGTCGAGGTGGAGCGATGCCTTTGCTCTGTTACTATGGAGACGCATTTGCTCAGGGCGCGCGCGTGGCCCGGGCTCGGAGCGCGCAGCAGAAGTCGCTAGAAACGTTGAGATGATGCGTCACTGCGCGCGGCGCCAGAGAGTAGACACGCGCGGATCCTGTGCAGGTTGACAGAGCGGAGCATAAACAGCTAGCTTCTGTCTTTATGCATTCGCTTTGATCTGACAGCGCTGTTTCCAAACACTACAGCAGGCGAGAGGACGCGAGTGGCAACGCAGATTTTGGTGAAAACTGAAAGAAGATATCGACATGTGAGTTTAGCCACCAGTGGTTAAGGATGCACTAACTTACTAGCTATTTAGCAAGTGTGTTCATAACCTCTATCAGACAAACGCGATTTTCTCACATAAGGCTGTTATTTGACATGGACATTGAGGACAGTACTAGTCATTCTCGGGAAGACGGTTTCAAATTGTGTTTTAAAAAAAATCGTAATCGGTGAGGAAAATAGCGCACATTGATCCCACAGCAGAGCTTAGCTAGCTGGTTAGCCGCTAACTTAGTTTAGGCCTGTAGTTACTGCACAGCTAACATCAGAGCTGCTGCTCAGTTTACTATTATTATTACATATTTTGTTTAAGCTTTTATCTGAATAACAGGAAAATGTAACGTTACTAGCGTTATTTAGGACCTTGATTAAGCCTTACACAGATCAGGACATGCAGGGTGTTTCCTGCTGGGAAAAAATACACATGCTTAATCCAGCCTAAGTTTGCTGGTTTAGGTGGTCTTAAAACCTGGTTATGCTAGTCTTCCAATCTGGTGCTCAATTGGCCAGTTGTTCAACTGAAGAGTCTTCGTTTGCTGTCCAGGCCTAATCAGGGTGGTATGTTGGATGGTTTTAAAAGGGTTTGGGGTACCACCCATCATACTGGGTGACCACCATAGACTGTATAAAACCTTCAGGATAAACCACCTGAGCATCAGCTTGGCTAGCCAGAGAGACCGTCTTTATCCAACATAAAATTTGCTGATCCAACTTGTTTTAAGATTGCAGCAGGAATTAATCATGATGATTTGAATTAAAATGAGCAGTAATACCGCAAATCTAAACAAAACATGCATTGAAAACAGCTTGACATATTAATTGGTGTATGATTTAAATTAAAGTCATTTTAAGACATTAAACATTTAAACATAAGACATTTAAGTCATGTCACTTGGTGGCCATCTTTGAAATACCTCTCGGGCAACACCTATCTCTTTGAATTGGGAAACATCAAATACTCCAAAACTGTTCACCAAGCTTATGCTTAAATTTAATATTGAAAATCACCAAATAAATCTGACAACCGTAGATTGCTTAGAGGCAATGCATGAACCTGCCTATGGATACCAATTGGTTGTCATGTTAACGTAATTGTTGCTCCACCCCTGCCAAGGCCTCCAGCTGGCACATCTTTATTGACCCTTCGCTAAGCCACGCCCGAAAACAGCCAAAGGCCAATCGTGGCTAAGCAACCGTAACTAGGCTCGGGAGGTCTGGCAAGCTTTTGAGCGAGGGAAACATGTCGAAGCGTTGTGCAAATCTGATACCCGGTATCTGAAGAGTTTGGATGGGGTGGTGGAATTTTTTTCCCTTCCCGAAACCTAAAGCCCAAGGGGAGAAATGCCAGGCATGGATCAAGCAGTGTGGGAGGAACTACATGTCGACAGGATTAACAAAAACTTTTTATTTGTATGTCACTTTGGACAAAAGCATTTGCCAAATCCCATAACTATAACCATAAACCTAATTTTCAACTTACCTGCTTCCTGACGTGCGAGAAGTAGCCTGGCACACTAAAAATATAAGCGGGAGAATGTTATCATTACAAAGGGAGTGGTCAGGCTGATGTCTTGTGTTTATTCCACAAGATTACAAAATGCACTTAGCTGGTTGCTTAGTTCACCATGTTCCCCATTAGTACTAAATGCTTTTTTTTTTAAATGTCATATTGAAGTCTATTTTGATGTTCTGCATGTTTTTTTCAAATATATTTTAATTCCAGATATTTTCTAATGTTTTTATTCCATTCGTTTTGCAGGCAGCCAGCAACTGCCAAGTGGTATGACAGACGGGAGGCCGTCTTCATTGAATTCTGTATAGAAGACAGCAAAGATGTCCAAGTTAAATTTGACAAAACAAAGCTTGACTTCAGGTACATCTTATTTCAATCAGACGGTGCGTTTACATGGACACTTTTTGCTTCCATCGGAATTAATTAATTCTGATTGATGAATCCAATCATAGTGTTTACATGAATGCTAAATAAAGTGATCGGGTTGATATGCACGTATATGTCAAAAGCTTCTGATCAGATTTACTCTTTTGACATCCGCACACTCATAAATATACAGAGTTTTCCACTGTTTTCGCATGCTGTTTTAAAAAGCGCATATAATCTTTATCTGCTTCGGGTTCTAATTAGGCTACAAACCTGCACATGAACTGTGGAAAAAAAAAAAAAACCTGTAGTAAAAGGCCCCCCTCATATGTCATTATGCTATTTCTTCGTCAGTGCACATACGCAGTACTTCCCAGTTTCAGTTTTCGATCCAGTTAAGTGTTTACATGTCCTCTCGCTCGGATTAAAAAAGGAATAAACCACCCCTTACAATCCGAGTAAAATTTTAGTCGGATCTGGCAAATTGTGTTTACATATGACTTTTTTAAAATTCTGATTGTGCTTCTAGTCCTATTACGATCAGATTAGTAGGGTCCATCTAAATGCAGCTATTGTTAAAAGTGTTAAATTTAGTCGTTATTAAATTGTCATTATAAAATATAATTATTCCATGTGCTGCCATGAACTGATGTTTAATATGTGCATTATTAAAGTATTTGATGCTATAATGTTAATGCAATATAGAACTATAGTAGTTCTTTCTGAATTGTAATATGCTATATTGTTTTGCTTTAGTTGTGTTGGAGGAACAGATAACATGAAACACCATAATGAAGTAGAACTATTTGAGTCCATTGACCCAAATGTAAGTACACCACCTGATGGTTTCTGTTCTAATTCAGGTTGTAAGAGCTCTATCTGCAGGGCTCACATTTTTTTTGTGTCACAGAGAACGCTGTTATTCTTTTGCAGGAGTCTAAACACAAACGCACAGACAGGTCTGTGTTTTGCTGTCTAAAAAAAGCTGAACCTGGCAAGTCTTGGCCAAGGTTAACAAAAGAAAAAGCAAAGGTAAGTGTTTGGTCGGTTTAAATTATGTACCTTCATTTAGTAATAAGAGCATGTGTTAATTAATGTTTCTCAATGTACAGCTAAATTGGCTCAGTGTTGACTTCAATAACTGGAAGGACTGGGAGGATGACTCCGATGAAGACCTGTCCAGTTTTGACCGTTTTTCAGAGGTTCGTGGCTGTTTATATTAATATTCATAATATAGAATTGGAATTTTGTGAAGGGAAAATAAATAATACTTAATTGTTTTTATTTTGTTTTCCTAAAGATGATGAACAACATGGGCGGGGAAGATGACCTACCAGATGTGGATGGTGCAGATGATGTGAGAGAATTATTCAAGCCATAATGTTGTTAAATTGAAGAATATAGTTATTTTTGCCATATTATCCGCTCATTAGGCATCCCATTATTTAACTATTAATTCATTAGTTATTTTTTAGTTAACAAAGTTTAGTGACTTAATAAATGCAATGCTAAAATTTTTTTTTTTTTATCTCATTCCAGGAGTCTGCAGATAGCGATGATGAAAGTATGTTTTCTTAAATTATCTGACCTCCTCTGTGTGATGTTTGTTTGTTATATTATTTTGAAAATCAATACATGTGAACCAAATATATGTTAGCCGTTATAATTGTATATAGTAATAATGAACAGTATTCTTAAAAAAACTTGACTAAAACTTGACTGACGTTTGTTAAAAAAATACACGTAATTAAAATATTTATTTATTCATTAATTTACTATTAATCCCCCCCCTCCAGAAATGCCAGACCTTGAGTAAAGGAAGAGCAAACCGTCATGCAGAAGAAAGCAAGAATTTTCACTTAACGCTTAAATGAAGAGAGAGACTAAGTTTGAGTTGGTAGCCATTTAAAAACTGCATTGTTTTTGAAACCGTTTTATTGCAGAAAGTCACAAGGGATGAATTTTTACTGTTGTGTTGATGGCGATGTCAGCCCCTTGACAATACACTCTTTACTTTTCTGTTCTGCATGGACAATTACGAGCTCTCGATGATGCATTGTGGACACCATTTATGCTCCGTTTACTCAATGGCTTTTACAGTCTTGGGCTTTTCCCTCAATGTCAGTGGGGTTATTGCACCCATGTAATGTATACATTGTAATTTGTAGTAATGGAAAAGGGACATGAATGACTTTATCGACATATTCCGCCTTCTCCCTCTGATTCAAACTGTACATTTTATTTAATTATATTATTTTGTTTTGTTGTGTTGAGGTTACGATTTCCTTGTGTGTGAGCGAAGGAAGTATTGGCACATGCTGCTTCATTGCAAATGCCAGCCGAGACATTTGATTTTCACTAGTGCTGCATTTGAAATCAGAATGGCATATTCAAAGCCCTTGCACTGATTCATTGCTAAACCCCTGTTTTATGTGTTTTAGCTGCAGTTTTGCCCCTCGGATAGGTTTTTGTGTTAATTCAACATGTTCAAAATACATAGTCCTGTCTGTACACACTGCTTTATGAAATGATTTCCGATTGGCAGTTAGTATTTGTTGTTTTGTATCACACTTAGAAGTGTAGCAGGCAACTGTACACTGGTTTCTTCCATATATGTAAACATAAGTGATTAAAAAAAGCATATGCCTCACAGCTGTACAGAACAAAGGGTAACTTATCAATAGATGACCAGTTTGTGTTTGCACTCTTAGTATCAGTGCAGGTGTGACTAAAAGATGAAAACAATGTTGTGACCTGTCAGTTCAGGTTTATAAATTTAAGTTTGTTAAAAGCAGTGAGGTTTTTGTCTACATATTTCTAATAAACTGTCTCTAAACAACACTTTGAATTCTTTGTCCTTTATTTGAACATCTGAATCAAGGATCATTTGCAGTAAGTGGGTGTTATTTCAGACGATATTTAGGTTTATGAAATTAATGGAAGCAAAATAAAAAAAAATAATAAAAAAAAAGTTAACTATTGGTTAAGATTTAATTACAGTTAAATTCTTAACCACCTTTTCTATTTTACAATATAGTGTTTTTACTTTCCAATTCGCAGTAAGCATGTAAAATTAATACAATTCTAAATATGAGATTGATCGTGAACACTTAAAGCTGACATTGCATTAGGAAATATGGATTTATCAAATCGATGACAGGACAACATCTGTCGATGCGTACCTAAAAAAAAAAAAAAAAAACGGGCAGCGGAAATTCCGGAACATTCTGTCACGTCAAGAGAAGAACAGCCCTTCCGCCACAAGAGAGCGCTGTAGTTCCATTTCCGCTGAACATACCTGGCAAGAATGAATTTGCCCTTTGAGTTTTCGAGAAGTGATACCACATTGGAGGAGACAACATTATTCAAAAGTCAGTTAAATGCCTCTTTGGTAAGAGTAATAACTTCAGCACAATATCGTGTATGCTAACTTAAGGTTTATGAAAGAATCAACAATTTTCAAACTGCTAGAAGAATTCCTTACCAAAATTAGCCATGATTTTATAATGCAAAACTGTAGTAACCAGTTGTTTTTTTTTGTTGTTGTTTTTTTGCGTATTGACTATCATTTACATAACCACAATTTTACAAAAACGACCATAGTTACACTTTGGTTAGTGGAGCGTAACCATGGTTAAATTGTGGTTAACATGGTTTAACTAGACTGTACAAAATGCCTAAACTTATTTACCCCACTGAGAGTTCTTTAAGGTTTTGCTCATATTGAAAACATTCACTATTGATCATTCACCACATATTCAGTATTCATCCCAGAATGAAGAAAAGCACTTTTTCACCAGATGTGCTCATTTTGTTCAGCCACTTTAGGTGTGAGGAGTCCATGGATTCCAGCACTGATCTACATATCATCCTGATGGTTTGAGCTCTGGGTTCTGATTGAACAATTCTAATTGTTCAAGGTAAGAAAGGTAAGGGTTCCACTGAGCAGACCCTATTCCAGAACAATGTTCCCTCAAAAGGTTAAGTAAGTCCCTCAGAGAACTGCCCTTTCTTAATCCAGATTTCATTTATATATTTTTTTTCTGAGGAGATGATGTCTTGGAAGCTCCAAAAAGAAGCAATAAACAGTGACGTGACCTACAGCCAAGTATGGTGACCCATACTCTGAATTCGTGCTCTGCATTTAACCCATCCAACAGAAGTAACCCAGCCATTTGTGCTGCGGTGCCCGGGGAGCAGCTGGGGGCTCGGTGCCTTGCTCAAGGGCAGCTCAGTCGTGGTATTGAGGGTGGAGAGAGTGCTGAACATTCACTCCCCCCACCTACAATTCCTGCTGGCACGAGACTCGAACCCGCAAACTTTGGGTTACGAGTCTGAATCTCTAACCATTAGGCCGCGACTTCCTGAAGCCAAGTGTTTCCATGATACAGCTACTTAATACAGCAGGATGGATGAATAGTATCTGGAGGGACTGTATGTTTTGATCAATAGTTGACAGGATGTGAGGCCTGGTATATTTTAGGGGGTTGAGTTCCCTTAGCTAGTGTTTTGTTTAAGACAGTGGCGGTATGGGAGGTCAATGAGGGTTGTGTTGGAGTCAGCAGTCTGTCCTAGAGGTAATAGAAAAATCCTCACGCAAGCGGTTTTAAGCTATCTCTCTTCTGCAACAAATGGCGGCTTATGGACACATGAGCAAGCAATGGTGTGGAGTAATCCTGCCCACAATGGACACACAAAAGTTGGTTACTCTGAGCCTACTTTGCAGAGTTAACACGACTCTTAACGCAACTAAAAACACCTGCTTCCAAGCAAATCCATATGGCCTTGTCAGTTATCTTGCCAAAAATGAAACTGGAGAGAGGCAATGACAGATATTTGATACCTAATTTATTTAGGAGGTGCTTCACCTTAAATTACCTTATTTAGGGTGAAGAACGATTGTCGATTCAAGAAAGATTACAATTCAATGTTGTTATTATCTGAAACTGTTTTTAAGCCTAGAATTAGTATAGAAAGAGTTAACACTTGCCTGGTAATTCTCACCTAAAATTCTTGACTAAACAAAATTAGAGTATGTTTTCCATGACTTATCCTTCAGATTAGTTATCATGCTCATTTCAGACAACAACCAAACCCCACCATAACAATTTTAATCAAAGAAGGCAACAGAAACTGTTGCTGCCAGCATTTTGGTTTATCCCAGATGAAAGAGCAAAAAACACAAGCGAAGCAGTATTCTTTCACTAGTCTATAGCTCACCATGATTGCCCAGAGAAGAGGCTCAGTGTTGCCCCCACCCCACTATCACCTCCTGCATCCAAACATGGATTTTCCAGAGCTTTATTGGGCCTCAGGCCAGCAGTCCTGCCAGCACACACAATGTAAAACTCTGCCTAATCAGTTCTGCACAGAACCAGCTGGATCTGTCCTGACCAGGGTAGGGGGCTGGAAATAATAATAACTAACACTTTGCATTCAGTATTTTGTTTTAGATAAAAGCATCTACCTTCTATTAAATTATTTACATTATTATGTACATTTATGCATTTGCATGCACAATCATATCTAATTTTTCATTTCATTCATTTATTATAGATTTTTCTTAATGTTTTACTAAAAGACCTATGGGTCAGTATCACTTTAAATTTTTATATACATAACAAAAGCATTGGCACCTGGCTCTTTAGATACATTTTTAGTTTTGTGTAAAAGGATCTGTGTTATTTTGCTATGTCCCATGCACTGCTCATTCAATTTGAATGATAGTTGAATATTGTCAAATCATAAAATAAAAAAATAAATAAAATAAAAATATCCTATTCATATTTTATTAAATAAGAGATTACTCAATTTGAGTGTATTGAAACTATAAACTATTTTTTATTTAATAAAAAATAAGAGTTTGTCCATGTCCCTTGAATGGTTGTCCCCCCTGTTGTATTGGGGAATCCGCTCCTTTAAGTAAAGGCCATCCCCTTCAGTGACATCAAGACTACAGATTTGTTTTTTGTCTCTTCAGTGGCTGAGGTGAATAAGTTACACATTTTCTTCGTGTGAGTTTGCTAACTTGCCAAAGCTAAACATGTCCACCCTGTCGGCACAAAATATGCCAGAAGTGATTTGAATATAATATATTCAAAATATGTAAGTTGAAATATACCAAATTCTCCTGAACAACCATACTAAACAGTTTGGTCAGCTAATATGCTAATTGAAGCTCAAAGTTTCCACCCTATCGTTGTTAAAAAAATCATTTGTTGTTAATATTGCTAAAAAATAAAATGATATGGTGTGTGTGGGGGGGGGGGGGGGGGTATTTGTTAATGTGATTGAGGATGTAATTAATATATTATTTAATGTTATTATATAATTTGTTTAATAACCATTTATTAAAGGGACATCATACCTTTCAGAAAGTATAATTTGCATCTTATTATTGCAATGAAAACATATTTAAGAGTAATATATGTCCATGACAAGGTGGACATATCATATAGTTTATGCTTCGAATAATGGCCCTTAATTATCTGAAAAAGTCATTATCAAAAATATGTGGGAGATCAGCTAATATTTCTATAGCACTTGAGTGTCCTCTATTTATGATATAACATAAAGCGAATGGGAAATTAAAACCAGTGTTTTGAGTATTGAGCGTTGAAAGGCACTCTGTGGTGATATTGACCCCTATATATTTTCTGTCCTGTGCATGTGGGGTGTCAGTTATGATTCATTACATCCGTGTGAGGCCTCCTTCTGTTGTACGAGAGGTATTGTTTCTTTGTGTCAGCACTTAATCCACACTGTGAAGGGGCCCTGGTGTTGTAGCCGGGGCTAGAGAAGAGACAGTTCCTAAACACTGTTTCCTATCGTGAGCTGGAGTGGGAAAGTTGTCCTCTGGGGCTGTACTTTGAAATGTCATCATATTCCCACATCTGATTAACATGCTAGTTCCCCTTTTGCTTCTTTTATGACCTTTTTCCTAAAGTTTGAGACAGGATTCATTTGTTATTTTTTTAGCAAAACAAAAGTTTTATGATTAGAAAAATGTCCCACCAAGTTAGTGTTTAACATTTTAACACCACTCAATTGCAAATTTGCAGGCAGTATTTTAAGCTTTAGTTTGACAACCATAAGCTAAAAGCGGGAGAGTAATGGGTAAAGATTTTTTTTTAATTTGATTTGTTGTATTGTCTGCAGCCCCCTCCCACAATTCTGCCAAAGGATTATAGTGTCACTGAGGGTCACAGTCGTTATAAATACCCCTCTGGCCTCTCGCTTTCCCATCAGAGAGGTTGAATGTCTGCTGGACATGCTCATCATTTGTCTATCCGTGTTCTTCTATTCAACATCATCTAGAACTTTTACATAGATGCAGACATCACCTGCCAGAATCACACTGAAGGTTTTATGACTAAAACCACAGGTTAGAAATCAATGGGACAGATGATTTCAGACTTGTGAACAAGGGCTGCTTTTGGCGCAAACTCTCTAGGTTTATAGAAGCATTTATGCTTGGTTTTTCATAGTTTCTACTCATTTTGTTTTTTGTGTCCATCCACAAAAAAGTCAAAGGGATCACATCCAAGAAGCTCTTTTTTTGGTTCTTTTGGAGGTTCTTCTCCCTCTCACACTCACATCCCTCCATTTCTTGGCATCGCCTCTGAGTTATCGCAGCCATGTGGGAGTTCCGGTCCATGTCTTTTTGGCGGGCTGTGTTTGCCGAGTTCTATGGCACCATGTTCTTTGTGTTTTTCGGGCTGGGATCAGCTCTGCGTTGGACCACCGGACCACACAACGTGCTCCAAGTTGCTTTCTGCTTCGGTCTGGCTGCTGCCACACTCATCCAGTCTATCGGTCACATCAGCGGCGGCCACATCAACCCGGCTGTCACGTTTGCCTACCTGATTGGCTCTCAGATGTCCCTGTTTCGTGCATTCTTCTACATCTGTGCTCAGTGCTTGGGAGCTCTAGCTGGAGCCGCTGTGCTGTATGGGGTCACGCCAAGCAATATGAGGGGCAATCTTGGCCTGAACACAGTAAGAGAGTGTATTTGTTTTAGTGAGCTCATTAGATGAAATGATGGATCGTTAACTAGTGATGCAAAATGATTGAGCAATGCTTGAAACCATCAGGGGACCCGCTAAAGGAAGCCTACTTCACATAAATAAAATAGTGGACAGTAAATGTATTTGGATAACTATTTTTACTGTCATTTGTAAAGTGTGTGTTTATATATGCTTTCAGCTTCAGCCAGGCATCAGTGTGGGAATGGCCACCACTATAGAGATATTCCTGACTCTGCAACTTGTGGTTGTGGTCTTCGCTGTGATGGATGAGAGGCGAAATGGTCGACTTGGGTCTGCTGCCCTGTCCATTGGCTTCTCAGTGCTTGTGGGCCACCTGCTGGGGGTAAGATCCCATTCAAAAGGCTTAAAATCAATGGTTTTCTATTGGCCCTGATTTTACTAAGCAAAAAGCACTAAAATGTCAACAAAAACTCCTGCAAATAAACACTGCTTGCTTACTTGCTAACTTACTTGCCTAACATGTGGAACAGAAACACTAGGCAAAACAAGCATCAAGTAATTAGCTGTTTTAAATAAATAGTTCACCTAAAAATGGAAATGTCATTATTTATTCACCATCATGTGACGTTATGACTTTATTCTGTCAGTGTCAGTGGGGTCCAGGGTTGTTTTGTTACTTCTATTGTATGGACAAAAAATAGCAGAAATTCTTCAAAATATCTCCTTACGTGTTCTGCAGAAGTCGTCATCCAGGTTAGGAATGACATGTTGGTGAATAAATTATGACCATAACATTTTTCTCTTCAAGTAACGGATGTGTAATGAGATCTTTGAACATTTTCTCCCTTTTAAAAAAAGTTAATAAGTCTATTTCAATGTTTTATTTATATAAACCCATATAGACCCACCAGTTAAAAGAGTTCTGACACTATTAGTTATGTAATGCTATTTGAAAAAGATTTTTTCTTGATAATTTTTTGTTTATGGCAAAATGTAAGTATATTATTGCCTGGCTCCTTATAAATTAAAACATCTATAAATCTGCATATATAAACATGACCAACTTTGGTATATATATATATATATATATATATATATATATATATATATATATATATATATATATATATATATTAAATAGCACATCTCTACTGCTTCATTGCTTATATCAGTGATCCTCAAATCTGGCTCGCGAGATCCACTTTCATGCGAAGTTTAGCTCTAACCCTAATCAAACACGCATGAGTTTGCAAATCAGTGTCTTCAGGATCAGCAGAAAATCACAGGCAGGTGTGTTTAATTAGAGTCGGAGCTAAACTCTGCAGGAAACTGGATCTCGCGAGCCAGATTTGAGGATCACTGGCATATATCATTGTAAAAAAGAAACTACATTATCGACCAGTTCTAATCTGCTAAACTGCTTGGAAACAATGTGTATTGTGAAAATACAAATAAATTTGACTTGACATTAATCTCTGCAGATGTATTACACTGGAGCTGGAATGAACCCTGCCAGGTCTTTTGCCCCTGCTGTGCTTTTCAGGAACTTTATTAACCACTGGGTGAGGCAAATTTCCACTGTATTTAGATGAAGGCACATTTTGCTAACTAATTCATAGATACAACTATTTTCTATCTGTTGTCTCACTTTCCGATAGGTGTACTGGGTGGGCCCTATGATCGGCAGTGCTATTGGTGCTCTGCTCTACGACTTCTTGCTCTTTCCCCGGATGCGCGGCCTGTCTGAGAGACTCGCTGTTCTCAAGGGCAACCGATCTCCCGAGGCCGAAGCCCAGCAGGAGACCCGAGGAGAGTCGATTGAGATCAAAACACAAGCCTTATAAACACTGCCAGGAAACTTTGGATCCCTGATGCGTCACATACATACGTACTATCATTTCTCACACCTCATCCTCACACACCTCTTACATACCAACAGAGTTTTCTGTAGGGAGAATCACACACAATTCCAAAGGCAATCGAGACACTATAACCTCTGCCCAAGGACTATGAATGAGGGTAAGAAGAGGACTTCCTGTTGAGGATTGCGCTCTGTACCGCCAGGTATAGGGAGCGAGATCAGGTGGCTAACGCCGCTCAGGGGCACCTCTGTCGTTTCTAGTCTACTAAGAGTGAAATACACTAGAAGTGGACTTCTGCATGCTTTCCAGTTTCACAGGGTTTAAATCTCTTTCATTTCAGTTCATTTTTTCTTTGATATTTCAGAGATGTGACACATGTACTATATTATTTGCATTATGCAACCGATTTCTTTACATTCTATTTACAGTCAACATTATTCAGTTGTGCGTGGTGTGTGTGTGTGTGTGTGTTTTCCGAGAGTTTTCAGTTTGGCTCTTCCATTTCCACCATTCGCCATGTGTTTGTATTCATGCAATGTTATTTTTTCTATCTCCAAAAATTTAACCTTGGTTTAGGTGGATGTTAATTCACGACTAAAACCTTTATAAATCCTTTGGGATTTTGGATCCCTCTTTGAGTCTGCTTTCAACTGTTGTATTGTTTAACCGTGGCCTAATGGCCCAGCATGTGTTTCTTTAAAAGAAGCACAGTCACACCATCATTCATATAAAATAATAAACACGCAAAATGCAACTATTGTGATATCCTAACTTTTAGCTTTTACCTGATAAAAGCACTTAATTTTCTTCCCATTGTGTGATTTACAAAACTTCTAGAGTCTATACTTCCAAAAGTATTATGGAGTACTTTTTATCTGATTCATACAGTTTCAGGCATTTTCATTGAACTTTTTCTGCCATAAATGCATGCATAGATGTCTTGTTTAGATTAGGGGCTTTGACATTATTTTTGTGTAAATAGCTAACCTAGAGAAAAGCAATAATTTGTCTCAATCAAGAGAATATACAGTATGTGTAATTCATTGTAAAATAAATTAAGCCACTAATGTGAGCAGACCTGGTTCCAAACATCATAGACATATTATGATACAATGGCTATTCCTGTTTTACACAGTTGAAGAGGGCTTTGCGAAGGTAATTCAGTCAACTCTTTTTGTTGGATTAGATGATTGCTGAGCGATTGGGATGTTCTTGTAGCATTTGGATCTGATGGAATGAAAAGGTGATCGCTACATCCACCCTGTCCCTTTCTGCACTCTTTCCACTAGTGTCCTCTTATCTGAAGGGAGACCAGAGTCACATGAAAGGTCTTCAAACCTCACCATTTTGCTCTGTAAGCAAACTTTTATTTAAACCATTTAATTAAATGGACTCTCTACATATGAACATCAGGGTTTACGTGAAAATCAGACATCATAGTGTTCTCAAAGTCTTGCGTAAATTGTAAAGATTAGCTTTTTTTAATTTCAAATGTTAAAGCTGGTCGAGTATAATCATTTTAAGTTAGTGAATGTCTTTTATTTGGTAGTTCGATGAGGACTATGGAGTGTGAAATAATGCCACATTGCTTAAATATCATCAATAATAGTCATTTTTTATCATCTCTAAATTAACACTTACATTTGTTAATTGCCATATAACTTTTTTTTTTAATCTATTGAAATGTGTGAGAATCATATATTCTGGACAAATCCTTAACTATTTAATACGCAGGCAAGGGAATCTGTCACAAATGGATTTTGACTTTATTAATCAGATTTAAAACTTTGAAATATGAACATTTCTCTCTTTTCTTTTTTAAATCTCATACCTGCTTTACATATTTGTCACATGTATTAAAAAAAGAAAAATGGCAACTTTTACATTTTTCATTGACAAATGCATAAGTGCTTTACACTTCTCTGTGGCTGGAAACAGAAATATGACGAGATTTCCGGTTATCGATCAGGCAGGTGCATATCTAGCTCATTCATCAGTTAGTGCTACAGAAAGAACATCTGAATAGACAACAGAAACACAACTCTGTGGAACTTCCCTTCTAGACTAAATACATACAGACAGTTACTCATTACACCTTTGAATAATATCCCATTCGATATACTTTCATATTCTAAGCACTTAGATGAAAGCTTTATATTTTACAAGATATAGAACAGTATTTGTTGGACGGCAAAAATCACAGTTTACAGAATAGAAACTGTATATTACATTTCCATTTCAAGAGCGTTGACGACTTGTAGCACTAAAGATTAAGCACAGAAAAGGTGCACACAGAACACTGTAGAGTAAACAGGAACAGTATTGTCTACATCTGACATAAAACATTACTGTTATTTTGTGCACATGATATGTATTTTACATGATTTATACTCATCAATGATGTAAAGAGAGGTTTGCAGGCCTGCAGCTGAAGGAACAAATGATAAATGACAGAGTAAAGCAAAACTCACTAGTGATGTAATTTTAAAAACTTTAATTTTAGCATTAATGGCCAAACCTGACTGTAGAGTGTAGATGAATACTGAATATTGAATATGCAATCACACACAAGTCATGCAAATCCCACAACCGAATATGGCACAAAACATATTATTTCTAAAAGGTCTAAAAGTATCATTGTCTGTCTGTGCACACAATACATTGCATTAAGGACATTGAGAGTAAAATGTCACTAATCTACTCTGGTCCCTGGATATGTTTTTCTGCATCAGATTTAAAGGGAAAAAATCTTCTGGCAGACAAAAATGTGTATTATGTTCAATCTATTTGGTCTCTCTTGATAAAACCACCTGATAGCAAATAATTTCCTGTTCCACTTGTCAGTTATAATACTACTTTCAAGAGCAGTCATAAGACCGAAACAGGGAACCACTTGTGTGTTTATGTGCTGCATTCTAATAAGACTCTTAAGCCAGAGGTTCACCTTCTCATAGAAATTTCATTCAAATGTTGCTAGCAAGCATTCACTATGATTGAGTGAAACACACTGTTTCTTTAAACTGCATGTTTAGTGTGTTTATGCAAGAGAAAGCGAATGTGACGTCAAGATGAAAACAATCCATGTGATAAAAACACCCACCACCCAATGATTCATGGAAATTAATTTAAGAAAAGTGCATTACTACTTATACACTTGTTATGGGAAAAATGGGTAATGTGTCCCTTGGGATGTGCGAGTTGTGCTGGATGTCCTTAGAGCACCAAGCCATCCAAAAGCCTTTGTCCAAGAAGAACTGTGGGCCTGTACCTCTAATGAAGATCTTTGTTAGTCTTTTTGACAAATTGATGACAAAATTCCCTCCAGTGCTTCCATGTCTATTTCTTCACTTGAGGGAGCTTGTGGCCTGTTAAAAGATAAACAAAGTTGATGGACAGAAAGTGAAGCTGATACATCAAATATACCCTAATTTACAGGAAACCTTACTGTGGCTGTGACTCACATGGGTGATTGGAAGAGTGGTCCTTGAACAGGTATTTGCTCTGGCATATATGGGGGTGTAGATTGAGGAAGTCTGGGAAAGGGCAACAGAATCACAATAGTCAGTGGTTAAACAGTCATTTATCCGGGTGCATTTGCTCTGTACTGAATTCTAGTGAACTGCCTTCCTACTATAGAGAGCCAACTCAAACTATGCTAGCACATGTGGCCCCAGTGGTTAAGCCACTTCCAGGATGGAAAACATACTTGAGGCTTGGAATATTGGAATCTTAGCTTAGCGACATGTGCTAATGTCTGACTTTACTGGAATCAGCAACTAGTGTCAACTTGTAGAACATTGTCTCGTGTACTTAATGTGCCATTTATCAATGTTTCAAGAAACTATGTTGGTTAGGATGTTGCCTCAAGTAGTGCATAGTGCATCTCCTGTCCTACTTTTTCCATATGAGCATATTTACCATATATAAATTATAATTGTACTTACGGGGAGAACATTTCCTGTCTTCTGTGGAGGGAAAAGACGTTTTTTATATAACACATAATAAAGACTTGTAAAATACTGTGACAGTGTGACTTAAATAATGATTAATATGTTTACCCATAGACACTCATAGGTTGCCCAAATATATCCATAGGAGTGTCAGGTGGTATGCTGGCGGTGGAGGAACCCTGGTCTCCTCTGAACATCAAAAGATAAAATACAATTATGTTACAGACATTGTCAATGACTAGAATACATTTTCCTGTCATACTCAATGTAGAAACAATTCTTTTTATATACCCTGAGTTATTTTAACATAACGGCTCTGTGTGTTAATAAAATTATGCTTTAGTATATAATATCTTCAAGGTTTCTTTATTAATACCTCAGGGTAAATTTAATGACATCTTGAAAAGTGATATCAATTTACAGCAAAATAATTGTACTTACGGATTGACTACTGTTGTTAGTTTGAATGGCAGGTATCCATCAGGATTAGGGGGAGAAGGTACTGTTTCAGGACACAAGAAAACATATGCATCATTTTTTTATGTTTTTCTTATATTTAGCACAAAATACATCTTATTTTTTAATATTACATCAAATTACAGATTTTTTTTAAACCCTTAGTGAAACCTCAGTATACAGCCACCGTCTTTAAAAGATCTGGTTACATACCTGTAAAGAATTTCTTAAATACTTCATCCTTTGGTAAGTCTGGATACACGTGAGTGATGCAGATAATGTCCCGTATGCGGTCGCCAAGGCCAGCTGAGTCCAGATCCTTCTTGGTGAAGGGTTGGATATTCTGGATTTTTCTGCCTCCATCTGAGAAGAAAAGAGTGACACAGAACAAACATTTTACTGCAAATCCTCAATGGATCAATACATTTGAATTAATCTTACTGACCTATATTACATGGACATATATAAATCTGACTATAATAAAAATAATAAATAAACTTAAGGTAAGAGAAACCTTTTCCTTACTCCAAAAGCTCTTTAAAGGTGTCAGGACACAAGAAATCTAATTTGCTTTTATCATTTGGCATATAAGAGATCTTTATACCATTAAAACATCCTGCAAGTTTCATAGCTTAAAATGTCCTCGTCATTATAAACAAAGCATTTATTTAATCGAGCTACAAAAATGACTCGTTTTGATCGGAGTTGTCAGATGACATTGTCTAAACACTGTCTCCAGAGCAAGACTTTGACGAACAGTCATCTTCTCAGGCCCCGCCAACAGAGTTCAGTCGCTTAACAGCTGACACATGATTACATTAAATAGGAGTGATGTGTTGCATCAAAAGCAAATTGAAATTACAATCACTGCTGCTATATTGTCTAAACTGGATATAGTATACAGATGTGCTTTCGCTTTCTGACACAGTCCACACAGTTAAGTCTGTCATCAATAGGACAAATGGAGTGAAAGAATTTCATTCTTTTAACAGATATCAGAATAATCCAAGCATTAGGAACAAGTGGGTAGTTTATCTTTAATGACAACCCGGATCATGTCAGAGCATTTTGTTTTGCATCTTTGCCAAGGGGTGCCTCGATCAGGGAGTACCACAACCAGAAATGGATCAACTCTGACTAAGCAAAGAGGTCCACCTGTGCCGAACCAACTCCAAATCAGCTGAACAGTTTGGGGGTGAAGCATCCACTCGCCCCTGAGTGAGACCTGTCGCAAGAGGAGATCCACTACACTATTGAGGTTGCCCGGGATATGAGTGGCATGCAGAGACCTGAGTCTGTGCTTGCTCCAAAGTAAGAGATGGTGGGCGAGTTGTGACATGCAATGGGAGCGAACACCATTCTGGTGGTTGATGTATGCAACCGTTGATGTGCTTTCTGTCCAGACCAACAGATGCTTGTCTTAGATTAAAGGTCATAACCTCTACAAGGCCAAAAACACTGTCAAAAACTCCAGACAACTGATATGCCCAATGCAGCCGAGGGCCTGTCCAGACCCCTGATGCTGAATGTCCGTTGCACATGGCACCCCAACCTGTCCTGGAAGCTTCTGTTGTAACAACAATGTGTCTGGACACCTGTTCTAGGGGCACTCCTGCCCATAGAAAAGACATATCCTCCCAAGGACCAAAGGTACAGTGATACAATGGTGTGATGTTCACACAGTGTGAGCCATGACGGCATCTTTAGTCTCGGGTATGAAGCCAGTGCTGAAGCAGTCTCATATGCATCAGTCCCAGTGGTGTGTCCATGACTGAGGACACCATATGCCCCAGGATCCTCTGAAAGTTTTTGAGAGGGCCATCAAGCATTTCAACACCAACTGAGCATGATCCTGAGAGAGGTGTGCAGTCATTGTAACAGAGTCTAATTCTGCACAGAAAAAAGATAATCTGCACAGGGGAGAGATTGCTCTTTTCCCAGTTGGCTCGAAGCCCCATTCAGGCTAGGTGGTCAAGGACCATGTCCCTGTGTCCGCAAACCAATTTTTGTGAGTGAGCTAGGATAAGCCAGTTGTCGAGTTAATTGAGAAGGCGAATGCCCACTTCCCGAAGATGGGCAAGGGCAGCCTCCACAATCTTTGTAAAGATGCGAGGAGACAGGGACAGCCCGAAGGGGAAGAACTTTGTACTGATATGCCCATCCTTCAAAGGCAAACCGAGGAAATGGCCTGTGCCTTGGTAGGATTGAAACATGAAAGCACACATCCTTCAGGTCTGTTGCCATAAACCAAGTGCTTGAGCATTAACATTCTGAATGGAAGCTCAGAATGCACATCGCAACATGCCAATGAGAAGTGCCTCATAAGTGGGGCAAGATCCATCCACCAGTGCTGCCTTAGCGAGAGTACGGCCTAAACGCTGAATACAACGCTCCTGCCAGTCGCCTTACGAAACGTGCCACATGCAAACAGAAACACACAAGAAACGATGTATTCGGTGCCAAAAAAAGAGAAAGAGTGAGCAGATACCATGCTGGCCTATTTACACCTGGATGTCCGGGGCGTGGCCACCTATGCAAATTCGGCAAACCCAATTTCACTGGCCTTTTCACAAAGATGTCAGAGGTGTTGGACCTCCCAAGAGCGACGCCTAGTGTCGTACACTCGACCATACTTCGGTGTGAAAGGAATTAAGTAAACTTTATTAACATTAAAGATAAACCTTAAAGGGGGGTTGAAATGCTATTTCATGTATACTGAGTTTTTTACACTGTTAAAGAGTTAGATTCCCATGCTAAACATGGACAAAGTTTCAAAAATTAAGTTGTACGTTTGAAGGAGTATTTTTGTTCCAAAAAAACCTCTTCCGGTTTGTCACAAGTTTCGAAAAGTTTTTTTTCGAGTATGGCTCTGTGTGACGTTAGATGGAGCGGAATTTCCTTATATGGGTCCTAAGTGCGCGCTCTTCTGCCGGAAGAGCGCGCGTTCCCGTATAGCAGAGCAGAGAGAGGCTGAGCACAGCCTGATCAGAGCAAGAGCGTCGCGAAAAGTCACAAAAGGAGTGTGTTTTTGGTTGCCAGGGCAAGACAAGCCTGCACAGATTACCAAAAGAGAAATAGCATTAAGGGACCAGTGAATGGAGTTTATTTTTACAGAGCATCAACGGAGTTGTGCAAGTGTTTTTGTTTGTTCCCTGCATTTCGGATTGCACATCGTTTATTTCTTAAGGATAATGCAGTCCCAACGGAAAAGGGTCACAATTGTGTGTTGGAACCACATGCGGTGAGTAAAACTGCTTCAAATATCTCTGTGTTGTTAACTTAGCTATCAGCGCGTAAGCACATCAAGTAAACAACATGCGATGTTGTCATCAAACTGCACTTTCCATATGTACAGCTTAAAAAAAAAAAAAAGACGACATAAAGTGGAACTTAGTCATTTTCCAAAACCGCTAAGCAAATATATACAGTTTCAGTACATACCACATAGCATACCGCCTTCGCTGATGCTGCTCTTGTTAAATTTCAGCCTCTGGATCTGTGTCACAGCTTCCACATGCTCTCAACTCAAAAGCCTACTGGCGCTCGCGATTCTTTAGCTCCGCCCACAAGTCACGCCTCTAGGCGCTCATGTTTTTCCGGGAAAAATCGGTACAGACTATCTTTCTCTTATAAATATAATAAAAATAAAGACTTTTTGGAGTTATGAAGGATGCAGTACTACTCTATAGGTACTCAAGATTAACAGGATATTGAGTGAAAACGAGCATTTCACCCCCCCTTTAAGAAACATTAAAACTAAAAATCTATGTCATGAACCCATTAAAATTAACTTTCTTTGTTCCATAACTGTTTAAGATACATACAGACAAACTGTATATATCATCATTCAAATTTTTGGGAGTCAGTAAGATTTTTTTATATAATTAATTATTTTATTTAGCAAGGAAATTTAAATTCATCAAAGGTGACAATGTTTTTACATTGTTAAAGAACTTCATTTAAAATAAATGACTTTTTTATTTAGAACTTTCTATTCATCAAAGAATCCTGAAATATATATCACGGTTTCCACAAAAATATTAAGCAGCACAGCTATTTTCAGTAATGTTTCTTGAGCAGCAAATCAACTTAGAATGATTTCTGAAGGATTATGGGACACTGAATACCTGGAGTAATGGCTGCTGAAAATTCAGCTTTGTCATCACAGGGATACATTATATTTGAAAAAATATATTAAAATAGAAACAGTTACTTTAAAGTTGCAATGAAAGAAGTAGCAAATGGTCCAAGTGTAACAGTCTATTGAAAAATAAAAAATGTAGGGCAGGGACTATGGTCTATGCATTGAATATCGATTGGATTTTGAGACATTGGTATTGCATTGAAAAATGGATGAAGATAAACCCAAAATGATCCTTTATACGTCACCAGACATTTACAAGACATTTACATTTCATGCCAACTTTAATTAGTCATAATATTTCTCACTATTACTACCAATAAATGCAGTCTTGGTAAGAAAAATAAACTTATAATTTCCCAATTCCAAACTTTTGAACAATAGTGCATCATGCACGGTAGTATAAATATTTGATACTTACTTTCAGCGGGACCCACATAAGCGATGGTGATGCCACCAATCTCTGAGTCACTAAAGCGCAAAAGAAAGGTGCCACTGGGTTTGTTTTGCAGGATGACATGGAGATGCTGTTTTCCAATGAAGCCAAAGATGAGTCTAGAGGGGGAATCAGAGACAAATATCTAGTTCTCATCATTTCTTTACTGCTCAAGTCTTTTGAAGTTCTCTATAAAGTGAATAACAAACTGCGGAACTGGAACTGTACCCATCAGTCCAATAGTCTCTCAGACATTTCTTTGTAAGATCCATCACCCCTTCAAACCACTGCCAGAAGGTGAAGTTTCGACCAGGCAGAACTTCCTGTGTTAAAACAGACACAGAAATAATCATTCACACTATTTTGCAAGTCAAACCCTTAGTGAATGTTACGTTAATTGCGCTAGGGTCTCTATAAACATATTTTTACAGGTCTTGAGACATGGACATTTTTTATAAATTGCAATGAATTTAAAGACACAACAGTATGTAAATGTTATGCTACTAGTCAGCTGTTACACAACACATGCTCATAATATTGTATATTAATGCACAACAAATGCATGTTAGTGGTACCTTGTTGAACTGAGCCCAGGACACTGGCATATTGCTTAAATCTTCAGAGATGTCTGGTTGGTCAAAGATCTTCTGGGCGAGAAAGTGAAGATTGTATCTGTCCAAGCACCGGTGCGTCTGCACTTCAGACATGAACTTACTGCTAAGAGCTTCACACATCTGCTTCCAGGGCACACGATCCGGAACGACGAAAGGTATCCTGTTCTGAAATCATCACAGCACAGAGCACACATCGCCGACTTGTTTACAAAACACTGAAAATGGTCGTCAACAGGAAAAAGAGGTGTGATGGGGTCTTTCCACGTTACTCACAGGTTCAGAAAAGGCACAGTCCCATATGATGGTTGCCATAGCATTGATTTCCTGACTACCATGTACAATTACAACCACAGGAAGAGAGATTGCCTGTAGGATGAAGAAGCCAATGAGTTACAGTTGTAAAAATTACTACACACCAACATTCACAATTTTTATGCGATAGTCCCTCCAGGATTTTGCAGTTGCTGAATTCAGTGCAAACTCTGCATTATTTATGGCAATTTTCTGGTAAATAAAAGTTACCTTAGGGGGATGTCAACTCATTATAATCCATAATTCAGAATCAAAACAAATAAATCAATACATGCTCAACTGTCTTGTTGCTGTGCTGCAGTAAATGCCTTCATAAAGTGAGCAGGGATGGAATGACCATATGGAACACTGAGACTTAATCATAGTCAGGTTTGTACACGAGTGTTTAAAAGGAAATAAAAGTTTAAATATTTCATATTTTCAAGTGTTTTTTTTTATCATTGTGGCATCATCAGGTTTCTATACAAAAGTCTAACAGGAAATAAAAGTTACAAAATGTGCAACGGAGAGGGTAATGTTACATATATCACTGCAAAACAAATTGTGTACATAATTTTGTCAAATTCAGTCACTTTGGGTGGCAAAAAAATCATTAAAAAAAGTTCTGTAAATGAATTTAATATTTTCAATATAATGACATCTAATTAAACTGCATGTCCTGATGACTAAATAATCAACTGAACCAATCCACTGGATTAAAACAAATGAGTAAAGCAGGCACCTGAATGCTATAAGGGCTCTCACAGCCCGTGATGGTTATTTCTGTGGTAAACAACAAAGCAAACTTTTCCTCCGTCACTGACTCAGAGCCCTTCCTGTCAGCTCGTTTGATCCTTCTTATGGACTAAAGAGGAAGAAACACATTTTATTAAAGCGATAGCATTCTTGAAACCATTAAGGTAACATGACAATATTGGGATGTATCAAAAATCAACATTCTCAAAGAGCTGTTTGTGGCAAGACCCACCATGTTTCTAAAGGTAGCACATGTGCTCTTGCTTGAAGTGTTGTGCTCTAATATGGCTGTGCTGTTGATAAGTTCTCCTACATTTTCACTAAGTGGAGAAAAATAGAGAGAACGATTATGAAACATTTGCATATTTTATAAGTGCATGTGAGACCTCTAAAATGTTGCATCGCCACTGTATGGTTAACAGCTCAACTGAAACCCTGATTCTGTTTGCTTATCTTGTTGTGCCTCCACTTCCTCTTTATGTCTGAGAACAGCAACAAAGGTTGTCAAATGTATGACATGTATAAAAGCTTGTACAGGCAGATTTCAACACGAGGCGCATAAGTGGAATTACAACATAACGACACTTAAGTTGTAGATCAAAGATGATATTGCACACATGCAGCATTCTTCAGCATCATATTTCATGTTCAACTTTGGTTTCTTTGGCATGTAATTGTAAAATGACTTTTAATCTGAGTTAAAAGATAATAAATTCAATATTTCATCACCATCAAAAGTGCATAAGTGAAAAACACTTTGCAATTGTTTGTTTATGATATACAGTCTATAAAACAGTCTATGAACTAACAATGCACAATACAGCATTTGTTAATTGTTAACAAATGTTAATCATCAATTAATCAATATTAATTTACAAAAACACTATTGTTCACTGTTAATATGTTTGTTCATAAGTTAATAAATTAATTTATATTTATCTTGAAATGTTTAAAAATTTTAATTTAAAATCTGTAAGTATACACTACCTTTCAATAGTTTGATTAAAATGTAAGAAATATTGTGAAATATTATAGTAATACTCTTTTTTAAATGTGATTTATTTATCTGTGATGGCAAAGCTGGATTTTTTTCCTTTAGAAATCTTTTTAATATGCTGATTTGATCAAAGTTGAAAACATCATGCTGCTAAATATTTTAGTGGAAACTGAGATTTAGTTAGGCTTATTATATGAATATAAAGAACAGCATTAATTTGAAATAGACTTTTTGTAACATTATAAATGAATTTACTTTTGATCAATGTAATTCATCTTTGCTGAATGCGGTAGTGTGTGTAAAAATGAACATTTATTATAATTTATTTGTATTAATAAAAATCTGTAAGAGTATTAATTCAAGATACCTAATGCATTTTTGCAAAACACCTTTTTTAACTTTATTGCAAAGTGATTTTAATCAAACCATTATTACAAAAAATATTAAATAATTAATTATAAATTTAAACTAAATTAAAAAAAAAATGATTTGACAAAATAATAAAATAAATGTTTTTTTTTTCCTGAAAATATGCTACTTAATAGAGACTTGTATATGCATATTAAAAAACAACAACAGCATGCTTACTTGTGTACAACACCTTGTTGACCCAGGTTTCTCGCTTGAGCCTCAGTAATAATCTGAGCCTTCAACAGGACGGGTTTCCCGGGGGCCATCTTCTCTCCGAGCAGATACCGTACAGTGGTGGAAAACTTGGATTGGGTTTTGATGACCTGGGGAGGCTGCTTATCTACTACCAATGAACTGAGTTGCCAAGACAAAAAAGTACATTATCAGAAAGCCAGAAGAAAAAGCACTGACATTTTTCAAATGATTGCATAATCATCTGTTGTGATTGCATGATGTCTAAGTATGTTGCAATATTATCTTTCTCAGATCTGAAATAGGCCTGCATACCTCTGTATGAGAGTCTGGAGCAGATGTGCCAGGCTTTCCTGCAATTTGTGAAACTCAGCCCCTCCGTGGTCTCGGTTCACCAACATGAGCTCCTGCCTCAGGTTACCATTCACTATAAGCAACTGCTCACACCTGCCAACGAAAAAATGAAAAAAAGAGAATGTGGAAGACATTTAGCCAAAAAGGTTGCATGACATGCATGACATCAAAAGTGTGAATTAAATCAGTCAAAGCAGTAGAAAATATGCTCCACAGTACATTAAATATGATTGCAGTTGCAGAAAGGATCAACAAAGGTAGTGCCGCAATTAGTTTAATTATTGTTTGTCAGTCTGCTGAAATTCAAGAGCCACAAACCTAACTGTCAAACAATGAAGATAAGCCTGTTGAGTTTTTAAAAGAAACATGTTTTAACCCTCCTCTTGTGCTCAAAAACAACTTTTGTGAATGGGTTCAAAATCCCCATATCTATTGTAGTTCGTCAGAGACTTTCAAATATAAAATTTGTAAGAAATGTAATAATTCCTATCTATTTTTATTGTGTTATTTATATTCTATTATATAAATACAGTATATAATAAAAAGTTATCTGTTTTTGCAAATAAACTCTTCATATATATATATATAAGGGATGTAACAGTAAAAGTATTCGTCTCGAACTGTCACGGTATGGACGTCACGGTTTGATTCATGAAGTTGGACGACGAATACAGTCAGTCACAGGTGATCAATCCAAATCCAAATTCAATGAAACACTAACCGTCAAAACAGGAAAGAGCAGAAGAAGAGACGATCTACGCACCAGCCCAAAACTAGAACAGTGAGTTCAGATAGCATGCTGACTATAAATCAGATTTTAGTTTTATTTTGGCTGATCTCTATTCCATAATTGCACACAAACTGCATTGCAATCATTTCCCAAAATGTAATCTGTGTGTAATTTTTATGAGGTCTGTAAAGAGGAGAAAATACTATATCCGGCTCACTGTTCACGATGCTCAAAATTTAGGAAGACAAATATGTGGGGGTTTATATGAATGTATCTCTGAGAGGAACCAAAGTCCCTTTAAGACAAGTCATGTCACTTGGCGGCCATCTTTGAAATGCCCCTCGGGCATGCAAGTGCAACTCTTATCTCTTTGAAAGAGGAAACATCAAGTTCTCCAAAACTTTTCACCAAGCTTACGATTAAATTTCATATCTGAAATCAACAAAAGAAATCTGACAACAACTGTCATAAATGTTGTTTATTTTCCACAAATAGCGTTATAAAAAGCTTATTTTTATGGTTAAGGTCAGCCAGTGCGCATGCGCAGTCCTCAAGCACACATCTCGAAATGCTGACTGTTTCTATATGGTACATGTCTTGGGTATTCTATAGTCTTGGAGGAACTGACCATTTTCAGAAATACTTCAGTGGCATTTTCTTTTCCTCTTACTGCCATAATATAAAATCTAATTCAAATCAAAAACAACTGTTCATGCTACAGTATGCGTGTCTTTAAAAAAAAAAAAATTATAATAATAATTTCCTGTTATACCGAATTCATATCGAACTGTGACTCCAAAACCAAGGTACGTACCGATCCGTGATTTCTGTGTACTATTACATCCCTTATATATACAGTACAGATCAAAAGTTTGGACACATCTTCTCATTCAAAGAGTTTTCTTTATTTTCATGACTATGAAAATTGTAGAGTCTGAAGTCATCAAGGGCTATTTGACCAAGAAGGAGAGTGATGGGGCGCTGCGCCAGATGACCTGGCCTCCACAGTCACCGGACCTGAACCCAATCGAGATGGTTTAGGGGTGAGCTGGACCGCAGACAGAAGGCAAAAGGGCCAACAAGTGCTAAGCATCTCTCGGGGAACTCCTTCAAGACTGTTGGAAGACCATTTCAGGTGACTACCTCTTGAAGCTCATCAGGAGAATGCCAAGAGTGTGCAAAGCAGTAATCAAAGCAAAAGGTGGCTACTTTGAAGAACCTACAATATGACATACTTTCAGTTGTTTCACACTTTTTTGTTATGTATATAATTCCACATGTGTTAATTCATAGTTTTGATGCCTTCAGTGTGACTCTACAATTTTCATAGTCATGAAAATAAAGAAAACTCTTTGAATGAGAAGGTGTGTCCAAACTTTTGGTCTGTACTGTATGTATATATATATATATATATTTCTGCTAGTCAATTTCTTATATAAAAAAAAAACACTAGTTACTCGAATACTAGTGGTGCATGTTACTGTAAATAAATAGACATAGCCTAGTTTTTATCAATAAATGTTTATTTATTAATTAATTAATAGCCTAATTCAACAATTAAATAACAAACGTTAACTGTCTAAACCTACTTTTCTCTTAATAGAGAGAGCTGGTTTCATTTTTGAGAGACTGAGAGGGGCAACACGGCTGTTTGATTGGTGAGCGCACTGTGTTTATTCCATTCATTCATGTATCATTTCGTAGCCTAAGGTTTAAATCATAGCCTTTTAAATATATACAAATAATAGACTGTGTATGATGTATTATTATGGGTGATATTACTCTTGCCAAGCTCTGCTTTCTGAGAGATGCACGGACGACCAGTCTATTTAACCTCTAATATATACCTATTTATATAATCTAACATAAGTTGTACTTCCTCTGCCTTTTCTCAAATCCTTGTCTAATAGTCTAGTAATTGAGATTCAAAACAAATTACAAAACCTTTTTGACTGTTAAACTCAAATAGATGAAGAATTTTAGAAGACAAGTTTCAATTACAAGTAAACTTTATATGCTTTTTAAGGTCTCCTGTATTTTATATTTTAAGAGTTTGAGAAAATTGAGTTCACCACTATCCAATCTGAATCCAAAACTAGTTTAGAAACACTGATCTCTAGGCTTTCTATTAGACACAGTTCTCTTCATGCTCCACATTTCAAAAAGGGTTGACTGAATTATTCAAACACTGTTTAATAATACATAAAATAAGTGGAAAGCGGGTCAATAGGTAGATAACATTCAAGAAGAGACAAAAAAAGCAGTGATAGAAATCATATTAAGATTCATATTTTGATTGTCACATACACGATTATATAGAGAATATATAAACAGCAGTGAAATGTGAGTGCAACTCCTATCTCTCTGAATGGGGAAACATAAAGTTCTTCAAAACTGTTCACTAAGATTACGATGTTTGTTCAGGGGAAAGATTTAGCTGATAACATTAACACAAATGAAACAAAAATGTCACCATGTCTGAAGAGGGCCAAGGTTGTCATCGAAGTGCATGCCAATGGTTGCTCGATGCTGTTCCCATCTCCAGGACTTAATTCTGAGAATAAGACAGGACTGGCACTGCTCCAGAGCACACAAGGCCGCGTGAAGGAGCTGAACGCGCTTCTGTATACACAAACAGACACATACAAACTGTGAAGAACAGCTCAACTGAACACAACTCAATCTTTATTTATAAAGCACTTTCAACACCTAGACTGGAACCAAAGTGCTGTACAGAGAAAACACAATATAAAAACAAAAGAAAAATAATAATAGCAAAATAAAAGGAAAAATGTATATAAAAAAAACAGGTCCATTGCTACTGCTTTTTCTTCACCTTTCTTCCATCTCATTCCCTCTTTATGATGCATTTGAGTATTTACCTTTGCACAGACTGAATAGTTGTATTCAAGCTGTTGTATGCGAGTCTGTCTAGCTACTTGATCTGAATGCTGTGGATCCAGTTCATTTTGACCTGTAGGCAGACAAGGAAAAATTTATTAGATATACTGATATGCATGTTTGCCTGTGTGCATATCTATTAAATCGTTATGTGAATGTTATTGTTATGTTATGCTCATTTGTGTTGCGGCTCTAAAATTTTATGTTCACAAATTTATGTAAATGAATAATCTCTGGTTCTCACCTACTACAGAGTACAGTTTAAAATGCTGTTTGCTTACTATATCTGTTTTTGTACGACTTTGGCTGTGTTTCACTAACCACTTGGCCCTGGGGGAATCCCTGCTGCCATTTTCAAGTGTGTTCCACTACAAAGTGGACGAGGGAAGTTTATATGAACAGACCCTCGACCCCTCGATTTTGACAGAGTGAGCGAGTCTGCTTCATATGCACACTTCAGGTCGCACCATAGACCACAATGCAACACGACTTTGACATCATCGCATATTGCGTTTAATTTATGCCTACCCCAAATAAGTCTATTATTTATATATATATATATATATATATATATATATATATATATATATATATATATATATATATATATATATATATATATATATATATATATATAAAAATCACGGCATTACAAATTAAAATTATTTGTTTTTCCTGACCACAAAATGACTCTAATTTGCATTGGAATTTAAAACCTTCCTATTTTAACCATAAATACTACACTAATTGTAATATACATATAAGAAAATCATAATAATTGCACAAATAGTATTTAGTACCAAAATATCTCTTCAAAATATTAAAATATTATGAATTATATTAATTAATAAATATTAAATAAATATTATTGAACTAAAATATACAACACTTATTTAAATGAAAAAAAAAATTAAATAGCTGTATGGTCACATAAGTAAGCAATACCTGAGGGTTAAGAAAACCATATTAATGTTGCCTCTTCATCACTCTCCAGAATAAAATGATACTGTAAATGCGATCGTTGTAATAATCAATGCATAATATGCTGTAATGTTTACCAAAAATTGCTGCAAATAATACCTGTATAATGAAGCTGTCGTCTATCCTACTTAAACCCATTCAAATGTACAGGTGTATCTTAATAAATTAGAATGTCGTGGAAAAGTTCATTTATTTCAGTAAATTAACTCAAACTGTGAAACTTGTGTATTAAATAAATTCAATGCACACAGACTGAAGTATTTTAAGTCTTAACTTCTTAAGGTTCTTTTAATTTTGATGATTTTGGCACACATTTAACAAAAACCCACCAATTCATTATCTCAACAAATTAGAATACTTCATACAGTAAGACCAGTAAAAAATAATGTTTTAGTGAATTGTTGGCCTTCTGTAAAGTATGTTCATTTACTGTACATGTACTCAATACTTGGTAGGGGCTCCTTTTGATTTAATTACTGCCTCCTCCTGATTTAATCTGACTTTTTTTGGTCTCTTGTTTCTCATTTTCCTCTTGACAGTACCACATGGATTATCTTTGGGGTTCAGGTCTGGTAAGTTTGCTGGCCAGTCAAGCACACCAACACCATGGCCATTTAACCAACTTTTGGTGCTTTTGGCAGTGTGGGCAGGTGCCAAATCCTGTTGGAAAATGAAATCAGCATCTTCAAAAAGCTGGTCAGCAGAAGGAAGCATGAAGTGCTCCAAAATTTCTTGGTAAACGGGTGCAGTGACTTTGGATTTCAAAAAACACTATAGACCAACACCAGCAGATGACATTGATTCAATTCAAGTTTATTTGTATAGCGCTTTTTACGATACAATTCATTACAAAGCAATTTTACAGAAAATTACGTTTCTACAATATTTTGTAGTAGCTTATAAGCGGTGACTGTCAGTTTGTGTGCATATGACAGGATTTTTCAGAAAAATTAATACAAGACGTAGTCAGACAGACGATGAACATTATTAACAGCAATTATTATATGATGCAATCACACTTGTAGCAATATTTGTTAGTTCTGTTTGTTGATTCAGGGTTAGCATTATCTGAGGTCCTCCGAGGGGTTGGCATCATCTCTTCTGAGGTGTTCTGGATCCAGACTGGAGCTTGTGTATATCCTAGTTACCATTACATTACATTGCACCCCAAATCATCACAGACTGTGGAAACTTAACACTTGACTTTAAGCAACTTGGGCTATGAGTTTCTCCACCCTTCCTCCAGACTCTGGACTGTTTCCCAGTGGACTTTGGACCACTGGGCAACAGTCCAGTTCTTCTTCTCCTTAGCCCAGGTAAGATGCCTCTGATGTTGCCTGTGGTATAACAGAGGCTTAACAAAAGGAATACGACAACTGTAACCAAATTCCTTCAGACGTCTGTGTGTGGTGGCTCTTGATGCCTTGACCCCAGCCTCAGTCCATGCCTTGTGAAGTTCACTCAAATTGTTGAATCGATTTTGCTTGACAATTATCATAAGGCTGCAGTTCTCTCAGTTGGTTGTGCATCTTTTTCTTCCAAACTTTTTCTTTCCACTCAACTTTCTGTTAACATGCTTGGATACAGCACTCTGTGAACAGCCAGCTTCTTTGGCATTGAATTTCTGGTCAGATCAGTCTTACACATGATTGTATAGCATACTGAACCAAACTGAAAGACCATTTTGAAGGCTCAGGAAACCTTTGCAGGTGTTTTGAGTCGATTAGCTAATTGGCATGTCACCATATTTTTAATTTGTTGAGATATTATAATTGGTGGGTTTTTGTTAAATGTGTGCCAAAATCATCACAATTAAAATAACCAAAGACTTAAACTACTTGAGTATGTCTGCACTGAATTGATTTAATACACAAGTTTCACAATTTGAGTTGAATTACTTAAATGAACTTTTCCATAACATTCTTATTTATTGAGATGCATCTGTATTGTCAACACTGGTTTGTTTGGAGAGCGCTATGGATCATGTGACCACACGGCACATTGGCGAAATCAAAACTTGTCGCAACTGTTTTTTTCAGTGCTTTGGCTTTAACTGAAGCGCTACATTTTATGATTTACATCATATTAAGTGTGCTAAAACTATTTATTGTTAGAATTTAGTATTAAAATTTGTAAAATGTGTAATCTGAGACTTTATTTCATATCGCAAACTGGGTTGACACTTTGGCATGAGATTTACATAGGCAGAGTGAGAGCATGAAACAGAGCCTGGAAGCGTGCAAGAGTTGGCAAAAGTCTCATTCATTTGGGAAGGTGCGTGCACAGTCAGTGGAGGCTCGTGAAGTCAATCAATAATTAAACAGACAATGCGCGTGTGGCGAGTGGGGCGGGGCCGAGGGACGTGGGAACAAGGAGTGAGGCCGGCGGAATGATTGGGAAATCAGCGACACCTGCGCCCCACCGCCGGTCTCGAGTCCCACGTAGGACATGGAAGGATATAAAACTGGAGCGACAATAGTGAAGGACGAGAGAGGACCAGGCCTGGGCCTTATTTTATGTTTTGTAGTATATGTTTTTATTTGAGCGCACCAGTCGTCCGTGAGGGGCTGGTGCGCTGTTTTGTGTTTATTTTGAATTATTAAAATGTTATTTGATTGTCCGCCGGTTCCCACCTCCTTCTTCCGGATGAATATGGAGATTTTATTATTACAGCGCACTACATTAATAGAGCGTTAAACAAAATTAGTGAAGTTTAAATTAATTTGCGTTAATGCGTTATTAATAGGGTTAGGAATCATTCGAAATTTTTCATTTACTATTCTGGTTCCATTAAAATCATTAAACAACTATTGAAAAAATTGTGGTAAGGGAAAATACTCAACTACTCAATGCTCAACACTGTATATTACCTATTGCCAGCTTAATTTAAAGGTTGGCAATGTGAAAATTCAACATATATTACAGTACTCAAATTTTCTGAGGTTCCGATTCCGGTCCCATTTAAATGAACTATTATTTTGTTTTTGTTTTATTTTTACATGCATATAACCATGTATACACACTTCATAAAGCCCTTATTTTACAAATAATAATGCAGTCAGGAGATGGTGTGATCCAATGAGTGGTTTTCACATTTTTAAACATTTAAAATACATGAAAATAAATATATTTTTTTATCACTCTTGAAATGACCTGTACACCAAGTACTTTAACCCTCATACTTGCATAACAATAGCAGTGTATTTATTTAGTGGTCCAAGTTGAAGTCAATACAATATACATATTGTATTACGCCCGCACAGCGAGTCTGTGGAGTGCGAGTCATTGGAAACAATGTGCTCAGTAATTAAAGAGGCAGGCGTTTCTGTTATTTGGTTTGTGACATCCTTTATGGGGAACGCCGAATCATCAGAACACCGGTGAAAGGCTGCTCACAGTGTTGCAACAGAACCATAACTTGCTCGGTTGCACGGTTGCTCACGGTTCCGGTTCTTTTTAAAAAACAGTAACTCGGTTTCTAACCCTAGTTATTAACGCATTAATATTGACAGCCCTAATTATGAATACATTTTAAACAAATTAATTAATTAAATGTAAGATAATAAATCATGTTAATCTAATTTTTTCAAGAGTACCAAATTATGAAATTTTAAGAGTTGCAAGATCTGCATAATGGATTGCATATATTTCAAATACTGATGGCTATACAGACTTCCAATTCCAAATAACTGAAATTGCAGTTTTTCCAGTACGGTGACTTTCACATATATGCACATTTAATCTGTTTTCAGTGCATTTCATTCAAAGACTACTAAGCAAAGACAAAAAAGTTAAATTGATCATTCATATAAATTAACTCTAACTTTTGAGCCTATGCTTTATGTATTTTGCATTACTGTGCTGTGCCAATACTCATCAAAAAATTCAAATCAAGGCTAGACTTGTTGGAGCCCTTATGACGGAAACTACTATTTACACATCTGCTGCTCTAGGGCTTGTCTTATTGTATTTCTTGCTGCATAGCTATGTGTTAACCGTATCAAAGCAGCTATGTAGACAGAACCATTGCATGGACTGTGCCAAGTGTGCAACTATAAAGTGCCTAATGCATGGCCTGAAATACTTCAGATTTTTTAACATATCATTTCTATGATAAATAAAGACAACTGTGTGCTCGCTCGATCTAATCACAAAAAAGAAGGCGTCACAAGTGCATAACCAGTTTTGTAACCATAACTCATGAGGAAAAATTTAAAAGAAAAAATTCAAAACAAGGAAGAAATTCCAAAAGTTGACGAACACAGCACCCCCCCATGTCGGACCTGTATGAAGACATGCACATGCATGTGTAGGGGTGTTTAGGTCTGTATAGTTACTGCTTCCTAAAAGCTGTCAGAGAAAACAAACTTTAGTTGAAAACTTTACACATAGTTTGCATTCTGCCCTCTAGATTTGGCACAGTTTACATTCTCCCCCATAAACCTTTTCTGGTGTTATCAATACAAAACTTGCGAAAGGGAAAGCATTACGTTGCTTTTCTTTTTAAAGGTGCATTGGAATAATATGTATTGTAAAAAAACTACATATGAATACTACAAAAGTATGATGATTAGTAGTTCACAAATATCTTGATCATAATAATTGAATGTGCTTTGGGAGAAGGAACCAATGAAAAGAGGAAAACATGTTAAAAACTGAAAAGATTTTTCTACATATGGAATTAATGACTGGCGAGCAGCACTTCCTCCTCTGTTTTCATTTAAAGAAATGCTTTTTAAAAGATGTGGGTTTGAAAAAGTATTTCACCCCCTTTGTGCTTTGAAGAAGGTAAATTTGACCTAGTGGAACTCCCAATGGATTATTTTCTAATGTTTTAGACTATTTTCATCTTCATAATGGACAGAAATTCATTCAGTCAAATGTGAAACACTACTCTGATAAAAAAAATGATTTCGATCTCTAACCTTGAATCGACTCCAGTTCCTGCTTTTCCCAGTTCAAATCCTCCTGAAGCTGATGGAGTGTTTGACGGAGGTTCTGAATTTCCAGAACTTGGACCACCAGATTTTCCACATCAGTCTTCCCATCCTCCCTTGCAGGTTGGGGGGTGCCATTGATAGCTGGAGGACCCTGAGGAATTTGCTGGAAGGGTGGGAAGTTAGGATGCATACTCTACAGACAAGCACAAAAACACCAAGAACAATGACATATTGAAAATTAACATTATGCATAACTTTACTCATAAATTAAGATTACTGTTGCATTTTCCCAACAAATGTAAAATATTGCCGAATAAAGGGTTTTGTACTTACCGCCTGCGCTAATAAGTGTCTTTCTTTCCTTAGAATATCTCGAACTGTCCTCACAAGTTGCATGGGTCGTTGCTGGAACACACTCTGATAAGCAGTTACACAAAGTTAAATAGTAAATAGGCAGAAATACAAACAGTGTGCTTTGTCACAACATGAGTCAACATGGCAGGCTTCCAAGAGTGAGAAAAGCAGAAATATAAAAGTAAGAAAGAGATACATGTGTTCACAGTGCCAAAGAAATGTAACTCAAGATGAGGTTATATAACATACAATACACAATGACTCTTGGTCACAATTTATCTATGACATTTTACTATGATTTTTGCCTCAACAAACTCCTAATTTGCTGCTTTTCAATAGTGAGGTAGTTTTTAAGTTAGGGTATTGGGTAGGAGTAGGGATGTAGAAGGGTTAGTTCACCCAAAAATCTAAATCATGTCATTAATAACTCACCCTCATGTTGTTCCTAACCCGTAAGACCTCCATTTATCTTCGGAACACAGTTTAAGATATTTTAGATTTAGTCCGAGAGCTATCAGTCCCTCCATTGAAACTGTGTGTACGGTATACTGTCCATGTCCAGAAAGATTATGTGTATTTCATAAATACATTTTGGTCTAAAAATAGCAAAAACTATGACTTTATTCAGCATTGTCTTCTCTTCCGTGTCTGTTGTGAGATTTCAAAACACTGTAGTTTGTGATATCCAGTTCACGAACTAATCATTCAATGTAATCAGATATTCTTGAAACAGTTCACCAAATCGAACTCAATCGTTTGAAACTGTTCGTGTCTCCAATAATCATTAATCCACAAATGACTTAAGCTGTTAACTTTTTTAACGTGGCTGACACTCCCTCTGAGTTAAAATAAACCAATATCCCTGAGTAATTCATTTACTCAAACAGTACACTGACTGAACTGCTGTAAAGAGAGAGCTGAAGATGAACACCAAGCCGAGCCAGATAATGAATGAAAGATTAACTCCTTCTCGAGTCAAGAACCAGTTGCATCGGTTTTCGGATCACCAGTTGTTCTTTCGGACAGTTCGATTCAATAAACTGGTTGAAGAAAACGATTCACCGGTTCTTTTGCGCTCAAAGTAATGACATCATTTGCGATGATTGCCCTTGAGTCAAGCCTTCGGTTTACTCGCGCTCATAACATTAGCACAGAATCAGTTCAGAATCAATCACCAAAAGAACCAGTTCGGTTCAGACGGTCTGTGTGTCAGTCTGCTTCACGCTGAATCACACATGTGCAGTATCATCAGCTCCTCATCAGTCATTTGTGGATTAATGCTTATTGGAGACGAGAACCATTTTAAACGATTCAGTTCGATTTGGTGAACTGGTTCAAGAAGATCAGGTTACATCGAATTATTTGTTCCCAAACTTGATATCACTAAACTGCAGTGTTTTGAAATCTCACAACAGACCGGAGGGACTGAGAGCCCTTGGACTACAGTAAATCGAAGTCATAAATGACAGATTTTAGATTTTTGGGTGAACTAACCCTTTAATTGTGGCCAATGTGTATTAGAGAAAAACATTTATTTCATAAATTATATTTTCCCCCATTTTAAATTCTTATCCAATGAAAGGTTAGATTTTTGTGATTTCTTTTTTCATAAAAGATCAAAAGGATCAATAATGCAGATTCATTTTCACAGCTTTCTTTGTTCATATTTACCAAGGGTGTCCATATTTTTGGGCATGACTGCATATATATAAGTGTTTGTAAAATGGCATTTCTTAGATATCTGAAAGTACACTCTTAACATCAGTCAGTCAAGCATTATAATAATCAAGTATTGTTTAATAATATAACTTTAGTAATTAGAAAAACTTGATAACCATGTTTGAATGCATATTAGTAATTTTAACTCAACATTTTATCTGGACTGGTGTTGGTGCTTTTTTTGGTCATTCAGTGTTTCTGTATAAAAAATAAAAATAAAAACTTAATATAAAAAAACTAAAATACTGATGAGATATTAATGATACAAATTCTACTAATAAGAACTATAAGAAGCACTAAGGACTACTAAGGATTAATGAGCTGCTGAATTCATGAATAGTAATCAAGTTTTGTGCCTTCTCTCGAACTGATTTGCTGAAATCAAAACCGGGTCGATAATAGATGAGTGCCAGCCAATAAGATCCGAGCCAGCCGTTTGCGCGTTAGCTCCGCCCACTACCAGAAAACTGTCTGAGGTTACGTATGTAACCCTGGTTCCTCGAGGGAACGAGACGCTGCGTCGAGAACGAATGGAAGAACACGTCCAGCGTGACGTCTCTGAATAACGTGTATAATCAGTCCACTGGAAGGGCGAGACGTCATAGGCGGGTGATGTCAGAGACCAGGAAGCATGAAAGCATGAGCAGCAAAGCCGGTAATCATCCAATCAAGCAAGCACCGGCCAGAGATGACGGAAGTGTGGCACTGCGACGCAGTGTCTCGTTCCCTCGAGAAACCAGGGTTACATACGTAACCTCAGATGTTCCTATTCAGGAACTCGAGCTGCGTCAAGAATGAATGGGGAACAAGAATGCCCACGTCGCCAGACTTTCAAATCTCTGCCTAGTGTGGAAGAGCATAGCTAAAGCAAGAGAAGGAGAAGGAGCCTGACAGAAATCGGGGACAACCCGTCCAATGGCTAAACTTCAGAAGGAGACCGCATGCACATACACACTCCTCGGAGCGTGCCCGGCAAGAGCGGAGCGCTTAACAGTGAGAAAAGCACAATCAGCCCCCCAAGAGCTGACTGCGCGAGCTCCACTCTTCATTAATGCTGCTTATGTTAATATTAGGCATAATATGCTTGTGTGACTGGTGCTTGTGCAACTGGCGAGCTCATCGACGCCTTTACAAATCAATCTCCTCAGAGAAAGACAGGCAGTGCGTCAAACCCTCTCATCGGGAGAAAGTACAGCAAACGCAGGTTTCCGACCCACGAGAGCGGGCGCCTGATCTGGTGGCTAAGAAAGAAGATCGGGACCTGCCCGTCTTAAATTCCTTCCAGCAGATCTGAAAATGAATCCCGCGAGCACAACCACCGGTCCGCCTCGGCGAAAGCAGGGCTGGCACCGCGAGAAACGCCAGTGAAAGCTCTCTCCTCAAAGAGAGCCTTCTGAGAGTGAAGCAAAGGCTCGCATCTCAGCCGTCAACTCCCTTGAGAGCTGACACTGCACGCTTCATTCTCAAGCAGACAACACACGAGCTGTGTGTGTCCCTACCTTTTTTTTTTTTTTGGCAGGGAAAACACACAGTCTGAACGCTGCCTGCTCTCGCCCCAAAACTTCTCTCGATTGAAGCTTTGACAATGGAGTATATCAGTGGACAAACGACACTAAATAAGACTCACAAACAGATAGTGACAGACACACACACACAGAGCGCTTGCTGAAGACACAAGGCTGATTACCGGCTTCGCCGCTCATGCTTTTATGCTTCCTGGTCTCTGACGTCACCCGCCTATGACATCTCGCCCTTCCATTGGACTGATTATACACGTTATTCAGAGATGTCATGCTGGACGCGTCCCCCCATTCGTTCTCGACGCAGCTCGAGTTCCTGAAGAGGAACGTAATTATTTTAACCGGAAAATACAACAAAGAATATGGATTAGCGCGTCAATTTACTCGCTCTCTCTCGCTCTACGTGTGTGAGAGACAAAGGGGCGGCGAGTCGTGCGCCTTCACACTAGAGTTTACGTTACGTCAAATACAGGTGCGTTTGCTCTTCCATTCAGATGAACTAAGAAACAGCACAGATCGCTTTACAGAGAGTGAAACTCTAAAGCGCACAGTCTAGTCGCCCGAAGTGAAAATAAGTGGCATATGCGAGTGATTTAGTCGCAATGTAGAGGGTTGATTGTTGCTTGTAAATTAAATAATGAGCTTTTATATTGTTACTGTTTAAACCATCTCGGGGTCCCCAGCACCCCACTTTACAAACCCTGTATTAAAAGTCATTAGTTTAACCGGTTAAATTTTTTTTCGGAAGAAAGACAGACATGTTTAGTGATGAAAGCCAAAATATTAAATGTCAGGGATGAACATTTATGGAGTAATCCACTATTAGTAGAGTAGAGGTGGATTAAAATGGCCATTTTCACCTGAGATTCAGAGTCAAATTACAGGGGGGTAAAATGACTTCAGAAAGATGGCAGTATCATAATGTTATATTTACACAGAAATTGCTAGGTCTGTTTGTAAAATCTGTGGACTTTAGCAATCTTTGTTGCATTATGTGCCAGGGTTGAACTTTCAAAAATGGGGAAAGTCCAAATTCTCCAAAGTTTCCATGCCTGTAACTCAGGAAGTATTAAAGATATCTTAATGCCCTTTTAGATATTGGGTCTTAACAAACGTTACTTTTAGTATCTTCATATTTAAGGCTCTATTTGGATGGGTTCCAGAGATACTGGATTTTGAATATGGCTCCAGGAGTAAATTGTTTTATTTATATGAATTTAGATTCTGGTTCCTAAGAAACTTTTCATTTGGAATTTTCCTTTTTAAGACTCTGTATGGTTTAATCCTGCAGCTCCCTGTCCAAATTATTGTATCCACCAAATGTTATTAACCCAGTAACCCAGAGTTTAGTAATGTATAGTGTGTGACACATCAGATTATGAGTGACCAGTAATAATTGTTAAATCTAGGTAAAGTATGAACAGTGTGTAATGTAAAATAAAATTACCCAGGATCCCATTTACCTGGGGTGAGATTCACCTGTGAAAGACCTTAAGGAAAGAAAGACCTTGTGGCAAAAGCAACCTGTTTTTCCTATAAGGTGTGCAATTTGTTTACATGTTACAATACTGCATGTTTGAACTCTTGGTAGATTCCGAAGCTGTTAAAATGAACCTTCTAAATAAAATTCCTTCTAAATATCCCTGAAACTACTTTAAATATTGAATCTTATGAATAGACTACTGAGAGACAGGTAATGTGCCTCAACTTGACCATTACAGGGCATTTTTAGCACTCCGACAGGTATGTTCTGTTTTGATAGAGGGAAACAAGATAAACACCTAGTTTCAACATTACTTATTCTGTAGACACTTTGTTTTAAATAGAGTAAGTATCAGCTGTATACAAAGTGACCAACATTTGGTTTTCAACCACTAAAAATAGGTAATATTTGACATTCTGGACACGGAGCCTCATTGAGATCCCCATATCTCTGGGACTGAACTGTGTAGAGCCTTGAAAATGAAGAATCCAAATGAAAAGTTTATTAAGAACTAGAATCCAAAATCATATTGCAATATCTTTAACACTTCTTGAGTTATAGGCATGCAAACTTAGGAAAAATAATATTTATGGCTCTCAGGTATGTTCAATGCAGTTCTCAATACTTGTCTAGTTTTCAACATTATTTGTTTTTTAGACATTCCTCTTTAAAAGAAAAGAAGCATTATATTTCATATACCCAATATCTAAAAGGACATTAAGATATCTTTAATACTTCTTGAGTTACAGTCATACAAACTTTGGAGAAAAAAAAACGTTAAAAGTGCAGTTTCACCATTTTTTAACTGCCACATAATGCAATGAAGATTGCTAAAGTCAACAGATTTTACTACCAGACCTATCAATCTCTGTGTAAAAATATCATTATCATGCTGCCATCTATCTGAAGTCATTTTTACCCCCCTGTAATTTGGCTCGGAGATGAAAATTGCCATTTTGACCCCCCTTCTACAAAATAGTGGATTACTCAGTAAATATTCATCCATTACATTTAAGATTTTCTTGAGAAAAAAAATATTAGCAAAATAAAAAATTTGAGCTAGGGATTTTCTTTCTATTGTTTTGGTTGATTTGACACGGAATGACCCAGTAGCTTTAAGCCAAAAGAAATCACGAAGGTTAGGAATATCTGTTATGCACACCAAGTTCCGGCTGATATGTTGTAGTTTGACCCTCTCCACCACGTTAGGGTTGAGTTGGGCCACTTCCTGCAGCAAATGCATCATCTGATCCAACAGCCTTCGAGCCTGAGGCTCTTGCTCCATGTTATCCACATCAAAGGTCTCCCTAAATAAAACATTACAAAAGCATGACATTTTTAAAGCCCTGCTGCATAGAATCATCCTTAGTAAATGTTGCAAACTGACGTAGAACAAAGCCTTTCAAGTCTAGCTTGTCCTGTGCGGTTCTCCAACCGTATTCCCTATTCTCGTTATAAGAATGACTCAGTTCCCTGTAACAGGAAATTCCTAAGCAGTGATCTACCCTAAATGTTATGCTTTAGACAACAGTCACTCACGTTTCTATTACAGTTAATTTACTCACCAGTACATGTGCACTCAACCATTTGACCTTACTGAAAAACCATTATAAGAAATTAACTTTTGAAATGTTTAATATCAGAGTGGGTCAACTCATGGAGGCCATTACTACGTCCTCTTTGTCTTTGATAGGATTTATAAATTGCCTAAAATGTCCTGATTTTAGTTTTGTTTTCCTTTCACTGTGCTCTCCACATTCCTCTCATTATATGTACCCATATTTGCTTTGCTTGGCCATTCTCTGTAGATTCCACCTTCTCACACACCATGTGATTGGCTGTTTATATACAATGCCTGCATACTATTGGTCAAACTACTTTTTAGTCATTACCTTCAGCCTAATACTACTCCCTTCTCAAATTTTCAGACACTTACTTACTAATGCTGGGTACACACCAAAAGATTTTTCAAAATCTCGTGAGACTTCAGAAAAAGCATGGCGGACGATATGCAGAAAGAAATTGAAATGATAGTGTTTGGAATGATTTTATACATGACGCGTTGTATAAACATTCGTGCTGTTGCCACAAATCAATAAGCTGATCCTCCATCTCTGCTGTCCACATCAATTTCACCCTTGTGCTGCGCCATGACTGCTTCCGTCTTCCATCATCTCGCTTTCTGATTGGATATTGTTTCGTTTCACGTGATAATCTGCAGAGCGTGCACACATCAGGATTTCTGATCGTAAATATTAAACATGTTGAATATTTATGATTCGCGATCACACCTCACACCAAGGGAAAATCTGATCAAATAATCTGTAGAATCCTCACAATAGTTGGGACATAGCTAGGATTGTCGGAAGGTGGGAAATCGGCCCAAAATCAGCCAGATCATCTTTTGGTGTGTACCCAACATTTCTACACTGCCTGTGATGATGTATTCACGCTACTACTATAAGTGTCAGATCAGCGCAAACTTCAGGTAAACAATACTTTATTTATCTTAATACAACATCAAAAGCATCCATTTAATTTGTAACAGTGATGTCATACCATCTCTGTTCCTCTATCCAGCTGGCCAGATAGTGCCTGACGTCCAGAGGGAATGTGTCCGGGTAGAGTTCATTCAGTGTCTGATTTGGTAGGTACTGTAACCGCGGGGTCATTTGCGCCCACAGCGCCATAGTATGCAAGCACTGCAACAGTTAAAAAAAAAACACAACATTAGTTGCACTGGAAAAACTACATTTTCAGTTCTTTGGAACTGGAGTTGTTCATTGAAAAACGATTACTCAACTCAACAATAGCTGTTTTCCATACAACAACATCAGTAAAAAGGGACCAAATCAGTCAAGAATTAAAAAAAAATAATGGTTTTGGCTAAGGCAAGGCAAGTTTATTTATACAGCACATTTCATACACAATGGTAATTCAAAGTGCTTTAGATAAAAGAAAGTAAAATAATAACAAAAATAAAACAAGCAAAACGTTGGAAATTATTTTAAAATTGAATTATTTAAAATGAATTTAAAACAGTTAGAAATAGAAAATGATTTTACATAAAATACAGAAAAAAAATGTAAAATTCAGTGCAATCAGTTCGGACATCGCACAGTGCTCATTCAATAAAAGCACAGCTAAACAGATGAGTTTTGAGTCTAGATTTAAAAGGGACTTATCTAAGCATTTATCATCATAAATCAGAATCAGTTTAACTCAAGTTGTGTGCAAATCATTTAACCTGGCTATCTTCAGAAGGAAATTTTAAATTGAATGGTGCTTCTTTCTGAAAAATCACTCATGAGGGTGAAAAAAGTTTTACAACATTTATATTTTTGGTTGAAATATCCCTTTAATCCTGAAATACTAGAATAGAGCTATTAATCAGACAGTTCTGTTAAGAAACAAAAATGTCAACACACTAATCCACACTAATGCCATACTTACCCATGGTTTAACACCTTTAAAGAGGGACATCGACTACTGCTGTTGCAAGGTTTATCATACAGGCTAGAAAACTATCCATGCATGTATTAAGAACAAAAAACAAAACACAATCTTTATATAAAAACAACGAAATACTGAGTTTATAACAAGTTCCTTACTCTGAACAAACTGAATTGAAAAACTGAAATCTTCAATACAAAATGAATGACATTTATAGAATCTCATTGATTAATAGCATCTGATGATCTAAAATAAGTGAAGAAAAGCCCAACCCTTTTATGCCATGTTGTATTTCAGGCTTAATAAGGGTTTGTTTTTTTTTATTTGGTGCAAAGAGCAAAGGCAGAGGCATTGGGGAGAGAGCAGGGTTTGTTATTAATGTTCAGACTTAAGACAGTATGCCTGCCTTATCTCTCACCAACATAAGGGGACAGAAGACACTGTATACCACAACACGCTTGACAACAACTGCCCGGCAACCCAACCATCACTAATATAACAAGTTTACTTATAGTTTGTAATTTTATCAATTAGCTTTATGCTGCATTGTAAGAAAGTAGAGCATATATTATGAAAATGCTGTTGACCATTTAGTTTCTTTAATGGTTCATAATGGAACTTAATTAAATGTAATTGTATTTAAGGCGTACACAGATATTTCTGTGTGTTTGGATAAACAGTGAAACAAAAAAAAATTAATTTTCAGGATCTTAAATTGAAAACCTTCTGTTAAGGAACAAACCAAGTCATAATGTCAAGTTAGGTAAATATGTTAGCTGTGTTAAATTAATGTGATGTCGATTTAAGCAGTGAAACTAAATTGCACTAAGGCATGAAAGCATGCTGGATCATGTCTTCCATAACTACTGACTATTGTGTCACTGCTCACTTCTTTCTGAAAAAAAATGTTGATTGGTCTCGAACTTAAGCTTACTTAAGTCTATAATCTTTTTCTTTTACACTAAAACGATTTGAGAAAAACAGCCTTAAGCTGTTTATATGTATATTATTATTAGAAATATATGGCTCTTCCAGTTTATTTTTATTTTTTTTTACTAAGAACTTGAAGACCCATAAAACTGACTTCCATTATAGTTACAAAAACAGATTTTTAAAAATATCTTCTTTTGTAAACAATTCCTTTAAACTATATAGGAAAACACATACGGCTAAGGAGATAACTTCAGTAGTAACCATCTAAATAATTAGTTTTTTTTTTAAAGCTTGTGATGGAGAGACTTTGACATGGTCTTTCATCACTGTTTTCACTGTTAATGTTGGATGCGTGTTTGTATTTTTTTGTCTAGCTAAGTGAGAGTCTCAATAGGAAGTGCAAACTGAGAAAAAGCGCTCAGCTCAACTAGTCTATGTAAATGCTTGTGCAAATGTTTTGGTTTATCTTGTCTCTTTTTAAATGTATTATTAATTTATTTATTGTTTTTGTATATCATAAAAAAAAGGTCAAAGGTAAGATTTTTTTTCCAATTTGGGGAGAGCGGAAAAAAAAAATAGTATTTGTATTTGTACGGCCACCACTAGAAGTTGGGGGTGGACAGATAGAGAGCTTGGACATGATTGTTGTGCTGTGTAGAAAGGGAAACTCCAGCCTCGATGTTGTAGAGGAGAGTTACTACTGTTTTTAGTATTGCAGTCTAGTTTTAGACTGTTTTTATTACAATCTTTGTTTTAGGCTCTTATACCTATTTATTTGCACATTTTGCACATCTGCTCCAAATAAACAACCCTTTGGATCTAAACTTCGCTATTGATCCTCCTTTGTGACTGCTTGGGTCACTTTTTTTATTATTATTTTTTTAATCAAATATCAATTTAGCAGAAAAACAGGATGTTTTTCCATAGGAACTACACTTGAACCAAGAAAACTGGAGTGTAATACCATGTCATTTTAGTTATTAGTTTTAATAACCACCTAAACTCACTCTCCAAGAGCTGTCAGGGTTCAATAACCAGCTTCAAAATATGTAGGTTAGTAATTAAACTGTACAATTGAGCAGAGGTTTCTATAGTAAATTGTAACATACAAATCCATAGTTTACTCTCTAGTTTCAATTTACACATTCACTGTAAAATCACAGGGTGTAATCATAGGATTTTTAAAGTATTTTATATTATCAAAGATAAGAAAATTGCCAAAAAAGTTTTTAAAGTTATTCCTAGATAACTAATTAGTTTGAGTCTATAGCTCATGACTCATCCTGTATTTGTGAATCCCTCTGTTCCAAATAATATTTCCAATTTTCTTTCGGGCTAATCTGCACCATTCCTATTTTAAAGGTATACCTGCACTAATGTTTAACAAAGGAATTGAAGCAGCGTAGGTGAAAAAGACCACACCTATGTGCAGACATAATATCTGAAGATAAACCATTCAAGGGAAAAACGTCATGTTACACTTACACACATGGAAAACCAATGAATCATGGAAATTCAAGACTATGCTTAAAGTATATAATAACGTCATTTTTCATATAAGTGACAACAGTCTGTTAAACTTGACCACTGTGTTGATCAGGTTAGTTAGATTGCTATTGTGTGAACACCAGAAGCTGTGCAGGAAAAACAGGTCTGGTAAAAACCCAGTGCTTATTTCTGTAGCACGCACACTGGTGAAAAAACAACAACATTGTAACATCTAAATTAACCTGTTTACTTCAAGTGTACAATATTACTTAACATCACTAAATAAGCCTAAATGCATTGATTTATATTTAAATCACATATAAATCAGGTTCCCGCTTTCTATGATGTAGAACAACCCAAATAAAATATAAGAGGATCCTGATTAAAGAGGATGGCATATTCATGAAAGGGTTTTATGGCCCCAAAATATTTGTACATCAATATAAATTTGTTTTATAGCTTTGCTTTTTTACTGCTTCAACCCAGCAGGTCATTGACAAAAGGTCAGAGGTACATTTTCTAACAACTCGACATTATCTGAAGAACTTGAACTGTTTCTCTCAATTCAATTCATGTTGCTTTACTGGTATGACAATCTTGGGTATATTATATATATATATATATATATATATATATATATATAGAGAGAGAGAGAGAGAGAGAGAGAGAGAGAGAGAGAGAGATTAAAAACAAACAAAACAAAAATATGTGTAAAATACATCCGTGTGTGTGTGTGTGTGTATATATTAGTGGTGGGCCGTTATCGTTGTTAACGTGCTGCGTTAACACGAGACTCTTATCGGGCGCTAAAAAAAATATAGCCGTTAATCTATTCTCAAAGTTGGGTTGGGAGCTGGGTCTATACTAAGCAAGCTATGATGACTTTCACCTTGATATTTTATATAACTGACTGGCTGAGGACAGCCTAAAAAGATGCTCAGGACAGTTGACGGGCCACTACTGCTCATCGTCACGAAAGCTGATCTTTTTCTTATGTTTTTACGCCTTACCGCTTGTCGATTAAAACATTAACGATCCAAACACAAGACGCGGAAAAGCTGAACGGAGTAGCTGGTCACTTGCTTACAGTGTTCGGTGCATAGAGAGAGAGAGAGCCGCATATCACGGACAGCGACACTGAACCGAGCTCTCTTCTGCGAAGAGAAAGGCGTCTCAAAACACTTGAGCATCAAATTTGCTTATTTTTGCTCGTGTGCCGACAAATACATACAAAATATGTCAAAATATCCACCTCGGAAATTATGCTCGAAAAAACTGTCAGTTATTTCTAAAGTGAAAGTAACAGTTGAGGGAAAAAATGGGATGTGTATTATATTGGATGCGTTCATCGTATCTTAAAGTGACCGCGCCTAATTTAGCAAGAAAATGAAAATGAAATTCACTCACTGCTCTTGACTGAATTACTTTGTAGTTTTAACAGTCTACCCAAAAATTATTCAGACACCAGATATATTTTTTGATATATATAGCAAAACTGTAATAATGTGAGAAATGTTAAAGGTATCTCAATAAATGTAGGTTTAATTGTATATTTCATTTTTACATTGATGACTATCCAGTGCTATTTTACATTTAATTATTTGGTTTCTGTACCTTGACACCTACAAACTTGAAAAAAACATTTTAAACTTGAAAAAAACGTAAATGTTTTAATGCATGAATTATGCTAACCTTTGGTAAAATAACTTTGGTAATACTAATAATAATTTATTAAAGGATATATGGCATTACAACACGCATAATCAATATCTTAATAATGAATGGTGTTGGCACAGTGGATAAGACACATGCCTTTGGTGTGAGAGACCCAGGTTCGAATCCACTGTGAGACACCAATTTGTCCCTGAGCAAGACACTTAACCCCTAGTTGTTCCAGAGGTGTTGCGACCTCTGACATATATAGCAATTGTAAGTCGCTTTAGATAAAAGCATGAATAAATGTAAGTAAAGTATTACTTAACTATTTTGCTCATTATTATCTCTTAGCATTTTATTGCATAAAATCATTTTCTTTTCCAGCACTGCGCTGATCCTTATGCTCTAAGGGCTGCAAAGCAAGTTCATATTCTCTGAATCTTATTTAAGGAAAAACCATGTGCAAATTCATCGGCCACTGCTTAGCATTTTTCTCCTTAAAAGTGCATTGTCTCAAAAATCTCTATGGTCTCAAAAATGTGTTTTGAAACAGCCCACAAACATTGTAACCAATCCCATCAACTTGCAAGATATGGCATTTTATATCCTTAGCTGCCTCAAATAGAAAACAGGAACATGGTTTGTATAACATTATCAATGGATTATAAGCTCTTTGATAACATAGTTAAGCCAAAGACTTATTACTTCTACATGTTCAACATGGTAGAGAGCAATACATAAAATCTATTACCATTCTGATACATCAAACTTGTAGGCTCCCGTGTACAATCCATGTACAATCTTCCTTTTCTTCTTCTGCCTCAGACATATATCTGATTTAATCCAATATTGCCACTTGCCATTGTATAGTGTTTACAGCTTCGGTTAACCGATGAGGTAAAGGTGTAGTCAATCCATTTCAAGACATGAAAAAAATATTTTCATGGGAAACAATTTTAAAATGTTACTTTTATTATTAAAGATACATTTAAGGGATTAAATTAGTGACTGTAGGTGGACTTTATAGAACAATGCTCTATGTAATGCTTTATGTATTTGCAGAGAAGACATTTTATTTCAAACATTTAGTTTAAAGGTCAATTCACAGCATTTTGTTTTATCAGTGTGTCTTTTAGTCTGTTGGCATCTGTCAAAGCTTGTTTTCACCAGTTAAACATGCTGAATTAGTATTTTTCAGGTCTTGGAATGTCTAAGGGGTAATGTATTGTAATCTAGTGATTGTCTGCACTGGTCTGTGTCTGTCTGTGCAGTGTGAGTTGGACTTAATTATCGCAAAGACTGCTCTTTCATAGTCCTGTCTTGTTAAGGTGTCATCCAGGTCTTAGTTGTCCTAAAATACACTGAAGGAAATAAAAAAGAAATTGAACAATTGTACGGTAAGCATCTAAAATAAATATGTAAGAGATAGCTCTGATCATTTGGGTTAGGAGAAATCTGTTCATATTGAAATCTCTGATGTTTGATTTGTGTATTTTCTTTCCTATAAAGTGAATTCTCTGTGATGGAAAACAGAAAGCCATCTCTCAACATCAAACCTGCCAAACACTGAAACTTAGATAGCAGTTGGCACCTGACACATGATCCACTTTACCACTCATCCACTTTATTTGATCTATTTTCATTGAATGGATGACTGCATTCATAATGTTCATGTCATACTGCAGAAATGAACAAACTCATAGGCTTTTACACTCATCTAATTACTGTTGATACAACTTGAAATTATGTGACTAATAACAAAAAGGATTTAAGCAAATTAAACAATCTACAAACTGATATACAAAATGTAATTCTATTTTTTTTTTTTTTTTTGCACAGAGGTTTGCATACAATCACTTTTTTCCCTAATTAACCTTTATAATTGACTGAATCATTGTAATTAATAATTGCATTACATTCTTGATATGTCCACATCCATGACAAAAAACTACCCATTGACAAATAGCATAAAATAATGCTTGACATATAGATATACTGATTGATTTACATCAACTAATCTACTTTGCACTGAAATAAACACTTCACTAAGCCTTTTTAGTGCATTTTAAAAGGCCACAGCAAAGCCAACCATTAGTATTCATATAATATTTATGACAAATAACAGCATGAGGGTGTTACATCCCAAAGTATGATGCTGACACAAGCAATGTCACAACAACAGTGAAGAGGGTTTACAAAGAACAGACCACTCTCCAGTGTACACACACAAAAAAGCGTAACAAACCAATGCCACAAACAGCCTATGGGGAACAGAAAGTAGGGCGTGAATTCGTGTAGGCGCTCGTGCTAAACACTTAAGTATTTTCCACTTTCAAACGAAAATATATATAACGTGGCATTTAGCACAATCATGGACGTCGGCTACGTTTAAGTCATATAGGCCTTACGCTCCTGCTATTTCCAGTGCAGTGAGTCAAATACAGGAAACTTGTTGAATATGTGAATTCACATGAAGACATATCCCTCGCGTATCTTGACATGGAGTATCCAGGCTAAAAAATATGGTTATGTCATTTGGTATCGTTTATGTAGGTTAGTATATAATGGCCTAACTAAACAGACTTCACAATCATAACGAGATTAAATTATTATAAAGTGAGATTTTTATTCGTCAGAGAGCTCTTTGATGGCTTTTTAGTCAGTTTTTGCTCGCTCGCTCCGCACGATTGGTAATTTTCGTACAGCAGTTACAGTAGAGAAAAGTAGGCTGTTACAAAACTCATGTTTCCTCCTTACAACAACACCAAGCGATAAACAAATTCAGTTCGCGATAAACTCACCGTTCGCAGTTTATATAGCAAAAATACAATACTGATAGAATATAACTTACCTGATTTCGACGCCAGCTCTTTAACACACGTAAGGAGATATAAGTCTGCGCCTTCCGTGTGCGTTTGTTGTTTTTTTTCTTTCTATCCACCTACTTTCACTTTACAATGACACTAAAGCTGCTGCCTATTGGCCGCCCTGATGCAGATCTTCTACCAGGTGAATGAGAAACTTTATCCGGCTGGACATTATTATATATTTAGATTTTATTTTTATATACCCAGAACATTAGATATGTAATCGTTTTTAAATCCAGTTTTATGTGTGCCAGAAAGTGCTTTATTATTTTAGGCTATGTTCAAACTTTTATCTTCATACATAAAGGGAGTATCTTCACACTTTTGTAACTAGGCCTATCTTGGTTTTGTCTTCCTACTTTAGCATTTTCCTTTCTAACGTCGTACATGTGAGCCTGAATATTTTATTAAATTCATATTGTTTGTCCGTACGACGTCTTAATGGTCATTCATTTCTTGCTCAAAGTTCATAATGTATTGTATTTATTTTTTCAACATTATATGGCACCTTATATTTTATTTGTTTTAAATCTGCATTTAACCCCATTCTCTCACTGGGTTGTGTATGTATTACATTTTAGCATCGCAAAACAATAATGCTAAAAAAGAACTTAAGAAAGTGAAAGAGAGAGAAAATGCTCTTCTTAAACTCCTAGGAAATAATTATTTACCAACAACGAATATATTGTAAATATAGGTATTATAAATTACAAATATGGGCCTAAAATTCTCACTATAAATTCTAACTCGACTGAAAATAATAATAAAAATATATATATTTAGCCTATATTAAAAAAGGAAAACGTATTCAAATTGTTGTAGGTAATATATTTAATGAACCAGGCTGCGCCACTGAAACTGTGCTGGAAATCAGTGAATCGTTGATAACTACAGAAGGGCAAATTCAGCTGTGTGATCTTCACCTACGAGCACAACGCAGACTAATATATCTACACATTCTCATTGGCTGTGAAACTAAATCTAGAGAGCTAGCAAGACATAACAAAACATTTTACGCATCACGCTTGTTCATAAGAGGTAACTTTCTATTTATCAAGACAAAACGTCACCTTGTAGGCGGGGAAACAACGCCATTTCAGCTCGAATCGCTTGATTTCCAGTAAGAAGTTTCGAAAGAGGTTTCCGTTTTCTCAAATAAGACCGATTTCTTTTGGGTTTTCATTATTCTGGTTTCTTATCTAAAAACAACAACAACAACAACCACAACGGAGGAGATATTATATATTTAATGCACTCTAATGCATCAAAAAGCCGGCAGTTCAGCTACAAATAATTAAGAATCCAGTAGGCTGTTACATTTTTTCATTAAATAAAATAAATGTAATGTTTACGACTTTAAAACAGTTAAATGCAACAGTGAATGTATGTAACAATATAGGCTACCTCTTACTTAATAATGAATGAACATTGGAAATCTCGTGAGGTGTTGCCTTGCCAGCGGTTTAGGATATAAGCTACTTTGTACGTGCAAGTTTCTTGATATTTTTTCTACTCTTTTCTCTAGAAGCATAGAAATATACAATTTGACGTGTTCACTATTATTGTTTTGTGAAGAAAGTCGCTCATTTCATCAGTCTAGTTTGCTTGATTTGAAGTGGATCTGGCAGCACATCATCATTTACATCAGGAAATGTTGAAGTCAGGAAACTGCATAGTCATTAGTACGACTATAGAATTATTTCTAATCTCACACTCACACTCAGAATAACATTTTCTTTTGCACGCTGATATCTTTGAGAAATGACTAGGATAGTGTAGGCGCATAGAACATTAATAAAACAAGATTTTTACTCCTCCTCCTAAAAATAATTATTTTGTGCCACCACTAGAGGGCAATGAGTCACTATTTGAAAAGGGAGCTGACCTGCGTAGGTCACGTTAAGTTTAAGTTATGCAATAAAACTACAACGTTCCAAAATTAAAAATTGTAAATGTTAAATAATTCTATATTTACAAGTTTTAAAGATTAGATTTAATCAAACTCGTCCCATATGGTCCATGTTCATGCAGTGAAGTTTGTTTCAAGCTTCAGGCATTCCTCATATCAAAGCCCATTTCCTGACCGGTCATGATACATGTGGCCTGGCTGAGGGCTGTTGAAAATGCTGTATGAGCTTCAGGGGTTGTTTTCATGTCCAGTCTTAATTTAAACAAAGTCAGAGTTGACTTGATCAATCTCCCGCTGATAGAGTTTGACAGGCCCGAAACGAAATTCTGAAGTAACAAGTGTTATCAATAAAAATTCCATAATAGTTGTGCAAAGTGTTTAATTTCTATCTCAACAAACCATTTGCAGCTTTTTAAAAAAGTAACAACTGTGAAAATAAACATAGGCCTATGGAAACTTTAGAAGACATTATCAGAAATTGTTCAAAAACATGAATACATGAATGATGCGAGTTGATATTTTTATTTTTGTGAGCCAATTGCAACTTAAGAATTGACAGTATAAGAAACTGATAGAATATGTTTTTCTTTTTGTTTTTGTTTTTTGTTTTTTCTGGTAACACTTTAGTTGCCTATTCTCCCTGTCAATTAGTTGCTTTATTAGCATGCATGTTACTAGAATATTTGCTGTTTATTTGCTGTTTATTAGCACTTTATGTTTATCAGCACATATTAATGACGTCAATATCTTAGCTCCCTCAAGCATAGCCCATACCTAAACTTAACAACTACCTTGCTAACTAGTAATAAGCAGCAAGTTAGGAGTTTATTGAGGAAATGTCATAGTAAATATTGATTTAGTTGTGATACATATTTATATATATATATATATAGAGAGAGAGAGAGAGAGAGAGAGAGAGAGAGAGAGAGCACAATTATAAATACAATGATTCCTATTTTAAATGGAAGGCAAAAATCAGCAAATTGTTGAAGGATTGACCTCTTGTTTGTTTACTCTAATTTCTTTTCTCCCCTCATTCACAGCTTTTCATTATTTTGGGGTACTCTTTGTTAAAGGCCTAGTGCTGAGTAGCACCAATGGCAGCACATCTGGAATCAATACAGCTGAACTGGGTAACTAGAGGGTTTTGGGGGGAGTTAGAGCTAAGGATTGGGCTAGTTATGGTTTTGGTCCTGGGGGTCCATGTGTCCCTGACTCCTAAATAGACTTGATTGCTACCAGCTGGCAGCCTTAACTCACCCTGTGTCAGGGATCTCCTCTGATGTCAACCTTGTCAGTATCAAGGCTAGACAGGACAAAGGAGAGTAAGACACGAGCAGTTACGAAGAGAGGAGTAGTCAGGGTCTGTGCTATGGGAAATCTTGCTGCACTGCATGTGAACTCTCTGGTTTGCATCACAAAAAATTCTGCCTCTGTAAAAAAAATTGAGGACAAATTCCATTTAAAAGATGTAATGCATGGTAAGCTTTTTGTGTGGACCTTAAAGCATAATATGTTCTTAAAAGACTAAAATATATTAATATAACAGCTCAAATCACTGAGACTAACTGCAGAAGACATGACATTTAAAATGTGTTTGCATTTGCAAATATCAGGAAAGTTTTTTTTTTTTAATCTTTAAAAATGCCAAGACCCCTCTTTGATGTAATATGCTGCTTTGCTGTATGTTTTGGGTCATCGTCCATTTGTACTATGATGCACCGCCCAATCAACTTTGCTCCATTTGACTGAATCTGGGCAGACAGTATATGCCTGTACATTTCAGAATTCTTCTGGCAGCTTCTGTACTTTGTCATGTCATCATTAAACACCAGTAACCCAGTGCCACTGGAAGCCATGCCTGCTAATGCCAACGCACTGCTCCACTATGCTTCACAGATGATGTTGTATGCTTTGTTCCAAGCCTTCTCCATACCCCTTTACAATATTGTCATCAAAACATTTCAAAGGTCAAAAAAATGCCTTTCCAGAAGTATTCTGGCATTTTTAGATGTTTTTTTAGGCAAAGTCTAATCTGGCCTTGTTTGCACCTTGTGGTGAACCCTCTGTATTTGCTCTTGTGAAGTCTTCTCTTGATTGTAGACTTTAACAGTGACATGTCTGCCTCCTGGAGAGTGTTCTTCTCTTGGCTGGATGCTGTAAAAGGGTTATTCTTTACCATGGAGAGGATCATCCGATCTTCTACGACTGTTGTCCTCTGTGAGTGTCCATTGCTTTTTATGTTTCTGAGCTCACCTGTGTGTTCTTTTTTTCTCAGAATGCACCAAACAGTTGATTTGGCCACTCCTAATGTTCATACCATCTCTCTGATGAATTTGTTTTGTTTTTGAAGCCTAACAATTGCCTGTTTCACTTGTATGGATTCATCCTTTGACTGCATGATTCATTATATAACTGTAACTTGGATGAGTGTGTGTGTGTACTGTGTATTCTGTACATTCATTTTATATAATATATACTGTATATTAAATCTAAAGTAAATATAATAATATAACATTATATATAACTTTGATGGATTATAATATACTTTAGGGGATGCAATATTCTTTAAAATTATTTTTACAACTTTTATATATTATTTACAGCTTTCATCTTTGAGAATCTTGTTGCTCGCCTCCACATCCATTCCACTTAAATACAAAATACGTTTAGCAATAATCATGAATATCATTTGAGAAATTCTAGGGAGGGTCTTATGAAAGGTGTAAATTAGACTAGTTATGTAGGTCCAACTGAGGGATTTTACGATATACATTGAGGTATTCATATTAAGAATTATATTATCTTCATTGTTTTTATGATACACATGTACCATTGTGTATTAGCACATATGAATGTGTTTATTTTGTAACTTAACAGTTTGTTTCATGCTAAACTTAACAATAGTCATTTTTTAGCTTTTCCTTAACGCTGAATCTGAACACTTTATCATTCTGTTATTTAGATTCTGCTGTAGCTCTGGAGTCAGAGAGGTCGAATTCAAGCTGACCAGGTCACATCACTCAGAGTGCACCAGCATGGATGGTTGCCATGGTGAGGGAAGAGATATGGGGATCAATGAAGAATTTTTGCTTGCTCATGTACATTTTCAAATATCCTCAACAGGAAACAAAATATACACTTTCTTTGTTCGCTTGTTTAAATTAAGTAAAAATATAAATAGGAACTTCCAGAATTGTCCATCTATATGTGATAGATGGACAACTCTATCACATATAGACCCTCTGATCAACTCAGTAAATGAAATTTTGGTGCTAATTTACATTATGAAAACAAACTGATGTGGAATTATAGCTCATGAAACTGATATTGAACAATCTCTCTTCACAGTCTGAGATGTACAACTTTTTAACACTAAAAACATCTTGTAATTTAAAATGAAAAGATTTAGTTTCAGTGGAAAGGTAATTATTGACCTTCACATTCATATTATTAACCATTAGTGCCACCACAATTGAATGTATGATTTGAGGGATGTTATTTTATTCTATTGGTAGCTGGGGATTAATTATCCTTTAGATAGCGACTGGAGGGCAAGGACTGTGTATAACCCTGCATTATTCATCTTAATCATCTTAGTCTTAATCATCGGAGACTTAATCATCAGCATCCATCAGCACTTTACATTAAATATGAAATTAATCTCCATACTATAAAAATACATTGGACTTAATGAGAGTTATGTTGAGGGTCAATGTTTTGACGCATATCCTAAGTTAAGACAATGCTTGCAATCACTCATAAGTAGTTAAGTCAATTTCCATCATATCTGTATGGACTATATTTCATGCAGACATAAGATAAATTATCTAGCTTTTCTTTTTGTACTATATTTTGATCACAGAGCACCTTAATTTGACACTCCACCCTGAAGCCGATCCTGATCATTGGGCAGTGTTTAAAGGTGGGGTATGTTTTTTTTTCAAAAACGCTTTAGAAATTGCCGAGTACCAAAACAAACTTGTAGCCAATCAGCAGTAAGGGGCGTGTGTACTCATGATGGGGATGAGAGAGCGCTCTGTGAACATGACGGTCATTAGCCAAGCCGAGCGACAGAAAGATAGAGATGGCGGATAAAAAACTAAAGAGGAAAACCTCTGTGGAACAAAAGAAGACTTACAATTAGGCAAGAAGTAGGTCCCGTGTAAATATTAGATCAGCTTTCAAGCGCTGGAGAGAGCTCAAGGAGCGGAAGTCCTGCTATCGGATGCCAAGGTTGCTTTGTTTCTTCTAGATCGGTGAGAAACAGTGTCTACACCTGATGCCACAGGTGTCCAGCTCGAACTGTCTTATATGGAAGCTTAAGTGAATATTATTCACTTATTTTTTTATATGCGCACTCTCAGAAACAAAAGCTTTCAATCTGGTAGATCCATTTTGAAAGGTTCACTTTTGTACCTAAAGGGTCTGTATTGGTATCTAAAAGGTACAAAAGTGTCTATTTGAAAAGGTAGTTTCTCAGTGACAGCTTTTTTCTGAGAGTGTAGAATAGCCACTTGACCCTCAACATTCCACAAAACTTAGTTTTAATACATTACTCGATGATCTCACTGATAATTTGAAATCATGTGCATGTAAAGTGAAGCCAATTTACCAATTGACCTGTACGGGAAGATAAGCCATTAAAGTTTTTCAACATATTCTCTTTAATATTGTGTAATACTTTTTTTTTCTTCTTAAAATACAGTCTTTTCTGAGGTAGACCATTACAGTTCAAGAACATTATCATTTTTATAACAGACATCAAAAAAAGACATGAAATAAATATTTTCATGTACAATATGCTGCAAAAATGAGGTAGAAATGGTTACAGAAAATGTACAAGAACAAGATCCAAGAACAAATTTACTGTACTAATAGATTCAAAACAGCTAATTAATGACAATTTTGTTGGACAAACTGTTAAACTGCTCAGTAACTTTGTGTTCCTGTTTTAAAATCAGCAAAATATCTGTATTGGCCTATGATATCTTAGTAAAAATGGCATATCTCAGTTTGAATGAATGGAAATTGGTGCTGAGTTTTTCTACACAAGATTATGTATTTGTGCATGTTGGATCTTGGTGTCCCTAAGTCTGTCAGGTTCTGTAGGTTTTTGCCAATTCGGGACTGATCGATATGTGCTCTTGGCGTCATTCTTATTGACCTGTGTAGCATGAGTAAAGCCACCAGCTGTACTTGAAGAGCCGAACAGTGCTATAGGGTTACTAGACATCAGTCAGAATATGGCTTCTCCAAAAGGCCTTGTGTAAGATAGAGGAACGGGGGATGGGAAAACAGCTCACCACATGGCTATACAGGGCCAGCAACCAAGGAGACAAACCATTGTGCTAAGAGCATGGGGTGTGCTGGGGGTAAAGGAGTGATCAGCGGCTGTTAACTTTAATAATAAACGTAATAATCTCCGTTTCTTCAGCAGTGGTGATTTGAAGACATCTGATCACTTCATGCAACTTTTATGTACCTTATAAACCAAAAAAGATTAACATTTTAAACATTGGTAGAGGCTGCTCCAACTTTATACATTACACATGATGGTATAACACAATTTATGATTAGACATGATTAGCTGCCAATTATATATATTCTGATTTTCTGATCTTTGGGTTATTTCTTTTTTGCTCCTCAAGTACTTAGATTGGTTGTTTTAAAAGGGCACTGACATATGCTTTGTACCTTGGTTTCTGAAAACAGTTGTCCAACAAAATCAAACGTCTTGTTTGCCATCTACAATAACACTTCATGAAGACAATCATCACTCCATCCAAAATCTACATCAAAAATAAAGGGTAAGGATAAGGGAAAACTTTTCAATATAGAGTTAAAAACATGTATTTATGGCATCAGATATTCTCTGAAATACCTGAATTACATTCATTGTTCGTCTTTGTAGCATTTTCAAGTTTCACCTAAGAGGTAACAGCACAGATGCAGTGTGTATACAGGTCTGTGTTAGGTCTGTTGCTCACCTCCAACCTCAATGCTTACTACTAAGACCCTAAGATTACATACATTCTTTATTTATCATTTCTGAGGTAAAGAAATTCTTCCTGAGTATTTCAAACAAGACTACATACACTAATAAAATAAACTGAGTAAAGAGGAAGAGAGAAAATTGTCATTCTCGGGCCCTTGCTTGTTTTTTTGTGTTTGAGGGTCCTGCGCAAAGGCTCTCACAAGATTGTGAGGAATTTGATGGGTTGTTTACATATTGTTGTATTTGAGGAAATATTTATTATCTTCAACAAAGTGTTCTGAAATAAGTGTATCAACAGTAAAAGTCTGTCTTTCTATTATCTGAGTTTCTATGGATTAGCATTTTAATACTTTTTGGGTAGCAATGCATACTCTTTTGGTAAAATGACCATTTTGACAAAAAGTGCACAAGATCTGACAATGGCCTAACAATCAACTTTGTAAAATACTGTTGCTTTCTTCCCTTAGAGGTTGCATAACAGTAAATACATTTTGGTGAATGCTGTGACTCTGACATTATATTGTTGGTGAGAATTTTTGGTACAAACAAAGTAGTTTTGATATATCCTAAGCCCTTTAACACCAAAAGATCTTTAAAGTAAATCAACACAAATTAAACAACACCACTGGAGTGGACTGGCAATAAATAGGATCCTGAGAATTATAATTAATGGGGGTTTTTTTTTCAGGAAAAGTCAAGTTACATATAACCTCCAGGTTTAATCCAGGATCAAGGCTAATTGGAATTCCAGTCAAATTCCAAAATATAATTCAGACTTTCTATCAGATATGCCAAGCAACTAATAAATGCCCCTTCAAGAAAGGCCTAATATTTAATTTCTTTGGGAAAAAAATAAAGTATATGTATATTTATAGAAAAACAACACACCATGGTATGTTTCCTAGATTAAATGCAAAATGCCTCCCCACCATAAACTGTAATTTCAAGTCCAACACTTTTGGCTGCAAAAAGTAGTTAAAAAAGAAAGATAAACATATAGCAGTCCCAAACCAGTGGCTGACTAGGTTCTCAGTGACTATAAACCTTGCTCCACTCCATACAAGTGGCCAGTTCTTTGGGGGTGCTGTGAGGTCGTACCTTGCAGAAAGCATTTTCAAAGTCTTGGAAGGTAGGGGAAGAAAGGGATGAAGGGAGGCCGTGCAAGGGCATGGGTGCAGAGGCAGAAGCTGATGCCAGAGCCTGCTGGCAGAGCTGCAGCAGCTCCCAAATGGAGAAGCCTTCTGAACGCTGCAGTACTGCTGACATCTCCCTTTCGCCTAGACTGCAGCCTTGGGGTGCCAGCGCCTGCAGAAGCACATGTCTGCGTGTGTTTCCATCTGGCAGGCCTATGTGGTAACGCTTGGCGAAGCAGCGCATAAGGGGATCTTTGATCAAATCAGGCCGTCTCGTGGTGCACACAACAAGAACCAGGTTGCTCTGACCATGTTGAATCTTCTCTAACTGGGCCTGCAGTTGCTGTCTGAGACTTTCCCCCTCAATGGCCTCCACTTCACTGAGCAGCACCACTGCAGGTTGTCGAGCTGTTTCTATCAAGAACAGAGTGGCAAGAAGTTGCTCTGCTTCTCCTTTCGGTTTAGAGGCCAAAGTTGCACAACTCAGCCTATAGAAGGTAGCACCCAGTTGAGATGCCATGGATCGTACCAGTGTGGTTTTACCCCCTCCTTGAGGACCAAACAGCAGGACGGTTCTGGGTGGGCGGATGGCAGGGTTGGGTCGAAGGACAGGCCACAGCACATCTTCCTCCAGCGCTGCTTTGATGTGACTGTTCCCAGCCAGTTCACTCCAAAGCAAAGCCGGACGGCAATCTTGCAGTTCCTGGCTTACTAGCTCCAGCATTTGGGGCTCCATGCTTTTCATGGGATCGGAGCGCTTCTGAGACCGATGCTGGGAGAAGCCTTGCTCCGCACTTCCGTTCTTCCCAGTCATGGCTGCCGGTGGACTGTAGTCCCCTGCAGCTCCATACGTTGGGGAAACCAAGGGCTTTAGCCCACTGTACTTTCCCACTTCATCCCCTTCCAGGTTCGACTGAGATAAAGGTTTACTAGGCTTAAAGGCTTGAGGATCTGTGTCGCCTGTTCCAAAGCCATTTCCATGACAGTCAGCTTTATCAGGGACCCCATATGGAGAATCTCCCCCAGCTTTTATGGGGTCATAGCTATATTTCCTATAGCGTGAATTGTCTCCATCTTCCTCTTCCAGGGTCATCTCAAATGCTTTTCTCTTCAGAGAGCCACCTGGCTCTGAGCCCCCTAGACTGCTGTTCTGATAACCATAACTGCCACCAACCACTGTGGGTCTCGATGGAAGTGGAGAAGGGGTGGCTATGCCTGAAGGGATGTAAGGGCCTGTTGGATGGGTGTAGCTAGGAGCAAGGCTAGTCTGGTGAGGGTAGGTGTTAGGGGGGTAGTTGTAAATGGGGGTAGAAGGTGTGTAACTGGGGAGAAGTGTGGGGCTAGGCTGAAGGGCATGTAATGAAGCTGGTGGAAGTGCTGAACTGGGTTGGGTGCAGTACCCTGATGAAAGGTAGGTGCCATTATAACTGGGTGGGTAGTCACTGGAATGGGGCCCACTGCAGGAGCTGCTCCCACTGTATCCCGAGTCTGAAAGGTTAACTGCTGACACATTCCCAGAGCCTGGTGGACCTGCTGATGTGGGAACCACCTTTGTTCCCGACAAACCATCATGAGAAGGAGGCGCTAAGGGATACCCCCCGTCAGTGCTGTGCGTTAGAGGCCAAGGTTCCAGTTCGCTTTTCTGGCCTCCATTAAGGGCCCCAAAGGCTCCAGGCTCAGGGTATGTGCCCACAGCAGGACGTTCGTATGGTGAGTCTAGCATTCCAGAGTATTTCTCAGCATAGCGCTTCAGCAGGTTGGAGGCAGTAAGCGCTGAAATGTCATCATTTGCCCAGGCATAGCTGTAGGGGCTGCGGCTGGGGTAGAGCTCAGACTTGTGGGCAGGGGATGAGGTGGTGGAGGACACGTCCAAATGCTGCTCAGGCCACTGGCTCAGGGGCTGTGCATGCTCCGGGTTCCAGTGCATCTTCAATAGGCCTGCCGGAGACAGCAATTTGTTAGACTATGCAAGAACTTATATGTATATATCAACAGCATGTGTTCATATCCTTCACAAATGAATCTTAGATCCGGTTAATTTTTTTCATATCAAAGAATTATAAGAATAGGTAAAATGACTAAAGACACATTATGGCTGCTAGCAGGGCTTTTTTTTTTTTTTTGCTTGGTAACAGGACTCTTTTGGTATTGTGCATGCATGCAGAGAGAGTCTTTCTTTTTCTGCATAATGTATAAAAGAAAAGGGCTGTGAATTTGTTCCTTTCAAGCCCTCAGCCATGTAGCAGCCTTGTGTTGCCATCTGCAATTCTCCCAGAGGAGAAACTGTTATCAGCCTGTGGATGTTTCCCTCAATACATCCCCTCCCACCACCACAGTCCATCCACAAAGCAATTCTCCAAAAGGCATCTGTGGCCAGCTTGACAGAGGGAGGGAAAAAGAGGGAAGAAGGAACAGAGGGGGAGATGGAGGGGACCATTTGGGGGAAAAATGGGGGGGGGGGACTGGTGGACAAAATAGTTGTGCTATTCATTGGCCACTTCCCATAAGCACTGGGAATGTGGAATGTCCTTTCCTCTGGCTATCCTGTGATTAATTATGCTGATCTAATATGAAGGAGATCTTAATGGACATGAGGAAAAATAAATCTGAATCAAAAATAAAACATTTTCTTTTCTACATTCAGTCTCAACCCTCAAATTAGCTTTTCTGAGCTTCTAAAAGTGCAATACACTTGACAGCATTGAAGTTCAAAGTTATTAACTTTAATAAACCATCACAATGAATCAAATTGCATCTTAACAGCATAAGAAATATACTTTTTTTTTAGAAGTATGCATAATTTATGTTATAATAGTAAAAAGATTGAAATCCTTTATAATGAAATAAAAAAAAATCTTGTTCTTGGGAATTTCAGGGAGCAGAGAATAGTTTTAAAACCAGTCATTTCATGAGGGTCTGCAACTGCTCCTTCCAGAGGCATTAGCTAGCCTAAATTCCATACATAGCTTGGCATTATTGAACTGTCAGGAATCAGCCTGGGGTGAGGGCGACAGGGGGAAATGAGGTGGTAAAAGGAATAAACTGCAAATCTTCATCGTAGGCTGCAGTCTGAGAAGAAAGTGATGATAAGTTATTCACTCTTCTGTGTGTGCAAGCTGCTGCTTTATTGCAATTTAAATCAAGTTTCAGTCGTGTGCTATGTTCCACCTCACTCCTTTTCTCCCAAAAAATCAGCCCTCCCCCTTTGTGTGCTCTTTCTGTTTCTCGAACTCTCGCTCCTCCCTTTGGCAAACCTTCCCATGTGTGTCTTCAGATTATGCCAGCTATTTATTCCAAAAGATCACATCAACAGACCAGATGGCCATTGGATTACCATGTCCTTCATATTCATTTCTAGAGGCTTAAATTCCCCACATACAAATTAGCACCTTACTGCTATAGCTGATTTAAAATATAACTACAAGATAAAAACCAAATAATCTTCTGAATTTGTAAACAAGATGGAACACAGGTAAAGCATTTGCTCATTGTAAAGTCAGTAGATACAGTATATGTCCAGCAGGACAATCCCATCTGCAGACTGGTTTGTGAGGTGCTGTTTGGAGCACAATAATGGGGCCAGTGTGTGACAGAGATGGATGGCAGCCCAGGGGAGCAAATAAAACCTGGAACGGGTAGAGAATGAGGAGGGGAAATGGACAGCAGGCACTCCGGCCACTGTGTGTGCATGTGCATGCACACACACGAGTCTATCTGAGAGGATATGGCTTGACATTAGGGAAGTCATTCAGGCGGCCACACTGCTGTCCACTCCATCAATTTACATAAGAGTACATGCACCAAGACACATGGGAAAGCACTGCCAAACTGAACATGGAAGTGCCATTTGGGGCAGGCTGCTTCAAGAAGAAAGATCTAACATTTATTTCCCAATACCCGGCTAAAAATGATATCCATTAGCATTAAATAAACCACAGATGAGCTGGTCTGCAATTAGAGCTACGCCTCAGCAGGGACTCTAATAATCTAGATGTGATTTAATCTGTGTTTCTATTTAAATCACAACAGCTGCTGAGATTAACTCATTCTGGGCATTTGAGAATAGATGGTCCCATTACACCAGTAGAAGTGCAGATGACCACTGAAGGCCATTTATTTCTGTGAATAAATGACAGAATCAAGCCAAGGAATCATTCATTAAGTATGTCAATAAAGAGTTATATGATACGTTTTGTGAAATATAGCTGCAGTCACATCAGAACAAAAAATATTCTATTAAAAAAAAGATCTCTTAAATTCTCTCCGTTTACACTTTAAGGTTTTTTATTGGCATTACATTTGTCTTGCCCAAGCATGTGCAGCATAAATATATGCACTGTAAAATAAAGTAGAATTCTGTTTATACTACTGATTATAATAACACATTTTAATGTGAATATGAATAAAAAACATTTAAGTAGTGCAAAACATTTTTTTTTTATTTATATATTTTATGCAAAGAATGTAGCAATTAACTAATCAAAAGTTTGTTTTAGGGTTGGTCAATATAGCAGTATAATTAAAAAAAATTTTTTATCAAAACTTTCTAGTTTCAATAAGCCATAACAATCTCATTCTGTTTGAACCTAAACAATGACTGAAAAATTATGAAGTGCATATTTAAACAAAAATAAATCATTGGAGAAAAGAGAGATTTCATTGAATTAAGACAGATAAACAAAATGGCTAAGTATGTTATGAGTTTAATTGTTATGCTGGATACATGCTGGAGAGTGCAGCTTTGTCTCAACATGGTTTCATTCTCAAGGGCCATATAAACAAAACTTCATTGTCTGCATGGGAGCTCCTGGCCAGTGCTTTGTGTGAACCGCGACAAGTGGTTTGCCGTGGTGGCTCTATGCGGGTCCGAGGCTGGCAGGGAGACAGATGTTTCCACTGGTCGTCTTACTGTCTGTGTGTCCATTGTTGCACAGCCCATCCAGTGGACGTCCTCCTGGCCTGACAATCCTGTTGGTCCTGAGACAAAAGCTGAGGGATCCTATTGTCAGTGGCCTGCCTAATTATGGAAATCTTATTAATCTATTCAGCAGCAGTGCGCTGACAGCCTTTGTGCCGTCCTGGGATTTATTGAGGGTTCTTTTGTAAATGTGCGCGTGTGTTTGTTTGTGCGTGCCATCTTGAGTTCACAGATGTGATCTGAATAAAATTAATAATCAGTATATATCAGCAGATTACAATAAAGTGCTGCTAGGAAGTCAGGATAACCAAAATATTAGTTTTGATTTTGACTCGACCACTATGTTACTACAAGCAGGTTGCGGGAGCAGGATGCTCAGTTTTTCACAGCTCCCCAGGGGTCCGTGTGCACTTTCAGGCAGCGTCACTTTTGTTTTCACAAAACCTACATGGATGCAACAAGCCTTCTGGGACACGGGGCCATTAAACCAGGCAGATTGCACAGGGTCCAGTTGTAAACAGGAGCAGCCTGAATCAATCCAATCAGGCATTATTGTGGGCACCCACTCCCTAAACCCCACACATTGATTTAAGTAGGTTTATCTACAAAAAGACCCCCCCCCCCCCCCATTGCATATTCAAATATAAATCTACAAACACTGTTTGCAACAGACAGAAAAGTGTGTACTTGCATTTATCTGCCCTAAAACTGTTGAAATAGGGGACAACTTTAAAAGGCAAGCAACAGAAAATAATCGCGCACACACACACACACATAAGAATTCGATTAATTAGGATCCATCTTTGGTAATAAAACATCAAAACAACATAAAAGAGGTAGTTGTACGGTTGAACAGTGAGCATTCTGTTAGGAATTATGTCCCGAAACTTTACCCCACAGTTCTGGTATGTGTGGAACTCCCTTTGAAGGACGCAGATGCCGCAAAAGAAGGGCTCTTTCAAGATAGAATAAAGATGAAGGAGGGAGAGAGGGGGGGGGGGGGGGTGAGTAGATCTTGTTGAAAAGAGTGCAGAGGGATTCTTCGTGAATTAATCACCTCACTGCAGATAAGATGGCACCCTGTGTTCTAATCATCAGCTGATTTGTATTCTGTAAACAGACGTCTCTAAATCAATGCTTTAGTCAGAGGGACTGCAAAATGTCGATGATGATGAAGCCTATCGGACACTTTAAAGTCATGCAGATCCTTTACAGTAGTTATTGAAAATCAAATGCAGGGTTTATTTGTATGCTTTTTAAGGATAATTACAATTCTAAATAAATGAATAGCATTGAGATATACAATATTTACACATTTCAATATACTGAACAGAAATTGTAATAAAAAAATTCACAAAAAATGGGTTTGAATATCCAGTTGAATATCCAGAAAATAATAAAGAAACAAGTGTGAGATCCTTCCTCAAAAATCCTGACAACATGTCCTCATAATTTACAAGGCATGCATAATAGGCCATAACTATGATAATATATATAAAGCGATGCATTAGTTACAGAAGTGTGGTTAACATGATCTCTCTGTCTTTTTCTGTTGCTCTTTCTTTCTGCTCATCTGTTCCCTTTTCATGGGCCTAAAAAGATATAATGGCAGAAGAGGCGGTGGGTCTTACGAGTTTTCACACCTGCTCCTCAGCGCACTGCCAGACACCATGGCTCTTTTCAGCCAGGCCCTGTGGGGTCCCTAGAGGAAGAAGCCTATCTGCTAGAGTGGCAGTGAAGGATCTGATTCTCTCTCTCTCTCTCTCTGAGCAGCAGTCCATAATCTCTGAGCTTTGAAGTTGTTATTACTTAGCCTTTTGGGACACTGTAAGTGTTGCAATCTGTGGGTTCATGTTGATGATGCCTACAGTAAATATTGAGTCTAACAGCATAAGAAGGATGACAAATCAGCAATGTGACGAGTGTATTACGTAATGTAGGCTATTACTCATGATAAAATGATTCAAAATATTGAATATTTGCACATTTTAGATTGTATAAACATTTTCCTTTAAGTCTGAAATCAAAACAATTATATAGGCACATTAGGGGGAAAATGAAAGTGCATGTTGTCAAGCACAATATCTGTAATCCATATGTATCATTACTCATATTGAGCTAAAAATGAGACAGACACAACCTTGGTGGTTTGAATGAATGAATAGATGCTTATAATTTTAGAAACAACATCCCCATCCCCCTGACCAGCTAATTCTTGTCCACAAATGGCCAAATGCCTTGCACCCCTCCCCTTTAGGAAAAAATGGGTTCCTATTTTCTGTGTCCGCAGGCCAGGTTTAGGTCATTGTGTCCACTAATATATCAAAGAACAGCTGTCCTAAGGCTCTGTGATGACCAATCACCCCCTTCCATCTGTCTCTCTTACCCAATCTCTCCTCCATCTCCCCCGTTCTCCTCCATCCCCTTCTTCCAATCTCTCTCTTTCTCCCCTCTCCCTCCTTCCTTTCCACCCTGCCCCCTTAAGGAGTTCCCGGATTGCGTTGTTTATTGAATGTTGTTATTTAATGACCCTACAACCGTGTTGCCATTTTCAGTGTGCACACTCAAAAATATGACTTGGAATGGATCCGGTTTCTTATAGTTAAGTACAACTAAACACTTAAAACAATTATTACTTGAAATCAAGGTAACACATGATATTAATGTGTCCTTATTACACAGGTTACATGCACTTACAATTACAATATTAAATCATTTTGCATATTTACATGTAAGTAACTTTAAGACAAACCCTAATCCTTACCATATAGTAAGTACATGTAGTTAATTGATATTACTCAGTACTTAACTGTATAATTACACTGTAACAATGACACCTTAAATTAAAGTGTAGCAGAAATCTATATTAACTGAAATAAAATAAAACATACAAAATTAAACTTATAGTTGCCAAGTCAATGCTTCTCATTTTTGTTAGTTTAAGCTAAATTACTAAAATTTAAAAAGCATCAATGTGTTTCAACTCTTGGACCTCATTGACTTTCACAGCATGTGCAAAAAAAAAAAAAAAAATCAAGCACTGCTACATTTAACTTACTGTTCTAAAGTCATACAGGTTTGCAACAACGTACAGTAAGGGTGATGACACAGTTTTCACTTTTGAGTGAACTATATCTTAAATTAGAGAACCACGGACAAGCCCTTTGAGAGATATCTCAGAGCATAGAAGAATAACCCTCAAAAGCCCAGGACTTAATTGGAAGCGTAATTGTGGCAGCCACGAGTCTAATGAGCTGTCTTCAAGGACGGTGAGATGATGAGCAGAGGCGGGAGGTCCCAGGCAGAATGTGTATCTCTAAGCCCCTTCCGTACAGCCGCCATTTCTCCATCTCACTGCCTACACTGCAGGCTAATTAAAGTCCATTCACACCCGTCACTAATGACCCCGCACTCATTCACACAAACACTTCAGCACCTTGCCTGTTTACTCAAGGATCCGCATGCCCCTCCAGAGCTGCATTCACCCCGTCGCTCTCATTAGAATAGATGTGTTGGATGCTCGTTGTTAATCACTTCTTATGAGGCATCCAGCGCGCCCCTTCCCATAGACCCAACTCAAAGCCTTAATGACTTACCAGATGCAATTAGAGTGCTTCTTCAGCCTGGGCCTTCAGTGTGGAGAAGCAAAGAAATGAGGTCATAGCAAAGCGAGAGCTGAGGCTATGCTTGTTTCTCTTTTGGACTGCAGGGCCCCTGAGCAACAAGAGTTAGAGCACTCATGGGCTGCTGGCCTGGGACTGATTTAAGGGTGTGTTTGAAGTGCAGATTACAGATTCTTTGCACCAAATCCCTCCAGGAGTATCTATGGCCCCAGGAATCTCTCTCAGATTTCCTTGAATACTCTTCAGCTTGCGGTTCCTACTGATGTGCTCATCAGAACAACTCTTATAATTGTTTGTGGATGCAACAAGAGAGCATGCAACTGCATGTAACAGCCCTCAAACAAAATCCTCAAATGTGCATACAGAGTACAGAAATGCTTGTCTTCTCCAATCAAACATAAACACTGATGTCAGAAATGCTTCACAAAGCTGCTTCACAAAGAAAATTCTAGAATGGATGTGACACTATTCACATCTATATTGCATAAGCTGCCCTACACTCACCTGACTCTGGTGACTTATGAATGAGGAAGAATGAACAGGAAGGACATTTCAGGACTGGGAACGACTGTGAGAAAAAGGAATTTGTCTGAGTTTAAAAGCTTAAAGAGTAAACAGGAGGGATAGCTAACACCTTTGTGTGCTGTCCTAATATCACACTAGACTTTCAGGGTGAACAGTCACACGCACATTCGTACAGCCCACAAGAATCAAACTTCAGAAACAAGCAGACCAGTTCCTGAATTCGAATGCATGCTGTAGGACTTGAAAATCAGGATCTGTGACATTAGCCATGTCAAATTTGTGGCTAAAAGGTGTGTACACTAAACAACACACAAACAACTGTCCAGATCCTCAAAGAATTCAAAATATTCTGACATGGCTTTGTGACATTTTTGAAAATAAAGTGTGCAAAGAGAGACGGTCTAGACAACAAACATTTAAAAACTTACTTTAAAAAGGACTGATTCATTATACTTGGACAAGCAAATCATAACAAATTATAAATATAAATTAATACATAATTTATATACACACTAAATGTTGGAGTTCAGTAAGGTTTTTAAAATATATTGGAACATAATTTATCTGAATTAGAAATCCTTTGTAACATAATAAATGTTTTTTCAAGTCAACTGAATGCAATTTAATGCTGAATTAAGGTATTAAAAAAAAGGTATCTTAAAAAATGACTGACCCCAAACTTTTGATGCATTGTTAAATATACTATTTTAAATTTATATTTGATTTGAATATAAATTTAACTTTGGAGTTTGATACAACAAATAAACTGAATATAAAAAATTACAATATATACTGAAGGAATGTATAAAATAAAGAAAACATTGAAAAGTAAAGGTACATTGTTACTGCAGCCAAGGTAAGAATGTGGCTTTTAAACAACTGATCTTCAAGAATTTACAACCCATAAACTAAAATGGTAAAACTAAAATTTGATGAATCCCCTCATCGAACCAAGTTTTCTTCCAAATCACATTCACAGAATTCAGTTTGCATGACAAGAGGATTTTATCAAAACAAATAAAAATTAATTCCATTGGCACATCTGACAATGGTCCTCTGTATGCCTCACTAAATGGAATTATAACACCATATTAGACATCAATGGTAATTGGTTGATGCAACAACCAAGCATGCCAGCTTAAATATATTCAAGCCGGCGACTCATTAATACATGATTACATCTCAAATAGAGATGCCTTGGTCCTTTAGTTTGATTTCCCTCCCTCTTTTCATGTAACTGTCAAGCCTATAAAGCACAGAGAAGAAGAGCTAAAGAGTGGAGAAAAAAAGCATCTCTTCAGGCAGAACTGGGGGAAGAAACCCCATGCTGGCCTACAAACAATGCTGTTTTGGAGAGGGCCAGAGCGGAGCTCAAATGAAGCATGGCAGGGGGGTTAGGAATGGGGGCTAAAACTGGACACGTCAGTTATTAGGAGCAGTGAGGAGGGGGAAGAGAAGTGGAGAAACAGAGGCAGAAAAGAAGAGACAGAAAGAGATTCAGAAAAGGACAGAGCTAGAGGAAGTAACTGTGTGATTAAGCTGGACACTGGCAGTGTCATCATCTCATCATGATGGTAGAGCCATTAGCTCACCCCCCACACCTCTCATACCTGCCATGACATAGACCTAAAAACAATGTGGCTTAAATCATTGTGAAGAGGAGACATTGGAATTGTTTTTTTAAATGCACCATTGTTCAAACTGGTTTACCAACAAACTAAACAAGTAGCCGTAGGGGAATTTTTGACTAGTCATGAGTTGACAATAAGTTATTTATTGCATTTTCTGGAGCTTGATGTCAAAAATGTTTAACTTACTATAGGGAACAATGGGACTCAGCATTCTGCGGATCTGGTCTCGATTACGGTAACAGTTCTGCGGGGAAACCCAGGTTAGCGTCTATACGGCAGTAGTCCATCGCTGGCCGGTACTCACATTGGGACTCTAAAAAACGTGTTTCTGGGGAAAAAAAGAGGAGCAGCAGTGATCAGCAGGGGTGAACGGTTATCATATACTCAAACACAATTTTTACATATAAACATCGAGTTTATGATGTGATAAATGTGAATAAATTACATGCAACTAACAAACAAGAACCTCAAAGGCATCATCTCAATTTTAGACAGGATTGAAACAGGCACTCTAACTGTGGGCTGAACATACGCGGGGTATTCATTAAGAGCCCGCACACGGGCATTAAGCTGATTGTATGGCTACGTGCAGCTTCTAAAGAGGGCTTTCTAAATCTCCCTGACAAAAAGCACCATGCATACCATAGCCGTTCTCCCTGCCTCATAACAGCAGCAGAGAGCATGCTTTCACAAAATTAAGCTCATTTCATCCCTAGCCACACACTCTCCTGGTTCAATTATCTCTCTCTCTTTTTCTGACACATGCAAAAAGAAAAAAAAAAGAACAACTATATTGGCGACCACAAAAAGAATGAAAATTAAAAATTCCTAAAAAAACAAAACTATATATATCCCATATGGATTTCCATACTATCACATGAGTTTTAAAACCTATATGATAATACAATTATATTAATATATATAAATAGTCTTAGAAATTAAAATGCAAAGACACAACATTTAAAAAAATAATAATAATAATAATACAAATTCAATATCAAGTGAATTTAGTTCATTACAAAACGCAGCATGAACAATCTGCTTTGAGGACTTCAAAGGAGAACGTTGTTTCTTCTGAAGTGAGCATGTAGGAAAGCTCACACATGAATGAAAAATATTACATAATAATGCTAGTCAAACAGCATGGTTTCCAGCTCTGCTTTCAGGAAATGAAATTGCAACTGACACACGATTCATTACAAAATTAGACATTAAATAATGATACAAACAAATTTAATTTACAGAATTTATGTTTGTTGATGAGTCAAGTTTTTTAAATCACACAAGTATCAGTTTTTGAATTAACCTAAACTGGTCAGGTTAACAATAAATGAGTGAACAAAAATATGCTAAAGAACGATGTAATATAGTATATTTTAAGTTTATGTACACTTACAGTTCACGTAACTGCTGGTTTTTCAACAAAAAAATAGGAAATGAATGAAACTTCATTTAATAATATATATATTCTCTGTAGATATTCTCTTACAGTTCATGCTGACTTCATGATAAAAATGAGATATTATGTGACACTTTACTTAATATAGAATATTTTTATGTTCATATAACCTCTGGTTTAATGACAAAAAAATTACAAACTGTGTAAAACTAAAACTATCAGAATTGAGACATATATAAGCTAAGGATAGAAAAACAAATCTTCATTCCAGGATGGTGCTTTTGGAATAATTTAAACTCAAACATGGATCCTTTTACATTTGCTCAATGACCGAAAAACTATGCTAAACCAACAACCTCTAAACTTGCTGAGAATGAAGGCTGACACATCTATATACGCAACACATGCATGCACATGCAGAGCCATACGCTTATAAAGCGACACCTGCATGCAGTGTGGGGAATGCAGAAGAGGCTGTTTCACATTAAAGGAGGGAAAATGCCATGAAACAGAGAGAAGACGAGTACACGCTATCAGGAGAAGTAGAGGACAGTGCAATGCAGAGTTAAGACTTTTAATCATTTACAGCTTCAGACAAGAACACCAGCAGCAGCAGCAGCAGCAATGTGTCCAGTTTAATAGTAAAGTAGACTCACCTACTCATGCCTGCGTTTTCAACATCAGATTCAAAAGCATAATCCCTGGAGCAGACAGGCTTGTGTGTGCAGTACTATGCTTTTTACCACATATGGGACACGACTCAACTCTCTCTCTCTGTCTGTCTCTCTATCCTTCTCTCTTTCCCTCCCAACCAGTAACAACAGAGCACCCACACACAATTACCCTCCCCCAGCTTTCCCCATCCCCCTCCCTCCCTCTCTCTCTCTCTCTCTCTCTCTCTCTATTTTTTGTTAAAACTATTTAAGCAAAGAGAGCGAAAGAGAGAATGAGAGGAGGACTATGGTGTGGGGGCAGCTGACCAATCATGCTTGGAGTGCAGGCTTGTATTATTTTTCTGAGAGAGAGAAACAGAGAGAGAGAGAAGGTTAGTTGTGGTGAAGGGAAAGGCAGAGACTGAGCTAGGCTAGTCCCTGAGGGAATTAGCGTAAAGATGTTTATTTTGGTTGAAAATGGTCAAATTACTGCTGACTCTGAAATACTGGCCGATGCTTGATATATGGTAAACTTCATATTATCAAACACCACAATTTCAACTTCAACTTCAATTCAAACTTTAAGTAAATCCAACATGACATTTCTAGACAATTCAACATCACAGACTCTCATTTATATAGTTATAAACATACTGGACTATCGTCTCTATTTATATAAACTATTTATTTAGGAAGGATGCATTAAATTGATCAGGTGACAGCAGATACATTCATAATGTTGCAAAAGATTTCTGTTTAAAACTAATGTTATTCTTTTGAATTCTGAACTTTTTGAAAATGCACAGAAACGCAGAATGGCTGTTTTCATAATAATATGAAATGTTTCATGAGCAACAAATCAGCATGATTTTTGAAGACTCATGTGACAATGAAGATTGGAGTATTGGCTGCGGAAAATTCCGTTTAGCAAAAACAAGAATTAATTGTGAGGAAATATATTATAAAAAAATCTATATTAAAAAGGTTACATTTTTACTACATCTCACACTCATATCAAATAAATGCAGACTGGGTGAGCATGATTGACTCAAATACATAAAAAAAAAATCATACTGACCACAAACATTTGAATGATAGTCTTAAAAATTTTCATTAAAATAACTTGCACCTCAGAGCTGCATTTCCCAAAAGTTTCATAAGCCTAAATTGATCGTAGTTCTAGTGGAGTCCACAATGTTGGGAAACACAGTCCAAATAAGCGGAAATTTCTAGACATTTTTTTTATTGACTGATTACTTTGTAGTTGCTAAGTGGACTTTCACAATTATATATATATATATATATATATATATATATATATATATATATATATATATATATATATATATATATATAGCTCTTAAATATACTCTTAACTTTTATATGGCATGCTTTGTATTACCAAATTGTATCATTTATGCCTCAGTTTTGTAGAAATTTCCAGACAATCACTAACTCTCAGTTCTGTAGCTGTTAACTGAACTTGCGTCAGCAAAGGTCATGACCGCTACAGGGACACTTTATTGACACCAAAGTCCAGTTTGACATGCTCAACGATTCAGCTCTGCTTTTGTACCTATTTCAACATATAAGAAAATGCTGAATGATCCACTCAATACCATAATGAATTTAATTTTAACATCACAAATCAGTTTAGCATAATGTGTCAGTTCAAATGTTTGTGTGTGAACACATGATATGACTGCAGCTGCCACACTGACCATTTAGCATATTAGCATTGGAGGGGTCTGAAGTAATGGAACCTACATTCTATACGGACACCCACATTTCCACAGGTGGACTGGAGAGTCCTATGCCTTTATTTTTGGAGCTCCTCAGCAATTTGCGAGGAGTGTAAAGAGTGTGCGAGGTTGTGTATGGAGCATTTCTGCACAGCTGACGATCTGTTTTTAGAATGCTGTGTTCAGCCATGTGCACCCAAATCCGTTGCATCCAAATCTAACACGTCGCATTGCACTAGGGGTGAATCTCATTTGAAATACACCTAAAAACCAGAAAGCATGCAGACATCAATGTTTAAAAACAGGGGGAAGTGGGAAGGAAACGGGTGAAAAAGCAAGGGTTCGACACCCCTCTATGGAAAAGAGCCCACCATGCAACCAGTAACCAAGTCAACTCTACACAGCAACTTGCTCCATCAGCATCTATAAAACTATCCTTTGTCCAACAAAGGTCTTTTATCCCCAATGCTGCCATTCAGCACCACCCCCCATCAAAAGAAACTTCCTCACAAAAAGCCTTAACCGGTACTATTCTTAGTGGTGCTCCAGTGGAAATCACTGTAGCTCAGCACAAAGCATGGGGTGAAATGGTAGCTGCCCATTTTCATCCTTTTATTTCAACTTTTTGTAGCACAAAAGGGCGCAAGCGTCCATTTAAAAAGTGGAAATGCTAAATACATGCTGCGGAAACGCCATTTAACTGTGCATCAGTCTCTATTAACGGTGCAGTTTTCTTCCCAGGCTGACTATAATTGGGAGATGATAGTGGCTGTATGGGAACAGATTGGCAGGCCCTTGTGAGTATCCAGGCCCATCACTCTATCGCCCACAAGAAGAGAAAAAAATTAACCATTAATGCTGAGGCAAGCAGTCTGGCTACTGCAAGCCTGCTGAGGGCAGCACTAATGACCACAAAGCAGTCTTACTTCAGAGCTAGAAAGGGAGGGACAGAGCGGGAAAGAGTGAGTTTGACAGGTGTCACTCATAAAATCAACCTCATGTGTGTACAATTCACCACCCAGCATAACCTCAAACACCACATGTCTACTGACCCCATGATATCTTGAGCATATTAGATTATAAGCACTAAAGAACCGAGCAGCTGAGCTTACTTAATGCAGGAGTCCAAAATAAACACAAAGGACGAGAAACACCGCTAATGACATAAAACGCTCAAAATCTCAATCTGACCTTATTGTTAGAGGTCATACCAGTTTTTAGCAGCTTTGCCGTCTTCTGCCTGTACAGTGCAGGGGGTTCAGGTGCACAAATGACAGTCCAGTGATGAATCAGGGTAATAAGTAATTTGGTTCAATGAGAAGCTGCAAGCCTTGCAGTCGTCCCCCGCTGGTACTCATTAAGCGAGCAAAAGAGCAGGATTACTCCAGCATGCCCTTTAATGAAGATGAAATGCTAGTGATTTTCAGTTTTAAGCTAAAATAGGCTGCGCTCATCTATGTAACAGGGATCCCATGCCTTATTACCAATAAATGTCCATGACTTTCCCAGTAATTTCTAAATACAGGAATGAGGGGGAAAAAAAACGTTTTATTAATTCATACTAAAGGTTGGGGTCAGTAAGATATGTTTTATTCAGAAAAGATTTCAATTGTCAAATGTGACAACAAAGACATTTTTAAAGATTTTCGTTTCAAATAAATGCTGTTCTTTTGAACTATCTATTCATCAAAGAATCCTGAATTTTTTTTTTCAGGGTTTCTACTAAAAACATTTAACCATTTTAGTTAAAATCCATGTTTGAATTTTAGCATTAATAATAAGACTAAATCTTTTTATTCAAATCAGCATATAAGAACGATTTCTAAAGGATCATGTGACACTGAAAACTGGAGTAATGGATGCTAAAAATTCAGAATTGGATCACAGAAATAAATTAAATTTAAAAATATTTTCAGATAGAAAAGAATCATTTAAAATTCTAATAATATAACACTGTTTTACTTAAATAAATGCGGCTTTGTGAGCATTTGAGACTTTTTTCAAAAACATAAAATATCTTACCATCCCAAAGCTGTTGAGATATAAAGTGCATGTGTGTGTGTGTGTATCTGCTATTGCTGCACTATTCTGTTTAATGAGCTTATTTTCAGGTCTCATTTTAGGTGACAGCTGTACACTGCTGAGTGGTACACATGCCTGACAGAGGAAAAATTGTCATGCTTTTTTTTCCAGCAACCACCTAAAATAAAATGAGTCTATAATTAGACAAAGCCATTTTAGAGCCAGAGAGAATGGCACTCCTGAAGACAAGTGGTCATTCTCTACCATAGCTGAACAAATACAAAATATGTCAATCATAAAAAAAAGCCTTACACAAGGTATGATTGGAAAAATGTCAGGAACATACACAAAACATAAAAAGCTAAAAGCAATATATTTGGTTTGGTATTTATAATCAATAGCATGACAATTTTTTAAGAACACGTTGGATTTGACGAATATACTGGGTTATTTTTAATTCCACATGGAGAGAAATAAATCCATACAAAGGATTCAGTTTGAACTGAATGAGGCTTGAGAACAAATTATTCAATCTTATCTCAGAGTTCATAATGTGTGCGTGACAAGATTTTATTTTGGGGGGGGGGGGGTGCAATGTGCATGAATAGGCATGAATGTGGTGATAATCAGTCCCAGGCTGCTCAAGTTTGGTGATATGGTTTCATTAGCCGGCCAGGCGAGTGCAGAGTCTTCGGCAGAGATTAGGATGGACTGAAACTCTAGCCTGGCCCCGGTGTCCATACAGTGGAGGGGAGTAGGTCAGATGGATTATTACTGGGTGTTTCAGATGTTTATTATTCTTATTCTATCTCTAACAGCTGAAAATTGGAGAATTAAGCAGCAGCCTGAGGGATCAGTACGGAGGGGTTAAATCCAGCACTTTGGCTCCACAGAAAATACATTTTTCAGCTTTTTAAGTGTTTTGCTTCCACACAGTTGGAGTCTTGAGTCAATGGAGGAAGACAGAAAGCAATACAGAGATAAAGACACTAGCGGATTGTTTTGTTGTTGTTGTTGTTGTTAATTCCTGCCTTTCATTTCCGATCTTCTATCATAAAACTCTTTAATATCTCAATTTCTACTCAGTATCCCAAAGAAAGCAATGGGATTAAGCAGAGGCTCCTGAGAAAAAGAACCATGAAATCTTACAAAAAGTTTCAAAAGTGAGCTAAACAAATGTCACAAACTCCTCAAATTTGACAAGATACCAAAGTCTAGATTTCCGTATGAACTCAAACATAATCATCAACTGATAATCTGAGCTGTACAATCAACATGAAAACAAATTTGACTAAATCAATGAAAATATGAAAGACCAACCAATCACAGAATGTTATTGGCAATGTACTGTGTATAATCAAGTTTCACATCACTGAAGCTTCTGCAATAGCAGGGGTGGAATTCATTTCCGTGTGAAGCAGTAGAAGCAACTGGGCTCCATTTTTATGCCTTCCTTTCCCACAGACGCCCAGTCACGTCCACGCAAGGCTGCTAATCTGGCTGGGAACATGTGACACAGCCCACAGAGAAACATGAACTTTCTATGTAGTGCAGGCATGGCGTTTAGAGCAGCACAAGCAGGCCGTTGTGCATACAAAAGGTCACCTATGATGAATTTAGATTGTAATGCCATTCCAAACACAATATATGCATGCTCAGACTAGTTTAGACTGGAGCAGCCTAGAAGAAGATTCCCTGCTACTGCAAAAAATTTAATAAATAAATTAAGTGAGTTCCATGACATACTATTCACATTTTTAATAGAGCTGTGTTGAAATCAGCTTATAGAACAAATATTGCAAAAATATACCTGCAAAGATTCAGGGAAGTGTGTGGTTTTGTCTTTGGTTAGAGTGCCAATGAATTTCTGAGGCTGCAAATGGAGCCAGATGAGAGTGCTTTAGAGCTCTAATTAAAGACAGAGGGTTAATCCACTAGCTGCAGGGGGGAACTCTGGTTACTGTGGCTAACCACTCGCATTGTTGCCATTCATGTGTTGCAGAACAAGACTGCGATTGTCTGTGTATTAAAAATAACTCACTTTTGTGTTGGTTCACATAATTACATGTCAGAACTTTTTTAACTCACCTTTAAGTCACCTAACAATTTAAATGTCATACAGAAATTAGTTATTTGGATATTACCCAGGTTATTATAGTTAACAAAAATAAATAAATAAATAAATAATAATAATAAAATAAAAACAAATATAAAAAAAAGTATTTAGTCAACATTTCTCATTGTGCTTTACTTTTTACAACTTTAACTACAATAACTTAAGCTAAAACTGAAAGAAAAAACACACATCAAAATGACTAAAACTTTAAAATGAAAATAGAAATTCAAAAATACTACTGGTCATTAGGCAAATGAAATGAAATCAAATCAAATATTAATGGCATAAAGACTTATTAATGTTATGAAAACACATAAAATGCAAATTAAAATGGAAAAAACTAAAATACCACCAGTCATTAGATAAAATAATATAATATAAAATAAAATATTAATGGCTTAAAGACTTATTCCTAATGTTATGGAAACATATCCGAAACAGTCATAAATGCGAAATCTCAACAAAACATTAAGTATAAACATTAAAAAAAAAAAAAAAAAATTTCTAGACAACATGTGAACAATAACTTTCGGTCTGCAACTCTGTGTATCACTTGAGCTCCTCTGTCTATTCAAACCTCAACAGACCCGTTGTGTCGGGATAACGTTTCCACCAACTCTTCCCTCAACACAGCCTGATGTCAGGAACTCTATATATAGCGGCAGCTCTGAGTTGGCACAGATGAGTCACGGACAGAGAGATGGACACATTCCAGCTCACAAACACACCAGCCGATTCTTACTTGCATGATTCATGAAGTTAACAGTTGCCACTCATCCGATCAATGTCATTGCACTTGACAAACAAAAAAAGTGACTGTTTACCATTCGAGGTGCTTACTTTGTTTACATTGGCTTTAAAAGGCATAAAGGCAGCACTGTTGATTTCCTTTCTGCCTCTCTGTGATTGATAGTTTTCGACCAGCGACTCATTTGACGTATTGATCAGAGATGATTTGGTTTGTAAAAAAAAAAAAAAAAAAAAACCTATCTGTCAGGTGGTTTATCGGATGCACAGCATTAAGCAGCAGTGATCAATGCCTGAAGCAGGCACGGCTGAAAATATTCAGCTATATGACAATTTTGATTGACATGAGTACAATATATCTAGCTGGGTGAAGGTTTGGTGCTCTAACAGAGAGCCTGAAGCTGCAATAAATTGAACAGGCTGAAACATTGGGGGGGCTGATGGAGCCAGAATGGCGTCTGGAGTGAGAGACAGAGACAGTGTGATACACACAACCCACCCACACTGCATGGAAAACTGTGCTGGTGAGCCATATTGCTGGTGCCTGTTTGCCCAAGGCTGTCAGTAAAGCTGAAATCAGCGTGTTTTTTATAGTCTATCAATAAATGTGTATATGTATCAGAGCAGTATGCAATAGACTGCATCTGATCAAGACCAAGCAAAGAAACACTCAGGAAAGTCTCAGAACTTTCCAGAAAAACAGACACAACAGAGCAGCAACAAAAGTCTCTTGTTCAGCTAGTATCTCCAATGACAATGAAGCCACAAACAGGTGTCCTCATTCAGGATCTTGTTTGCAGTTTAAATAATGGCAATATATATATATATATATATATATATATATATATATATATATATATATATATATATATATAGACTTGACTCCTTACAGATAGAGAGAGAGTGAGAGAGAGAGACTTGACTCTACTATATATATATATATATATATATATATATATATATATATATATATATATATTTATATAAATAGTACAAGTAGTACAATTCAAATGAGTATAAATGAGTTGAAGGTATTTAGTAGGGATGTTGATGACATTTTGGTAATAAATTATAGTTATAGTCATTATTATGCTTGCAGATTTTCTATTTTAAATATTTTTTACATATATTTTTATATATTTAAAATGCATTTTAAGAACCACACAAAACATTAAAATCTAAAATAACGATTAAATAATTACTTTAAAAAAATAAATGATGGTTAACAATGATTAACAAAACTAGTTTAAATTAACTTATTTTTACAGTATTTACTAAAAAAAGATACTTTTGCTCAGTAGTTTATTACATTAACTAATATATACAATTTCATAATGTTAAAATGTTGATTTATTTGTCGAAATTATCATTAAACCAAGATTAATAAATGCTATAATGTATTGTGTAGTGTTATTTCATGTCACTTCCTGCTAATCGTAAAGCTAAATTTAATTAGTCTCGTTATATGTGAAATAGTCAAATACAAATGGATTTCTGACCATAGGTGCAAAAAGATGGATATAGAACAGTTTAGAAAAAAAAGTGTCTGATGACTGAAGCAAATTGATCTGTTCAATAAAGGTGTTTCTTCGCATCAGCAAGCTTTTTTCACTTTTTTTCTCCTTTCAATTGCTGACCAGTGGGAAAGGATAAATGCACCCAATTCAGCCTCTAGCTCTCTATCCGGAGCTTTGTAATAGCTTCTTTCCTTCGGAGGCAAGATTCCAATTCAACGTATCATGTTACATGAATGAGATTCCTATAAATGCCCATATTTATGCACATATATTTTCAGCCCACATTGCGCTCCTATTGAAGCTCGGATGGAAGCAGCTGCTACAGACATATTCAACAGATGTGTCAAGGTCTGTGCACATAAATGGATGCAAACATATCCATAGACGTATACAGCACAGCAGCTCCATATTAACACACCAAAAAACATTAATGCCTCTGAATACATGGCGTCTCGGATTAGATCCTTCCATGTACATATACACTGCCATTCAAAGCAATTGTGCTTCAAAATATTGGAATAAGCTCATATAATATAATAAAAGAAAACCTTGTCCAAAAGACCTGATAATCAATCCAAGAAATGTCCTTATAATGTAGAAGCTGCATCTTAAGAGTGCTGGAAGGAACATAAGAGGTGGGCAGAAACAGCCTGAGGCATTTGCGATCCCCATGTGGTCTTGGAAGGAGGGCCGAGTCTGAAGTGTGTGAGGGTGCTAATTCAATCAGGCCGTCAGTCTCCTGGTGTCCGCCTTCCTCAGTAATCTGCCTGTAATTGAGTTCCTGATCAGCTATCCATCCATAATTTATTTGATCCACAAATACAGTGACAACACAGTGGCCTGGGAGAAGAAGGGATCCATTTTGGCCCAGCGCAGAATCTATTAGTGCTCCCAGATCTCTTCATCGCCTCCCTGAAGTGCCATCACTGGGTTACAGTCCAGTTCTTCAAAGCTACTGTCCTAAGCTCAGACAACTGGGAAAAATATCTTAGTCATTAACTACCAAGGTCTCTATTTAGAAAAATGTTTCATCGCCATCTTGGCTGGAAGTAAACAAAAAATGGATTGCTTAAAATCTTTAGTAAATGTCTAAAAGTACTTATATGTTTGTTTGATAATTAATTTATTGGGTTTTTAAATGGGAAGTCCGAAACCACACCGATAATAGCTGGGTTTTAAAATCCAGACAATAAACAAAGTGATATAATGTAAAAATTAATATTTAATTCAAATTCAATTCAATTCAAGTTTATTTATATAGCGCCTTTTACAATACAAATCGTTACAAAGCAACTTTACAGAAAATTATGTTTCTACAATATTTAGTAATAGATTATAAGTGATTTAAAAAATTATATTTAAAATAAAATTAAATATGTGGCCTCAGTTTTTCACTCCACTCTGTATATTTATACTGATTCTGTACATAAAATCTAAGCAAATGTTAAGCCAAGGTTATCTTCACCAGTAGGACATCAATGTAAAGCTTTGGTGATCAGACTAGAAATCTACTGTGAGGCCTTGTGAGTCCAGTATTATGAGACAGGCTGATACATTGCCAAATTATCTACGGTCAATATTGCAGTCCCTCAAGCAAATGCATTACTCACAATGGCACGTTAGCTCATATAAAAAGACCAGTCTTTCACCATACAACACTGACATACGTCTCCCACTCTTTTTTCAGCGATTTCGGCACCAATTAATGCTGTTTTCTTGCACATGACAATGCTGTTTCAAGGTTAAACTGTCTGAATCATTTTCATTTTTGCACTGCAAACCCTCCTCTCCGATTACAGACACACAGTATTTTGAATCATCTGTCACTATTCTGGTCTTACCAATACATGCATACACTGCAACACAGATTGAGAGCATGACTTACTGTACATGTGCAATATTTATTTACAATGCATTTGCATATGGAACAGCATTAGATCCTGCAGCAGTCCATCTGTAGGACTGTTCTACATAAGGGCTTGTTATGATCTATAGCCATTTGCTTCGTCCCTTTATCCTTCAGCCACATGAATTAATAGGTAATTTAAGCCTCTATTACATGACCGACTCTATGGCACATATGTGCTACACTGCAAAGATTATAAGAGCCATTACAGGAATATTAATTAAACTGTGAAAGTGACTTCAGAGAATGAAAATGAGGTAAAGGACAGACTAGAGAGCAGTCAGAGGACGGGAGAAGGCTCTTACTGCAAGCATACGTTTTGAATATGACAGTAAAGAGAAAATGTCCATTGATTTCTTTGTCAGTGTTGAGGTGCAAATTCATTAGCACTAGATTCTGCACAACACATCGGCCTTGTCTCAAATAATATCACAGTAATTGCTTTTTAAAATGAATGAAAGTTTACACAACTCGAGAGATACTAGGAAATTAGTATGTTTATATATGTTGAAGCTCAAACAGACATACCGTGTTTTAGAACAGTTTGTGGCATTTCTTGATTCCATTAACACTTCTTTTGAACATTTTATTCAATGAATTTCCACAAGAATATTCAACATTAATAATAGGAAATGTTTTTGAGCACCAAATCCACATATTAGAATGATATCTGAAGGATTATGTGACACTGAAGCTTTTTCAACCCACTAATAAATGACATTTTAAAGTATATTAACATTGTAATAATATTTATTTACGTTTTTTTTCCGGGTTTAATAAACACAGCCTTTAAAAAACATTGTAGCATCTTACGAGCACCAAATTTTTGAACAGTATTGAAAAAATCTAATTAAATAAAAAAATAATAATAAATTGGAAATCGGCCTGTAAAATTACAGTTCTTACAATTGGAATTAAGCTCTACTATAGCACTGAGGAAATAAAATGAAATCTTTTTTGGTGTTTTTGACAGCCAAAGGCATTGTGAACTGTTGTTCCATAGAATTAGCTTCTGTTCCACAAAAATAAATAAAAAAGTAGCATACAGGTTTGGAACAACATTAGGGTTAGTAAAGGATGAAAGCATTTTTACTTTTGTCCCTTTATTTTACATTAAAGATGTCAGATATTTCACAACACATATAGCCTATATATATAAAAAAGACAAGAGTGAGAGAGAGAGAAAATTAGATGTAGCTCAGCTCTATATCATCCCTCACGCCCCAGACAGGCAGCGGTGCTGTAGCAGGATAATTCAATCTCTAAACTGCTCATTCTTTAGCTGCTGTCAGGGTCGTGTCTGCCCTGACATTGTAAGGCTGCTGTAATTGTATTTGCACTGGAACCCAGAGCCGCAGCATCTTCAGGCTCTATATCAGTCAGAGGAATGTGCGTCTCTCTGGTCAGACTGGTCCAGGGAACCAGAAACGAGCTGATCAGACAAACAGATGGCTGTGCCGCCACCCCCACGCAACAATGAGCGCTAGACATTTGCTTAAGAGCAAACAGTCATTGTTCATGGGGACAAAGATGTCATTAGTCTATTTCAAAATCATCTAAAGGCCCATACATACATATCACATTTGTATGTATATTTTTTGTATGTATATGCTCACCATGGCTCAAAATACAGTAAAAACTTAATATTGTGAAATAATATTAAAATTTTAAATAACTATTTTAAATGTTAATATATTTGAGTGTAATTTCTTCCTGTGATGGAAAAGCTGAATTTTTCATAGCCATTACTCCAATCTTCAGTCATTCAGAAATCATATTAATATGCTGATTTGATGTTTAAGATTTTTTTAATTGCTATGAATGCTGAAAGCAGATGATACATTTGTGATACTTTTTTTTTCAGATTATAAAGTTCAAAAGAACAGCATTTATTTGCAATAGTTTTTTTAACAGTCTACTGTCACTTCTTAACAATTAATTGCAACCTTGCTGAATAAAAATAATTAAATTATTCCTTTTAATTGGTGTATTATATACCATATACTGTATTATATATCATATATCATATACTTATTAAAAAAAACATCATATAATGTCAGAAACACATTTTCAAACAGTAGACACATCTAAGGATGGCCTTGAACTCTCAATGACTTGAACACTGAGTTTTGCATAATATCTAGAGAATATTATACTCATAATGTACTAAATCCATTATGCCTGACCTACAATTTGAATTGCCTTGAGGCTCTATTTTTGGATCTGGCAGCACAGGTTTAGTTCTGACAAGCTTTGGGCCTGCGGTGAGGGGCACTTGCAATTTTCACTGTCACAAATTGTGTAATAGATCCATCTTCTTTAACATAGTGACGTCTACTTTTGGACTAAAGGCTTTGACAAACTAGACTGTAGCACCCATGTCAAGCAAAATCCCTTTCTTATGTACCACGCTATTCTTATCGAATTTATCTTATCGAATAATCGTATTGCACTTTTGTTTATTGTTTTTTTTTTCAGAAAGGTAGAAGCATTTCAAATTCATAATATACCAATAGTAAGTTATTCCTTGACTATAATTTATGCAACCATCACATTATTCCTAATGTATCTCAGGCAGCTCAGTTATCGGCCCTGACTGTAAACACACCAAAACCCTTTGCTTACACTCTTGCATTCATGCTTGTACTTGTTCATTGTGCGCTATTGATCAAGCCACTGTAAAACTTGTGACTAAAGCTTAGCCTGAGCCTCCTGAATAAATCACTCTATTGATCATGCACTTATCAATAAAGGTAATGACAAACATCTGTCCCCATTTTTTATGAAATCGACAAGACTTTACTGGCACTCCACCGGCAGCAGCCATTCCCAGATTGACAATCTTTTAGAGCAAAGCAGTGAAAGTAAATGGAGCAAGAGCCTGCAACCGATGCTGTAAATCGAAAGGTACTGTGTGTACTTCAATTGTACAAGACTTGAGCTTCTATGCAAGCACCGATTAAAAAGAATATTTCGTTTTAAGATCATGAACAATCCAATGATCCGTGACAAACAAAATAAATAAATATAAAATGGTAAAATGAGCACGGGGATGGTTCTCGCTGATGGTTTCCTGTCCAGACAGCAGGCTCATGTTCCACTGCCTCTCTGTAACAATACCAGCCAGCTGACGATACGCTTCACCGGAGATGAGATCCTAGCATTGAGAGGAACTATAATACCACTGAGATCAATAGAAGGGCCGCTTTCTGCATATCATTCTAATGAAGAGCTTGTTGCAGTACGTCAGCACAGTGGCCCTTGAGACAGCATTTGCATGCGCCACTGTAAGACAAGAAACACCACATTTAATGATCATCTTCCACTATTTAACTCTAATATCAGCAGAAGAATATGCATATGTAAGGGGAGCAATCACCTTTCCGTCAGGTGACAATGTGAAAAGAGTCAATAGCTCTTCCTATAATAAGCATTGATCACTAAGCACATATGAAGACCCTTTATCACGTACAATTGACTGAAAAGGTTTTCTTAGATAAAATAATGCAATATAAACATAGCTAGAGGCAGTAGGAAAATGCCGATATTACAAATTACTTTAATAACTCTCTCCTTAGAGCCTGCATATCAGGACAATGGACATATCAGATTGCATTGTGGGTCAGAGAGGCTGAAACACAAAGGTGCAATCACCAACACAAAATGATATAAACTCTGAATAAAAGCCAGTGTGAGATACAGTACGCACTCTACATAATCCAGTTGGATTTATAGGCCTATATCTCACTCCAGTGATTCACATTTCACAACCATTCACATTTTTCAAGCTAGGTTTTTAAGATGCAAAACATTTTCATTTTCATAGATTTGTAAAGCTGACAGACTGACAGATTTAAGATGCTCCTTGTTCGATCTGTATCTAGAATAAGACTCGAATACAAGTCTGAAGTGAATTTATCTTATAGAATAATCGTATTGCACTTTTGTTTATTGTTTTTTTTTTCAGAAAGGTAGAAGCATTTCAAATTCATAATATACCAATAGTAAGTTATTCCTTGACTATAATTTATGCAACCATCACATTATTCCTAATGTATCTCAGGCAGCTCAGTTATCGGCCCTGACTGTAAACACACCAAAACCCTTTGCTTACACTCTTGCATTCATGCTTGTACTTGTTCATTGTGCGCTATTGATCAAGCCACTGTAAAACTTGTGACTAAAGCTTAGCCTGAGCCTCCTGAATAAATCACTCTATTGATCATGCACTTATCAATAAAGGTAATGACAAACATCTGTCCCCATTTTTTATGAAATCGACAAGACTTTACTGGCACTCCACCGGCAGCAGCCATTCCCAGATTGACAATCTTTTGTCAGTGTGAGATACAGTACGCACTCTACATAATCCAGTTGGATTTATAGGCCTATATCTCACTCCAGTGATTCACATTTCACAACCATTCACATTTTTCAAGCTAGGTTTTTAAGATGCAAAACATTTTCATTTTCATAGATTTGTAAAGCTGACAGACTGACAGATTTAAGATGCTCCTTGTTCGATCTGTATCTAGAATAAGACTCGAATACAAGTCTGAAGTGAACATCTGCCATAAAGCTCGCCCAAGCATCTTCGGGGTTTCATTGTCACTCTCAACTGGGTTCTCATTTCATTTAGCGGATGAAGTCCCCCACACACAATGAAAAACCCATAAAATACAGCTCCCCCACAAATATATCCACGCAGGAGAAACCTGAAGGCTTTAAAAGTAAAATTTCATTATAGCAAGCTTTAGGACCTTATGTGCCTCCACTGGAATCAATTTGTTTTTATCTCAAACAGGAGCATCAATTTGTTTTAACCTCAAACTGGAGCCTCTTAAAAACCACCAAGATGCACATGCACAATTATAAACCTGTATAGTGACCAAAACCACCCAAGCACATTTGAGCCTGCACTGCCTCCAACCAAATAGTTCAGATAACTGCATGACTCTGGAATGTATATGATCCAGATACGCGTGCAGTGAAGTTTGCCACACCTAACCCATCACAGAGACCACTGCACAGCATAAAAATCACGACGCAAATACTGCAGATCAAACGTAAAAGCCCTCAAACCAATTCCCTCACAAAAGGCTTTGTAACAAACACTCCAAGGTCAAAGAACGGCCACAAAGACGGCTTACTGTCAACGATGCATCATGTCACTGAGCCACACAAGTATGGCTGCATAATGGTCTGAACACACATAATTCAATAACATGACGGAATAGCAAAATATTTCCAAAATACAACAAATGGCTGCACTCTAAAAATGCAATTTAAGGAAAGTATATTCAATCTTACTCAGAGGATAAAATAAGTCAACAGACGTTTTAGCTTACAGCCTTTTTAGAAATTGTATTCAGTATTATCAGGTGTTCATAATTCAATTATGGAGAGAATTTTTTTAGAGTACAGATTGTTATTGTTCTTAGAAAATTGACATGCCGGCCTTGGCTTATATATCAGCTTGGAGAATGCACTTTTTTAACAGAAAAATATGAAATACACCAAATCAAGAAGTTAGTTGGGCAGTCTGTGAATGTGTTCTGCAATTCTTTAATCTTCTATGTAGAGAGCAACAATGACCATATATTTCACCAGGATAAAACACTGTCTTAGGATCAGGTGTGGAATCACAAAACTCTTGTAAACTTTAATCTTCCATTTACGGGGTAAAGCAGATGAATAGTCTTTCTCACTCCCTGGCAATCCTGTTACCACAGGGATTTGTTCTGGCAGCCCTGTAAAAGATTAGTCCTCCAGGAGAGTGAATGGACTTGATTAGCTAGACAGCATTTTAATGGGATTGTCAGAAAGGCAACAATAAATCAGCTTTTGTGATTAAATGGGCGCTCCAGTAAAAGTTGTATGTCCAAAGATCAATAATTATTGAATGTTGCTCTCGCTCACACTATGGAGCCAGCAAAAATAAACCCAAATTTTAGCAAAATAACAATTGTGACAGATGAGGACATTCCAATCACGCTATTGTACATGCATATATGCATGAGTGCATCTGTGGGTGTCAAAGAAAAAGAAAAAAGCACTATGTAACATGAATTTGTAAAAAAATTAAATAAAAAATAGGTCAGTACGTGGATGATCACATGAAGGAAAAAAGAGCACTTAATCATAGTATATACAATCAAGTATAAACAAGAATAATAACATGAATAAAAAAATAACAGTAAAGAGGCCATTTAAATAATTTTACTAGCATTTGAAATAAATAAATAATTAAATAAATGAGGATTACATCAATAAGCTCATTAGAGAAATAATTTACTTGAAAAGGAAAAGTTTTCTTTTTTACTCATCCTCATGTTGTTCAAAAGCAGTATGAGTTTCTTTCTGTCATCCATGGACAACAAAGAAATAAAATTGAAAAGCTTTGAAACTTAAATGACAATTACAGTAAAATGCAATTCAATTCAAGTTTATTTGTATAGCGCTTTTTACGATACAATCATTGCAAAGCAACTTTACAGAAAATTAAGTTTCTACAATATTTAGTAGTTGCTTGTCAGTTTATGTTCTTATGGCAAAAAATTTTTGGAAAAATTAATACAAGACGTAGTCAACCAGACGATGAACACTATTAACAGCAATTATCGTATTATATTACATGACTACCAATATTTGGTAGTTTATATGTTGTTTCAGGGTTAGCATCATCTGGGGTCCTCTGAGGGGTTGGCATCACCTCTTCTCAGGTGTTCTGGATTCAGACTGGAGCTTATGTAAATCCTAGTTACCATAGGATGTAAATCCCATTGCAATATAGAGATACAAATAGAGACATAATTAGCGTAGCTGCTGATCCAACCAAGTAAATTTAATTAGTTTAACCCAAGCTAAAGAATAATAATAATACGCATTTGTGTCTGAACCCCGAACATTATCAGGAAGGCTATTCCGGAGTTTGGGAGCCAAATGCAAAAAAACTCTACCTCATTTAGTGGACTTTGCTATCCTAGGAACTTCCAAAAGTCCAGCATTTTGTGACCTTAGGGAGCGTGATGGATTGTAGCGTGGTAGAAGGGGCCTTATAGGTAACCATTTAGGGCCTTATAGGTAAGTAATAATATTTTTTATAACTGATACGGAACTTAATAGGTAGACAGTGCAGAGACTGTAAAATTGGGGTAATATGATCATATTTTCTTGACCTGGTAAGGACTTTTGCTGCTGCATTTTGGACTACCGGTAGCTTGTTTATTGAAGATGCAGGACATCCACTTAGCAGTGCATTACAATAGTCCAGTCTAGAAGTCATAAATGCATGAATTAGCTTTTCTGCATCAGAAACAGGTAGCATGATTCATAGCTTGACAATGTTTCTAAGATGGAAGAATGGTGTTTTTGTAACATGGGAAATATGATTTTCAAATGAGAAGTTGCTGTCTAATATAACATCCAGATTTTTGACTGTAGAAGAAGTAACAGTACATCCATTTAGTTGCAAACTGTAATCTACAAGATTCTGTGTACTGTTTTTTGGTCCAATAAGTAATATATCTGTCTTATCCTAATTTAATAGGAGAAAATTATTGGTCATTCAATCTTTTAAATTTTTAACACGTTAGCTTAGATAATTTAGAAGTTTCATCTGGTCTCATTGAGATATATAGTTGAGTATCATCAGCATAACAGTTGAAACTAATCCTGTATTTTTTTTATAATATTACCAAGGGGCAACATGTATATTGAAAATAGCTGAGGACCTAGGAAAGATCCTTGTGGCACTCCATATTTTACTGGTGATAAATGAGATGACTCCCCATTTAAATAAACCAAGTGGTAGCGATCAGTCAGGAAGAATCTAAACCATCTTAGAGCCTGCCCTTGAATACCTGTATATTTTTGTAATCGATCTATGAGTATGTCATGATCTATGGTGTCGAATGCAGCACTAAGATAACTAGCAATGAGAAGCTAGAATGAGAATAAATTCTCTCATTAATTACTCATTCTCATGTCGTTCCAAACCCCATAAGACCTTCATCTTCAGAACACAAATTAAGAAATATTTTGTGAAATCCGAGCTTTTTGACCATGCATAGACAGCAACACAACGGACACATTCAAGGCCCAGAAACATAGTAAGGATATTGTTAAAATAGTCAATGTGACATCAATGATTCAACCTTAATTTTATGAAGCTCAAAGAAAAAACTAATTTATTCAACAATTTCTTCTCTTCCCTGTCAGTCATTTTGTTTTCTTTTGTTTTGTATTTTTGTCATTTTAGTTAGCAAGAATACCACAATTAAGACTGACAGAAAATAGAAGAAATTGTTGAATAAAGTGTTTTGCACAGAAAAAGTATTTGCATAGCTTCAAAAAATTAAGGTTGGACCAATGATGTCACATGGACTATTTTAAAGATGTCCTTTCTGCCTTTCTCGGCCTCAAAAGTGGTAGCTGTGAAGGTGAACAAAGGTCCAACAGGTTTGGAACAACATGAGAGAGAGTAATTAATGACTGTTTTCATTTTTGAGTGAACTATGTCTTTGAACTCTTCAAAGTAATTGTTCAGTCATGTTCCACTGCATACCTGAAAAGACCTAAATCCTTTTACAGTTTACCATTTTCTCTTAAGGACATTTTGTCTTCATATGCAACTAGAAAAAAAAAGAGAATCCAAATTTCACGATAATTTATCAAAATGAAAGGATATAATAGCGAGTGAATGGATGACATATGATTCACTTGTCAAAATGATCTCCATGTTATCTCTTTGCTAGAAGAAACAACAACAATATTAAAGATCTCTTATTACTGATTTTTCTTTCTGATGGGACAGTTTCCAGCAATGGTGTCCAAACTGCCATGTGGAGGTCATCGTATGGAGAGTGTCTCTCTGTCTCTGGTCTGTTGATTGTAATTAGGTGTTTAGAGGACAGACTGAACTCCAGACTGCATCAGTCTACTTCTGCATTCCTTCAGCTTTGATAGCACGCTTTCCCCATGTCTGCCCCTCATCATCCTATCACACACCCCTCCCTCCGCCTGTCCTCCCTTCGGCACACAGGAATCCTTCAGCTCTGGACAATGTTTCATTTCCCCTAATCCTAGTCTGTGATAGCTTAATGGCCCTGCATTGAAGAAAACATGCAGAGAGAGAATGACAGAGGAGTGAGTCAACCTAGAAGTCATTTTCTATATTATTGTTACCATTTAAAAGGGATCTGGTCTGTTTGGAGAACTGTCAGATGAAATTGCTAGTACAACAGAGAATTTGGAGGCTTGTAGGAAGAAAGGCCTGAAACTTTAATTATCATAGTGACTATGAGATGATGCTGTTCACACAAGGCCACGTGAGAGTGGGGTTTGTCAAAAGATGGAAAGAAAAAAACACTTCAATTTCAATTTCAGTTTGTTTGTATTATTAGACAAAGCTCGGCTTCATTGGTCAACCATTCATTTCAAACATAAACACACAGAGCTAACAATGAACACAGGAAAGCAACACAGCCTCAGTCATGCATGTAAACATCACAATTGAAAATTTGGTCACTTTTGTTCTCTCCATGCCTGCTGTTTTTGTTTATTTTTTGTTTGTTTCGGGGGGGGGGGGGGGGGGTTTGTTGTTGTTGTTGTTTTTTGTTTTTTTTGTTTTTTTGCTTTATGTTTGGTTTGTTTTGCAAACCTTTTATTTTCTGGTTCTTTTATACCTTTTAAGAGGAAGAAATGGGGGACTACAAACATTAATTGAAGCATGTTTCACCTCAGCATAAAGCTGTTAAGCATGTAAATTGTTAGCATAAAGTCCAACATCAACTTCCACAAGTTCAAATGTATCCAACATCCTCCAATTATTTCAAACAAATAATGAATATACTAATTAGATAAGCAAATGCTGTACAATACATTAAAAAAAAGGTTCCTAAATTTTGTGGTGTTAATCTCTAATTGGATGGTAGTTGTTTATCATGGGGACAAAATATCATTTTAACATTAAGAGGGATAGTTGTGAATTTATCACCAATCCAAACCCAAAATGTTGTTCCTTCTACCACCAAATTACATTCAGTTTTTTTGACAATATGGTATGGTAATTTAATTGCTGTCTGAATCCACATCTCTGTGTTTGCAAGAATTTAAGACTTTTATTCAGAACCGATCCTAGACTTCTATGGGGCCCTATGCAAAACTGTGTTGGCCAGGATAGGGGGTATGAGTGTTTATTAACGAATTAATGAAATGCATTTGTCTGTGTTTCACTCCATCTCAAATTGTGCTTGCGGAATACGCTTGAAAAATAGCAGGCCATATCATACACCCGGCGCAATGCAGTGTTTTTTGATAGTTTTAGCCCGATGCTAAACTTCTGAAATAGTCCATTATTATGGCAGCAACAAAAACAAATTATTTTACTAGATGACAAAGTAGCCAGGTCAAATGTTTAACTAAGGTACATACGATTTGCATTAACTCATTACAGCTAATTATCATATGGATATTAAATCATAAAATAAAATGAACACATAAAAAACAATAAAATAAAAATCATATGATCTTCACAGGCAATTAGCTTAAGAGAGATCTCCTGTAACCTTTTAAGGTTTCTCAGCTTGACTCTTCATCCGATGACCAGTACTCAGTATAGACTGCTTTGTTGACGAGATTTGCTAGCGTAACTTTGAATACATAGCTTGGATAGACTGACCCTGAACTGTGTCCATACAATTGGGCCTGTGGAACGAGCTTGAAGAGGAGGGGCTAGAGGGTAATCACTGGTGTTGTGGATATTTTTTATTATGAAGCTGTGGCAGTGCAGATGTTGTAAAGGGTAATGGCTTTTTGCTAGAACAGCTGGGGCAGCTTCAACTGTTAACCACATCTCAGTGCCTCAAGGTATCAAGGTTATCCATTAACTTCAATTCTTCCTATTGGGCGAACTATATAGCATCCTCTTCACATTCAGCTTTTGCTTACAAACAGTGGCTCACACAATTTAAAAGCTTACCATTTCAAACAGTACTGTGATGTCATGAAAAACAGAAACAGGGACTTGCTAAATCCACAGGCTTTGTTGGAACACTGTAAAAAATTACAAGGCAATTTTCTGCACAGCTTTTTTGAGTAAACTGAACTTTTAAACGAAGTAGTTCACTTAACACAATTCACTGAGTAAGGTCAAATGTCTCCCAACTTAAAGGGGGGGTGAAATGCTCGTTTTCACTCAATCTCCTGTTAATCTTGAGTACCTATAGAGTAGTACTGCATCCTTCATAACTCCAAAAAGTCTTTAGTTTTATTATATTCATAAGAGAAAGATAGTCTGTACCGATTTTTCCCGGAAAAACATGAGTGGCTGGAGGCGTGACGTGTGGGCGGAGCTAAAGAATCACGAGCGCCAGTAGGCCATTGTTGAGCGCGTCTGGAAACACCGTGAGGACAAAACCAACCAAAACAAACCATGGCTAACAGTCAGATTCAGCCGTTTATTTATGATCCAGAATCAGATCCAGAGGCTGAAATTTAACAAGAGCAGCATCAGCAACAATGTCTCTATGTGGTATGTACTGAAACTGTATATATTTGCTTAACGGTTTTGAAAAATGACTAAGTTCCACTTTGTCGTCTTTTTATTTATTTTTATTTTTTTAAGCTGTAACGTTACATGTGGAAAGTGCAGTTTGATAACAACATCGCATGTTGTTTACTTGATGTGCTTACGCACCGATAGCTAAGTTAACAACACAGAGATATTTGAAGCAGTTTTACTCACCGCATGTGGTTCCAACACACGATTGTGACCCTTTTTCGTTGGACTGCATTATCCTTAAGAAATAAACGTAGATAAGCATCTTCGAAATGCAGGGGAACAAACACAAACACTTGCACAACTCCGTTGATGCTCTGTAAAAATAAACTCCATCCACTGGTCCCTTAATGCTGTTTCTCTATTGGTAATCTGTGCAGGCTTAATCTTGCCCTGGCAACCAAAAACACACGTCTTTTGTGACTTTTCGCGACGCTCTCGCTCTGATCAGTGAAATGTCTGTGCTCAGCCTCGCTATACGGGAGCACGCGCTCTTCCGGGAGAAGTGCCCTTAGGACCCATATAAGGAAATTCCGCTCCATCTAACGTCACACAGAGCCATACTCGAAAAAAACTTTCCGAAACTTGTGACAAACCGGAAGGAGTATTTTTGGAACAGAAATACTCCTTCAAACGTAAAACTTAATTTATTTAACTTTGTCCATGTTTAGCATGGGAATCTAACTCTTTAACAGTGTAAAAAACTCAGTATGCATGAAATAGCATTTCACCCCCCCTTTAAGATCTTCTGTTCAGCTGATTGAGTTATTATAGTTAAAAAACTAAGAAAATTGTGTAATTTCAACTTTTGATGTTATTTTCACTTGACTTAATAAAGTACGTTGAGTTGACTAAAAATGTGTTTTTAAACAGCATCACAAGGTTGATATTGCTTGATATTTTGGTCCAGGGTTTATTTCAAACCAGCAGCAACACATTGGTAACTTTAGCCATGCTCATTCTTAAAAAAAGTAAATAAGTGAGTAGGCAGAAGAAGAAGAAAAAAAAATCTTCAAAGTGCTATCTCATTCAACCGGTCCTAAATACTTTAAATGTTCTATGTTTAACATTTTAAATTGTTAACACAAAACATATAACAAAACGAGTGCAAGTTAAAGGAATACGCTGACTTTTTGGGACTTTAGCTTATTCACCCTATCCACCACAGTTAGGGTGAACCTCCTTTGTCTGTTCGGTGTTGGGGTGCTTCATTGCACATGCACCAATTTCATAGTGGTTAAAGTGCGCATGCTCCAACCTCCAACCCAACTTGTATGCTTGTTAACTTGCATTTACAAATTGAATTTACAATTAATTCTAGGTTGGTCTTTTCACTAGTTAAGCCAACATTTTTGCATTTAATTGTCCAGTTAACTAAAATATAATCATTAGTCTAACTTTTTGTGAGTTGGATTTTTTATAATGAAGTAACCTGTTGATCTACTATGGCTCCCATCCAGTGCTTCAGTTCCTATTTAAACCCATATGTTTTACTGGATATGGACACCCAATCCTGGCCCAACTGCTCGTGTTCTCTTACTTTCTCTGGTTTCGGTTTCAGTTTCAGCTACAGTCAACCTGTAACTGTAGTCAATCAGTCACTGTGGATGTTACTTTTCTGACATCCATCAGCTGTAACAATGAATTAACTATAATTGATACATTATTAATCCAAATGAGCTATGCAAAGATGAAACTGATATGCACCATTATGTAAAACTAAACTGCATGCCCATGTAAAACTCACTGCAATGATGCTACTGTCGCTTTTCTGTGTAATTAATAGGCAGGTTACTAACTGGTCCTTTCCCACATAAAATAAAAATCCACATAAAATAAAATATATGAAATTCCAGTTCCGAGATATGGATAAGGCCCCTCCTGTAAAGCAATTTTTAAACTTTTTATCATCCAGTGGGTGTAAATATTACGACGCCGTTTTAGTGCCACGTTGAAAAAAAAAAATAATAATAATACGAGATTAAAGTCTTAATATTTCAAGAATAAAGTAGAAATTACAAGAATACAGTCAAAATGTTACGAGAATAAAGTCAAAATATTACGAGAATAAAGTCGAAATGTTTCGAGAATAAAGTCGAAATGTTTCAAGAATAAAGTAGAAATATTAAGAGAATAAAATTTAAATGTCTTGAAAATAAAGTAGAAATATTACGAGAATAAAGTCGAAATGTTTCGAGAATAAAGTAGAAATATTACAAGAATAAAATTGAAATGTTTTGAAAATAAAGTAGAAATATTACGAGATTAAAGTTTAAATGTTTCGAGAATAAAGTAGAAATATTACGAGATTAAAGTCAAAATATTTCGAGAATAAAGTCTAAATGTTTCAAGAATAAAGTTGAAATATTACAAAAATAAAGTCGAAATATTACAAAATCAAAGTCGAAATATTGTTCAGTCTGTTAATAAATATCATATTATTGATATTAAGATGTTTCCGCATGTCCTTAAAATAGACTTTTCCTCATCCCAGTAAGATGCTGTGGCTGCTCGGATGGAACAATATTCAAATCAATCCCAGTTGCCTGCAACTTCTCCTGGTGCTATCAAAGATTATGATATTTACATGCGCAATGAAGTCATGCTCTCAAAATAATATAACTTTAATTTCTACTATTTACATTTTCGAAACATTTCGACTTTATTTTTAATAGTATTACGACTTTATTCTCGTAATATTTCAACTTTATTCTCGAAGTATTTCAAAATTATTCTCGTATTATTTCAACTTTATTCTCGTAATATTTCGACTTTATTCTTGTAATATTTCGACTTTATTCTTGTAATATTTCGACTTTATTCTCGTAATATTCCGGCTTTTTTTAAGACTTTAAGGACTTTTTTTACGACTTTAATCTCATAATCTTAGATGTTTTTTTTTCAATGTGCCACTAAAACGCTTTGAAGAACATAGAATATGACATATTTTCAATTGTTTCACACTTTTTTGTTATGTATATAATTCCATATATAATTCCACATGTGTTAATTCATAGTTTTGATGCCTTCAGTGTGAATCTACAATTTTCATAGTCATGAAAATAAAGAAAACTCTTTAAATGAGAAGGTGTGTCCAAACGTTTGGTCTGTACTGTATATATATATATATATATATATATATATATATATATATATATATATATATATATATATATACTGTATATATATATATATATATATATATATATATATATATATATATATATATATATATATATATTCAATTTTTTGAAAATCATCCAAACCTAAGTTAAAACAATGGTGGGTGGCAATAATAACAGTTGTAAAGAAACATGGTTAACTGTCTGTTTTTTATCATCTGGGAACCTTTTTGCACTTCTTCAGAGTTACAAGAACATGAATATCTGGTAAAAACATTTTGGCCAACATTTCAGTCTTCTTTGCTTCACCTTCACAGCTAATGGAGGCCACAGCCGTGTCAGGACATGCAGCAGACGGGCTGTATTATACTGAACACTGGCTTAAAGGGAAGTATGAACCAGTCACACAAGTCTAAAATGTGAAATCTTTCTGTCACTTTCGGTCTTTCTCTGTAACCTGTTGTCTTTTTTTATTTGTTTTCTCCCCCTCTTTCTTCCTCTCTAACAATCCCTCTCTCCGACAAAGCCAACATTTCTCCACTCCTTCCCTCCATCTCAGAGAGAGATAAGACAAAGTGAAGTCTTGCTGACAGGCTCTGTTAAATATTTATCCTGGTGCGAAGAGAGAAGTGACCAGAATGTCTTCTACATGTGCTTCTCTGGGTCTGTCTGTGTTCACTCAGGTCCTCTGTCCTACAGTATGTTTCTTTATTTTCTGTTTTATTTTCAACAGAAAATATTATTTTCAACACAATTCTGTCCTCATACTGTACTTGTACTGTACATCACTCATAAAAGAGAAAGATTTATGAGGAATCACCAGTAATAAAAAAAAGATTTCTACACTGAGAAAAAATATGTTGTCTTATCTAGTGTGTGTGTGTGTGTGTGTGTGTGTGTGTGTGTGTGTATGTGTATATATATATATATATATATATATATATATATATATATATAGGTACATTTTCAGATATTAATGTCGCAACACTGAGCTACAACCATAATTAATCACATGACTCACAAGTTCCAGGATGTCTGACTACTATATAACACCACTAACACACCCTCTTTCACACCAGAAGTACAAGAGTTTGTCAGAACCACTTCATTTCTCTTCCTCACTTGCTTTGTATTTTCCCTCTGGAACATGAACAACATGCGCTCTGATTTAAACAAACACACACAGATGGGCCACTGTTGTTACAGTGTGTGTGTTAGCCTTGGGCAACACGGACCAGCAATGCTGTACACAGATGCCACCTTTCCTGTGATCCACATCCCATTAAGGGAAGTCATACTGGTGCCCCAATCAACAGATCACCTTTTCAAAAGTGTCTTTGTTCCCTGAGCCACAACAGCTGGGAACAATTAACTGCCAGTACACAGCAGTAAAGGTTGCCAGTCAGTGTATTATAGTGCCTGGCCAAGCAAGGGAGCCTCAACTTCCATGCTGAAGCAGTAAATCAGTCCACCAGGGTTTACTTTTTTTTCTTCAAAAAAGTATTAATTCATTAGCTCACTCACCTGTGCGGCTAACCTTGCAATATGTTTGGCTTTAGACAACATTGCATGTAAGAAACAAAGTGGAACTTTTCCAAAGTCTTTGAATTTGAAACCCTTTATTGTCTTTATTTGAAGTTTTTCCCATGAAAAGCCTTATGGCTGACAGCAATAAAGCATTGCAGTCTGACTTCAATCAATGGTGGACTGTCTTGAATCCCTTAAGTCCTTAAGGAGGGAAGGCAGGCTGAGAAATCAATTTGCAATTTACATGAGCGGCAGTGTGTTAAAAACAGGCTAAAAGCTATAGCTTAGAAGAGCCAGCAGTAATTAGAGGCCTCTCACTACAAACGCTGCTGGATTGGCCAATCAATGGTGCACAGGACAGTTCTGGCTATCTGCAAGACTGTCGCTCATATGCATGTGGTGGTCAATAAGCTGAAAGGTATCAACCAAGGAGAAATGACTACAGCTGAGTGTGTGAAAACTTGTCTATAATGAGGCTTTCCATGGAGAGAAAAAGGTTGGAGGACAGAAAGACAGTGAGTGAGTAGAAGACAAAAAAGAAAGGATACTTTGGATTAAAAGGATAAAGGATGCAAAAAATAGTAGGAAAATCAGATTCAAAAAGCTCAAAATTCTAAATGTGATTTAAAAATTTAAACAGATGCAGAATTTAAATTTTAAAGAAAAGCAACATGTAAAAATGCTAAATCTAGAATCAATATTTCAAAAAATTCAATTTGAAAACAGAAACACTCCAATATTTTAAACATTTTAAATAAATAATCAGTTTTCTTTAAGTATTTAAAAAAATATATTATATTACTACATTTGAATATTTTTAATATTTAAATAAATACATTTAAGTAATTTAACTGCATATTTAATTAAAATAATATTTAAAAAAAATTTTTTTAACCTTCTAAGTGTTTACAAACATATATGCATGTACTGAGCTGAAGGGAGTTTCTCTGATTTTGCTTTATTTTTCAGAACAGAATGAAAGGCTGGCAGAAAAGGAGCAGATTTAAAGAGTTAAACGCTGGAAAAAAAATAGCAGTGAGGGGACAAAAGGACCATTGTGAGATGCAGAAGTCTCCCCGGAAAGGAGAAAGAGGAAAGAAAGGCACCACTCGCCGGTCCCTTCTCTCCATTGTGAGTGGATGGAGTGCAGCCACACATGACAGATGTCCTGCTCATTGTCCCCCATCAGCCTCCTCTCTGCCTCCTGGCCCTACTGGAATTCCAAGAGACACGTTCTGCGTGCGTGAGAGTGTGCGTCTATGCATGAGTGTGAGTCAGAGCATGTTGCCTTGAGTCCGCGAGGAGCCGTGTGTGAGTGTAAGGGGGGGTTTGGGGGGGTGTGAATAGGGGCTTCAAAGTTAGCTAAACTACTCAATACAGCTCCCACGGTCCTGTCACTCAAATCCACGCACGCGAGAACGTGTAGCGGTGAACTTTCACAGCTTTTAACCGCACACGTAAATAAAAAAGGCTTCATCACAGGCTAAAATGAAGATATCTACTGCCAAAGCTATTACACAATTCAATTCACTACAACAACTGTCACCTGAATAAGCAGTAATATTTAAACAGCAAGCGGCGGCAGTGTAAAGTGATATGTGGACAGGAAACTCTGTGAAGTGCGGTGATGCACTACATTCTCTGTTAAGAGACCCACCATGTGGTAACTCTCCAAAAGCATCCATCAGCTGTCAGTCAGCAGGCAACAGTACCGCTGGGCACAAGAGAGATGCGGAGTTAATGAGTGAAGGGGAAGAAGACAGATATTCTCCTTTCTTAAAGAACACTCTACAACTGGGACTTTCCCACCATTTTCACTCAGCATTTTTAACAGTTATTTAAAGGTATAGTTAACCCAAAAATTTAAGTTGTGTCATCATTTACTCACTCTCATCTCATTCCAAACTTTCTTTTTTATAAGTTTTTTTTTATGATGAACACAAAAGAAGATATTTTGAAGAATTTTGAGCAACCAAACAGATCATGTGAAAATTCAGCTTTGCCATCACAGAAATAAGTTGCAATTTAAAATACATTAAAATAGAAAGCAGAAAGCATGTTTCAGTTTTTATTATATTTTTATCAGATAAATGCAGCCTTGGTGAACATAAGATGCATGTAATTTAAAGCTTAGAGTATAATTTCTTATTCGTGGGATGATTCCCTGAAAACCATAAACACTGTAGATTTACAGTGCCAATTACTTCAGCTTTCAAACAATTAATTCAATTCAATTTTATTTGTATAGCACTTTTTACGATACAAATCAAAGTACCTTATCAGTGGTGACTCAGTTTATGTACTGTACATATGTACAGACAATAACATTATGGAATCATTTAAATACAAAGCTAACGAGGATTACACATTCAGCTGTGACTCTAAATAGTGTGACAGCCCATTTGAGCATTCAAGCTCTTACTGCTTCTGTTTGAGGAGTTAGATACAGAGATGTATCTGTGCTCTATTGCAGCACTGGGGCTGTTCTCTGCACTGCTGCAGACCTCGAAGGAGACAAAGACTAATGGACACAACAAAGACAGGTCACACATGCACCCCCAAGACAAGCCATGGACTTTCTCAAAAGATCTCTACTACATGACTTATGATGGAGGTACATTAATAAGATATCAGCATATTATTAAAACAGCATATTTGACCGTCCTTTATAGTCTCGCTACAATACTTGAAGTATTATTGGAAAACCTCACCTCTATAGATTTCAGATCAATAGATCAATGAGTGGGGGGCCACTGCCAGCCCACATGCATCTCTAATATTTGTTAAGGACCATGGCGATTTGTTAGCTCTTGTAATGTTCTTATAAACATACTGTATGGCTTGTTTTTAGTGTGAAATAGCAAATGTGGTGTGGTAAAGAAATTTGATATAATCTGAAAATATGAAGTTCATCTACACGACTGTTCAAAATTTGGGGTTGTAAGTTTTTTATTTTTTACCTTTTATTTTATTTTATAATTTATTTATTTTTTATTCTAATCTTTATCTTTTATTTATAATGAAATATTTTTATAATTTAAAATAACAATTTTCTATAAAATATATATATATTTAAATGTGATTTATCCCTATGATGGCAAAGCTGAATTTTCAGCATCATTACTCCAGTCTTCAGTCACGTGATCCTTCAGAAAGCATTCACATATGCTGATGCTCAAGAAAAAGTTTTGCTGCTTATAAAGTTTAAAATAACTTTTTAATTGAAATAGAAAACTTTTGTAGCATTATAAATACGAATAAATTAATAAACATTTGAACTATAGTACATGCATCCATACTCAAAACATTACCCACAAATCCAGATTCAAACTGACACATACACATTTGATAAAGTAAAACCATCACAGGCTGCCATCCCCATGAACCCTGGCATGCGTTCATGCCTGTGCATATGTGCTCATGCATGTGTGTTTAAATGAATGCATGTAAACATTTAGCCCCGTGCACAGAACACTATGCCTCCCAGCACGGGCTTAGGTGACCCCAGTCAAAATCAATCAGCTCAGCACAATGAGATGAGGAGCACAGGGGAAAAGCATGGGTCAGTGACGCGTTTAATTCTCCAGTCCGATTGTCATTGTTCCAGCAGATCTGCCTTTTCTTTACAAGGCCCATAAGCTGGGTACTTCTGCCCCTTTATCGCCACGCTGCAATTATGAGTGCTCTTCAATGCATGAGACACTGAGATGAGTGGATTAACTACACAGGGGAAATAAATCTCATCTGCCATCCACGGCCTTGAAAATCAAATCACTATATACATGTGTGGCAGGCAGCTACTTTGATGCTGTTGGTAATTGGTATCACTTTTACTCAGAATGTCAACAAAGACATATATTTCCAGCAAGATGGGTTATAACTGGACTTCTTGTTCAGCTTGTTCCACTAACTGACTTCAGAAATGAAAACCTATAGATTTGTAGCAGTAGCCGCTTTCATTTTGAACGTACAACATTATACTGTATATTTAAACCATAGACTATATGCACTTTAGAGCTACAATGCTAACATGCTATTAGGAGGGCTACAGTATACTGTAAGTTTGAAGGCCTGTTATTCTGTTCCCTAGATAAGCTTTATCAGTGGTCAACAATGTTCTACAGCAATCGCCACACCTTTTCCTATCAGCACTATGCCATTAATCACAACAGGTTTTCCTGGACTGTCCACCACAAACTGTAGAGCTAATATGGTCATTAGTTGATGTATGAGTGGTATTATAGCAGTTTCTTATAGCTAGCTGAAGTGTGGATACTAGTTCATAAATACAAATATTTTGTTGTTGAGGGAACAAGTTAAAATGAGAAATATGATGCCAGTTTACATCTAGATTTTTAGTGGTTTTAGCTCATTTTAAAGCTAGTTTTAAATGGTGTAAATGCACTTACGGTGGAATAGGTAAGAGGTAGAGGAGCAAGAAGGAAGCCATCAAAACTGACAGGTAAGATTGCAGTGATGTGCTTCAGTGTCCTTGATCACACAGACCTTCACCTACGAGCATCACCGAACAAGACATCAGATTCACTTGTCACAGCTAAGACACTCACTCTTTACTTACATCACATTTCTGTCCGATGTAAAAGCAAGAAAAGAGATTGACTTTTTTCTTACCCACCTAAGCAAAAGACTGTGACTCTTAGTGCTTCATTGTTTCACTCTTGATTTCAGTCCCCTCCAACACTTCACTGGGTCAAGTGATGGGTCATGGATTAACAGGATTTTGGCTCAGAGGGGTGTGCAGTGTCTTCTCTCACAACTACAGGAAAGCACAAGATCTAAAAGACATGACTCAATACCAAGAAAGACCTTGGATGATATCACAAGTGAGTTTTGTTTAAAGAAGTAAAGGCCTTTTCATACCAAGGATGATAACTATAACGATATCACTATAACTACAATAGAAACTACTGTACATACTTTACCTTTAAAGAGCTTGAGGTGCTTTATGTGTGCTAATAAATAGCATTAAAGTGATCCTTATTGATGTGAACAGGCTATAAGGGCTTTTTCTACTGCAATTCAGTTTATTTCTGTGTTTTTAAGATGTGACCTTGGGATGCACCAGCTCTTCAGTGAGGGGCGGGGCTTCATGAGTCTGTTCATTTGCGAGATCATTCGGACCTGAGACAATAGTTCAGCTGCTCATTGCATGTGGAACGTGGCCCCTATCCCCAAGCAAACCAGGGCAGGCTTTTTTTTTCTCCAAAGCATTGTTCGCATTTTATGATCTTGTTGCAAGTCATTTTCATGTATCTGATCTTCTCGGCGGACTACTGGACCACCATGCTTCTTTGGTTTTCGATAAATCTTACAGCCCAAGAGATCTTTGCCGTTTTATTTTCTCAATCCAAACCCGAAGGTGTTTTAACCGCTGAACCGGGGGAGAGAGCGAGAGGGGTGAAAGGTGAGAACGGAACAGGAGGAGATGACAGAAAAGGACGGGTGTGAGTTTAGCGAGGAAAGAAGGAGGAGATGTGAAAAGCGAGCCTCCAAGTGCTGTTATGATAGGAGCCGTTCTCGCTAGGCCATCGCGCGTGTGTTGCCGTGCGTTCACTGGACCACAGGCTTCGGCAAGAAAGGGCCCCATTCAGCAGGCTTCGCCCGGATGCTCGCCTCAGCTCCACACTCCTCCAGGCTATGGCAGAGAGCAGGGGAGCAAAGAGGGGCCACCACAGGAAAAAGAGATCGGAATCTGATATCCTATCATTAACAGGCCAAATAAATGGAGAAAAAAAAGGCCTGGCTAAACTATTGACCTCAATTACAGTGTTTATTGGCAGGAACATTAGCAACAAAGGTGTAATTAGCTCACAGCTCTGGCCATGAAACAGCATCTGGAGAGAAACCAATGAAACTACTCCAGGCTCTAAAACATGTTTATTTGAAAAGGAACAAATATCTTTTTTCAGGCTGCCTGAACACATGAAAGATTCAACAATAGTGGTTTCGGTAACACTTTAGAATAGGTATCAACTATTAGTTGCTTATTAGCATGCAAATTACTAGATTATTAGTCATGTATTAGTGCTAATTAAGAACACATTAATGCCTTATTCTACATCCCTAATCCTACCCAATACCTAAACCTAACAACTACCTTACTAACTATTAATAAGCAGCAAATTAAGAATTTATTGAGAGAAATGTCGTAGTTAATAGTTAACAAGTGTTGCCTATTCTAAAGTGTTACCATGGTTTCTTTTGGGCCAAAAAAGTAGCCTTTATAACTTGATCAACAAATGTCTGCAACGAATGTCTACAAATTCATTCTAAATAAGCATTAAAAATGCAAATCATACAAACAATATTATATTCATCATAGAAGTGGTGCATTTAGGGTGTATTTATGGTTAAGTGTTTTTTTTATCATCTCAGGGTGATACATGATTTCATCATAAGATCATCAGAATGAAGAAAAAAGCCTAAAAATACAATAAAATAGAATAGAATATAATAAATAGAATTATTTAAAAAAAATCGTAAGTAGTTTGGAATAATTATTGACAATAATAATTATTTCTACAAAACTGTTTCACTGTTTAATAATGTTCAAACACATCTTGCCCATCATGTGGTCCAACTAATATGCAGAAAAAACTAAATAGGAAATGAGACGTCACTGTATCACAGTGAATAAAACTCTTCAATATCAGGTCAATTGACTTTTACAAAAGGCAAGTTTAGTTTAGGTTTTAAAATGGCATGTCGTTCAACCAAAAGCATAATAACATTTATGATCAATATTAAAACATTATATTAATAATGGTATACATTTTATGAAAACCATATGAAACCTACACTAATACAATTGAATATCATGAATAGCAAGAACTTGGCAAGAACACTAGATTTTAAAAAGAGTTGTCCTTTTCTTTGTCATGGACACTCTTCATTGACCAAGGTATGCAAAACAGTAAAAAAAAGAAAAAAAAAAAATAGCCACCAACCATATAACAAACAAGCTACCAGACAGCATGAGATTACATTTTCTGGAAGATTCAATAATAAAATAAATTATGAGCACAATTCAATTAAACAAAATTTTCCTTTTCTGACATTAAGATCAGCATTCTCGAAGAAAGGTGACACTGCTGTTTATATCATCACAGAAATGAATCCATAAATCTGTATCCACCAGTCCACCTCTGACTTCTACAGAGTGACCGCTACATAGTGACCCCCACACAACACATCATTCTCTCCCTATGCATTTTAAGGGGCTAAGGCTATGAGAATATATCAAATAGAAATAGTAATTTAGGCATCCATTCCCTGGGGGACGGGCCAGGACGAGAGAGCATGGAGCAGAGTAGGACCTGTCCACACAGCCCTGAATAATACATGCAGTCTGCCTATTACAAATCTAGCAAGGACATCCAGGCGCCGCGTGCTAATATTGCTATACCTCACTCTCTCACACACACAAATGCAATACACATGAACGCAAATACAAGCACTAGCAATTACAAACTTAAGTTCTATGTAGCAATGCATACATATGCATGCACACATGGATTGCAAAACATTCTTTTAGTTAAATAATGGACAAACACGATAAAAATGAAATACAGAAACAAATTAATTACTTATTATTACCTCAACCAGTAATTACTTTGACTGGGGTGCAAGACAATGGAGGAAATGCACTCAGAATTTCATCAGATGAATGAAACATCCATGGCAATTTGGCAAACATTTTCCAGCTCTATGTTTACAGTAATAACAGACTCATGATTTTGAATCCGTCATTAAGGACTGTGCCTTGGCTGGACAAGTGGGACAGACAGTTAAACAAAATTGTATAGACAGAGGAGAAACTGTGCCATCTTCAGATAATTTAATGAACTGCCACCATAAACACGACAACTCTCACTCATGACAAATACAAGCCTGAAAATACCTCATAAAACCTCACTTATACAAAATAACTGACAAAATAACTATATATATAATAGGCCTACAATTGAAAAATAAAAATAAACGTAAAAGTGATAAAAGTTGTTACCTTGTGATAGTGGGCTAAGATTATCAGCTAAATAACGTCCCCTTGTGGATATTATAGGTATACGCATTACTAGAGATACCAAAAATGATAAAGGCTAGGCTTAAATATTTGCCCATTTTAATGTTTTAGATATTTTGACATGAACGTTTATATAAACCTTTGTCTTATAATATTCCCACCATCGAATCTGCGCTGCGAGGTGCTCCCAAACTCATTTCATATAAGCGTGTGTCCGAGAGTCGACTTTCTAACAGTTTCTTACAGATAGAGTTGGTGTGGTAGACTTATTGTATTTATAAAAGATTTGAATGACCAGAGGTGACTTAGGCTAAGCAGCCTATAATCAAGAGTGTTTGGCTGGAAAATTAATTGGAACGAATAATGATAATACTAATAATAATAATAATAATAGTAATAATAATAATAATAACAATAATAATAATAATAATAATAATAATAATAATAGTAGTAGTAATAGGCCTAAAACTAATAGACTAATAATAATAATAATAGGCCTAATAATAATATCGTTGATTAAACTACATTTTATTGTTTTAACTGTTGTAGAGGCTCGGTTATGCAAATCTTCCCAAATCTTGACGTAGACATGTGGTGGGGGGTGGGGGGTTAAAAGATAAAGGGGGGGGATTTCACACCCCATATACAGCCTCAAATCATGGGAGAACTTTTTCATAAAAGCAACAGAATAACTTTTATGAAAAGTTTAACACCATTTAATTAATTGTCACTTGAATATAGTTGTTTAGACATTTTATAATTTAAAATATCATTTCCCCATAAAACGCATTTATTTATTTATATTATATCAATACTAAAATGCTATATTTTCTATTTCTAAATGTTTCCATCGCTCCCCAAAACGCTATAGTAAACACCTACAGTACAGAAAAAATATGCCCACTGAAAGTACTAGTTTAATTTTTTATAAATCTATATATAGATTATAGTATTTGTTTCAACAGAACGGTTTCCTTTACGTACCCCATTTCAGTGAACTATGAAGAATGCAGTTACGACAGCCACCACTAGACGGAGTGCTTTTACTTCAAAACGGTTTTGTCAGCGCCAGAGACGTTGTCACACGTGATGCAAGAATCCGATCGAGCTTGTAAGCTTCCAAGACCTGCTAACTAAAATGCACAGTTGTAATTTGTCAAACTGGCAGTAGGCTGCTGATTCAGCCACCAGTGGTGCATTCATTTATCTCCAAACGCACCCTCTCTCCTCTCTCAACCTCGTCGCCTCGCTCATACTGAACACGGGTGGTGAGACAGAAATTTTAAGATAAAGAGCAGGTCCGTCCCGCGCGTGGCTGTTGCAATCTGAGAATGAGAAGTTGTCGTCATAGCACAAAGCCCCTCCCTCGATATCACGGTCTCCGCCATGTTGGAAGGATACCGGCGGCGAAACAGGATTGTTTACATGTGTTTTAAGAGGAGGTTCTCGCAATTCTGCACTGTTTTACCATGCATTGAAGTTACACGATACATATGGAAAACATAGGAACAATGGAATACGTTTTTTTTAGGTTACACCAAGCGCAAAACAGCGATATTTGGAGAAGCTCTCAAGCAGCACAGATACCTGGACCATTTACCTCCATGCACACATATGGACATTGGGAATTACATATTTTTTGGTTTAAGTTACTTCACAATGCCGGAGTTTAAAAGCCACAAGTCTTTGGAAAGTTACTTGAGGCTTTCTGCTGTGGCTGGGTCTATCTACAGCAGGTGAAGAAAACAGTGTTGTACTGGCCAAAGTTTATTCACATGCGTTTTAGCGTATTGTAATTACATTGCATTTAGAATGCATTTCTTGACCAAAATGAGTAATTTACTGCGACTGAACACTAGATTGTGCGAGATGTTCAATGTATACGAACGTTTCCAACATGTTTTGATGTAGGCTAAAGCTGTGTATGTTTAGTTATAATTTGATTTTAACTCAATGAAACATACTGTAACGTTACCAGGTTTTTTCGTTGGGGGCTGCAAAGTGGACAAACCAGTTCTGGGTTAGCTACCGTGTTTAAATGTGTGATTGCGAGATGTAAATGTCCGGGTTAGATTAAAGCCATTAACAGCGTGAATGCAAAGTGACTTACATTGTAAACAGTATAATTCCCAATGTCCATATGTGTGCACTGAGGTAAATTGTTCAGGTCTCTGTGCCGCTGCTCGGAGATGGGATATCATGCATCGTAAGGTTTGGCGAGGAGGGAAGCAACAGAACTAGCCAGGTGACGCGCAGAAAGTCGAGAGACACATTCCTGCTCAGCTGTGAAACGGAGGAGAAGCGAGGAAAAGGTAGAAACAGTTCTGACTCTGAGCGGTTTACATCTCCCACGCTTCCTCTGTTTTGCTTTGGTTTATTTTCGTCCTTTTCCTGTCTGCCATCTTTTTTTAAATATTCTGACCGACTTTTCTCACAAGGAACAAAAACAGTTTGTTGTTAAGAACATTCTGGTGGTTATTTTTTCATTAATGAAAGTGAATGAGGACTGGTGCTGTCAGACTCGTGCACTGTATCCAAATCTTCGGAAGCCATACAATACATTGTGACACTGCCCATTATTACTGAAAAAAACTTATCTACCATAGCTCTACTTGGCCGTTTTATTCATAAGGTAAGTTGTAATAATGTCCATTTTGTAAATATTTTTTTTAATGAATCAGATTAATCTTTTGATTAATCATTTGACCCATGGCTTTTCTAGTTGTTCATGATTTACTGGATAATAATTAAATATATGATTTAAAAAATACTTTGTATTTAATATAAGAATGCCCATAGAGTTGTACAATTGTATTAATTTGCATAACTCTTCTAGCCCTAGAAATGACACTTTTAAAATTAGACTTTATCACAATCAGGTTTCTTTTTTTTAAATCAAGTTGAGGAGCTAATTTAATAAGTAAAATAATTTAATTCATTAAAAATGATTTTGTCCCTGGTTGAAACCATCTCAAGATCAACTCACTGACAGTAAGAAATGTCACTGTTTCTCACTCAAAGCTCTTATGTGTTTCAGATGACTATAGTATATAATGCACAAGTCACATGGACCACATTTGTTTTTGTAAGCATTAAAGCTTCAGTCCCCATTTATTGTCGTTTTAAGGAAAAGAATGAAATGCATTATTCAAATTTGTCTGCTTTCATGTTTACACAGAAGAAAGTAACAATGAGGGCAAGTAAATGATAATCCTTTAAGCAATGCTACACTGGTAATGGTGCAAATCCATTCAACCAAAAGCTAGTGGTCAGGATGCATCCCCCTGAGGTTAGGCATGTCAGATGAGTGTCATTAATACTTAAGCTCACAGCTAATCGCTTTCTATTGATCTCTTTGCTAAACCATAACTTACTAGATGAACAGAGGAGTATTTCTTGCCACAGTCTGCAGTGACTCTCATTTAAAAGTTCATGGGATTCGCGCAGATCCCATCTCACCCCGAGAATCATTAGAAAGTTTCTCATACTGTCAAACTATCAAAGACAAGACCACAAAATTAAGTGTTTGAGATTACTTACTTTCTTCTGCTGAACTGTTGAAAGTGTTTTTTGTCCATGTATTATAGATGTTGATGGGGTCCAACTTGGTTTTTGGACCCTGTTAATTCAGTTGGGCAAAACAGTTGAAATTGTTTTTATTGTGTTCCACTGAAGAAAGAAATGCATACAGGATTGGAACAGTTGGAACAAGGATTAAATAATGACCTATTTTTTTTTTTTTTTACCCCTTTTTGGGTGAACTATAACTTTAAGAGTAGAGAATTAAAGTAAATAAAATGTGAAAGGTCTTAATAGGTTTCTGGGGGTGGGGGGCAGTTACGAGAGTAGCAGATTAAATACTAATTTCTTGATGTCAGGTGTCTGTGGCTTCTCATTCATGGTCAACAAAATCAGTGACGACTCTGTGCCACTGGAAGGCTGCTTTATTGTTAATAAAAAGTTTCGTGCTCAAATGAAGACAATCTTTTATATATTCTTACTAAGAGTTCCTGTGGTTGTGCCATACACACCATTATATGTCGTCCTACAACACTGTGTCAAACAAAACAACAGTTTGAAAAGCACTTTTGAAATCTTTTCACAAAATGGAAAGCATTTTAGTCATGCTAAAAATGGAAGTCCAGTAACTGAATATCAATACAAAAGTGAGTTTCAAAGATGGAAAAAAACACAAGTCTGAAGGCAAGCTGTATTTTTTTCTTTTTTTTTTTTTTTTACAAGCCAAGTGGATGATACACAAAATACAGAAAACAGAACATCAGAAGATTTCAAAACATTGAATCTGGAAGAAGTGGACTTGTTTTCTTGGTTTCAGTGTCCCATTAGCAGTACACCAGACTCCTTGTTCAGACTACAGTCCCTGATTTGCATTGTGCTCCATTTACAATTTTCATGTCTTTACCCCATCATCAACTAAATGTTAAATATGGCACCATCCTCCAAAATTGCAGTGAAATGCAATTCAGAAAATGAAGGAACATGGAGAAAATGCAGTAAAAGGCACACAACAATTAGTGAAGTAGCACTAGAAACAGACCACTGAACACATAAAACCCAGATACAAAATGCATACAAAACTGTTGTTCAGGCCCGCAAGTAACGGCACTGAAGTGTTTGGGGAGGCCTTTAGAGTACAATACATGAACTGTTTTAGACTTTCAGGCTCAGGTGGGTGACCACACAATGTCCATAGACAGGATGGCGGATGTCTATATATGCATAACCCTCTCATTGTACAGTATAAGATTTAAATATCCTAGCAGCGCTGATAACAACCGTGCATGTGTTCATCCCCAACATAATTTTTTGGGACATCAACTGGACATATTGCATTAAATATTACAGTGCTCATTTGTATATCCTTTCATATTATATATATATTATATATATATATAGACACACACACACACACACACTCACATACACGTATATATTCTTTGTATAATATTATTGATACATTATATTATTTAATTCCCTTTAATAAAAGTGAGAAAAATAAAATTAATATGTGACAAGGGCATCAGCTGGAAGCCATTCTATATCATTGTTATAATTTATTATTAGATTAATAGCAGTATTTCTTTAAAATTCTGTATTTACAAAACCCACAACAAAGCATGCCATTTAAAATAAATTAATATATTACAATGCTCATAGTTTTCCTTAAAAAGTTAATTCTTTTCAGCAATTGTGCCATGTACATCATGACCCTTTCCTGTACATGAATGATACATTAACTTGTCATACAGTCAGTGAGAGTGATTTTTCATTTCACATCTGAACTAAAATGGGAGTTGGGGGGAAAACTACACGGTAGTCTAAGTGATTCACCAGGCTTCATTTGGTTCAAGTCCACAGCACCCACACTGATTTACAGATCTCAGGCAGTAAACAGACCTACAGGTCTGAGAAGTAGAGGAAGTGGGTTTGTAAACTAGTGTGCTCTCCCGGACTCTCTGGTGTCCTGTGCCTGCTGACGCAGCGATTGGAGATGTCCTATGATTTCATAATCCTGTTCCTATGTATTAGCATTGTATTACGTTATCTATGATCCACCGTAACACCAGAATAAGTGTTCATCCTTATCAAATAGGAGAGGTAATGAAACATTACTAAAATATTGTAAACAAAGGAATTACTGTTGCAAATTCAAACAATTTCTATTGCACCCAGAGCAAGAAGGAATGGCAGTTTGCTCAAGAGGTAGCAACAAGCCAATCTGTAGTATCACCAACACTGGCTAAAATAACCTACATGCTGTCAAGCAAAAAGTACCCACCACTTCATTCTAAAAGTGCCACCTTCCTTGTTTTCCTGCTGTTTAAGGCCAGTTTACGTGTATAATCCAAGCTGTTACAAATATACATCAATAATTTTTTTCATTCAACAGGGAGAAGGCTAATAAAGGTCTACGAGATGCATTCAAAATGGCTACTCGAGTGCTTTCTCCAACATCTTTCAGACAAAACAAGATGCTAACACAACTGACAACCTCTTTTCATGGTAAACATGAGGATGTGCTGACATGAAGACAAGTACTCCAGGAAAATCGAAGAGATGGTATCCCATCAAAGCATTGTAAGGGTTTAAATGGCATGGTGGCTGTACCTTTTGAAGATCTATTGAAGGCTCTACCAGAGCCTCAGCTGCACATCAAGGGGCAGTTGAATCATATTGCTGGTGTAAAAAACAAATCAAAGGTTTATGAACCCAAGATTTGATTCAAGTGATACTGTTTCTCCAAATGGTCATCCCAAATTCTCCTTAGGTCCAGGGCAGTGAAACACCTCTATGTGTGTGCAGATGTGCAGTTGCCATATTGTATATCCAAACGAAGGAACAGCTTTGATCGACCACCTTAAAATACACACATGACGCATGGTGTGAGAGTCGGTTAATCAGGAAGCAACCCATACGAAGGGTAAGTATACATATACTTGCCATAGCCAGTAGTTAAATATGTTGCTATTGACCAATCATTTCCCAGCTATATCTATTTAATTTGATAACTAGTGGACAGTGTCGAATGTATGGTCAAGCCACTGATGTGGTTTGAGTAGCAGTGCCAAGTGGACTATGATTATACAGTATTGTTCAAAATAATAGCAGTACAATGTGACTAACCAGAATAATCAAGGTTTTTCGTATATTTTTTTGTTGTTACGTGGCAAACAAGTTACCAGTAGGTTCAGTAGATTCTCAGAAAACAAATGAGACCCAGCATTCATGATATGCACGCTCTTAAGGCTGTGCAATTGGGCAATTAGTTGAATTAGTTGAAAGGGGTCTGTTCAAAAAAATAGCAGTGTGGCATTCAATCACTGAGGTCATCAATTTTGTGAAGAAACAGGTGTGAATCAGGTGGCCCCTATTTAAGGATGAAGCCAACACTTGTTGAACATGCATTTGAAAGCTGAGGAAAATGGGTCGTTCAAGACATTGTTCAGAAGAACAGCGTACTTTGATTAAAAAGTTGATTAGAGAGGGGAAAACCTATAAAGAGGTGCAAAAAATGATAGGCTGTTCAGCTAAAATGATCTCCAATGCCTTAAAATGGAGAGCAAAACCAGAGAGACGTGGAAGAAAACGGAAGACAACCATCAAAATTGATAGAAGAATAACCAGAATGGCAAAGGCTCAGCCAATGATCACCTCCAGGATGATCAAAGACAGTCTGGAGTTACCTGTAAGTACTGTGACAGTTAGAAGACGTCTGTGTGAAGCTAATCTATTTTCAAGAATCCCCCGCAAAGTCCCTCTGTTAAAAAAAAGGCATGTGCAGAAGAGGTTACAATTTGCCAAAGAACACATCAACTGGCCTAAAGAGAAATGGAGGAACATTTTGTGGACTGATGAGAGTAAAATTGTTCTTTTTGGGTCCAAGGGCCACAGGCAGTTTGTGAGACGACCCCCAAACTCTGAATTCAAGCCACAGTACACAGTGAAGACAGTGAAGCATGGAGGTGCAAGCATCATGATATGGGCATGTTTCTCCTACTATGGTGTTGGGCCTATTTATCGCATACCAGGGATCATGGATCAGTTTGCATATGTTAAAATACTTGAAGAGGTCATGTTGCCCTATGCTGAAGAGGACATGCCCTTGAAATGGTTGTTTCAACAAGACAATGACCCAAAACACACTAGTAAACGGGCAAAGTCTTGGTTCCAAACCAACAAAATTAATGTTATGGAGTGGCCAGCCCAATCTCCAGACCTTAATCCAATTGAGAACTTGTGGGGTGATATCAAAAATGCTGTTTCTGAAGCAAAACCAAGAAATGTGAATGAATTGTGGAATGTTGTTAAAGAATCATGGAGTGGAATAACAGCTGAGAGGTGCCACAAGTTGGTTGACTCCATGCCACACAGATGTCAAGTAGTTTTAAAAAACTGTGGTCATACAACTAAATATTAGTTTAGTGATTCACAGGATTGCTAAATCCCAGAAAAAAAAAAATGTTTGTACAAAATAGTTTTGAGTTTGTACAGTCAAAGGTAGACACTGCTATTTTTTTGAACACACCCCTTTCAACTAATTGCCCAATTGCACAGCCTTAAGAGCGTGCATATCATGAATGCTGGGTCTTGTTTGTTTTCTGACAATCTACTGAACCTACTGGTAACTTGTTTGCCATGTAGCAATAAAAAATATACTAAAAACCTTGATTATTCTGGTTAGTCACATTGTACTGCTATTATTTTGAACAATACTGTACATGCATGATTCCTGATCTAAACATGCCACCATGCAAGTCATTTATATGCATTGAACGAGCACAATTATTTATTTATTTACCAGGAACTCAGTCTGAGTAAGTCCCTTTCAGCCCAAGTCAAAACCCTGAAAAATTCCCCAACCCTATATCGATTTGAAAGCCCATGTATAAAACTTTTTTTTCTGTAAGTATAACAAAGAGATGATGATGAGATGAATGGCATGGACTGAGCTTTTCCCCCTACTTTTTGTGGGTCAAATAAGGTGAGATATCCATCACAACAACTGAAAACCCTTGCATAATGTGTCCGTGTTTCTTTCTTTTTTTTTTAAACACGGACACTCCACATGATTGAGTTAACGTCGTTATTACTGGTTCTCCTATGGTTAAAATACAACATCCCAGAATCCACGGGATGAGTGGGAGGTTTCAGTGGGATTTTGGCAGTGTAGTGTTTAAAAAAGGGAGGTTCAAAGCAGTCCATAGCAGAACTCCACGTGTTTTGGTGCAAAGGAATCCATCTTATGAGCTTGCTTTGTACTGCTTTGTCCTTTGGCAGGTGGTCAAAGATGTCTGCCATAGGTCATTATTTTGTTTCTCCTTTTAAGTGCCTTTCAGCTGCAGTTGGAACAGTAAAGTATTGGTCACTGAGCACAAATGTTAAGACAGTAAGCTCATAGGTTGGTTTGGTCATCATTAAATCTATAAAAAACTGAGCTGCTTTCCTGGTGCATTTGTTGTCTGTAAACAACCTTGTTCTCCCAAGATTTCTGTGTTTTTTGTTACAAATGATTTTCTATACATTTGTTGGAATAGATAGTTTCAGTCTCGAATCACTAGTTCAGTCTCCGTCATTCTTAACACTTGGATTCCTCGACCTCTTTTTGGTTTGTGCCCTCTTGGCCATTGCTGTCGCTCTCCTCCTGGTTCTCCTTCTCGGGTTTGGTCACGCTGTCGTAAGAAGGCAGCGAGGCAGTAGAAGGCGTGCCCTCCTTCTTGTCCTGATTGGTCCCGCCATTCTCCAGCCTGCTGCTGCTGAGCAAGCACTTGCAGATGAAGCCTCTCCGAATAAGATAAGCACGGTATGAACGTTGGATGACCGCGGCAGACATGTGCTCCTGCTTTCGGCGCATAGTGGTGGTGATGGGCTCAAAAGACACTTTGGAAGGATTGGCAGCAATGAATCGTTCCTCCATTTGTTGCCGCATCATGTCCAGGTCACCGCTGTCACCCAACACGCGTTTGGTGAAGGCAAACAGGATATCTAGGCAGTGAATACGGTCGCCGCTCACCATGGGCAGGTCCATGGCGATCAGCTCTATAGTGTTGGGCTTGGGAACGCGCAGTGGGTACTCCAGAGTATCAGCAAAGTCACCCAGCTTGGCAAAGGTGATAAACTGGGAAGCAGTGGGGTCAAACTTTTCCCAGATTTCGTAAAAGGACTCAAAGTCATCCTCGCAAAGTGGATCAGCGCTTTCCTCTGTGGCGACGCTGAAGTTCTCCAGAATGATGGCGATATACATGTTAACCACGATAAGGAACGAGACAATAATGTACATGACGAAAAAGAAGATGCCCACTGAAGGGTTTCCGCAGTCTCCTTTCACTGTGGTACCTGGATTCTCCTTATTTGGGTCACAATCAGGTGGGTAGTTGAGAATGGGAGCAAGAAGGCCATCCCACCCTGCTGAGGTGGTTATCATGAACAGGCAGATCATGCTATTCCCAAATGTTTCAAAATTATACAAGTCATCTATGCCAGACTCCCGCTTTACGTAGGCAAAGTTTGACATGCCAAAGATAGAAAAGATGAACATGACCAAAAACAGCAGAAGGCCGATATTAAACAGGGCTGGTAGTGACATCATCAGTGCAAACAGTAAAGTCCGAATGCCCTTTGCTCCTTTGATCAGACGCAAGATACGTCCGATTCGAGCCAGACGGATAACCCTGAACAAAGTTGGTGACACAAAGTACTTCTCGATCAGGTCAGCCAGAAACATACCTGTGGTTTGGGGGATAGAAAGCAAGGAGAAGAAGAGGACAAATGAGCCAAACATACGCTCCTGTATTTCCAAACCTAAATGAAAAAAAAAATTGGGAGTTTTAAGTCAAACACTGTTTACTTACCCACAATAGAGAGAATGACCACAACACAGTCAAAGACGTTCCAGCCATTGGTGAAGTAGTAATGACGCAGTGCAAAGAGCTTCAGGACAAACTCGGAGGTGAAGGCCACGATAAAGATGAAGTTAACCCAATACAGAATGTTTTCAGTCTCCTTTGACTGATCGTCTGTCTCAACCATCATGGTGACCATGTTCAAACAGATGAGGATCATGATGGAGATATCAAAGACCTGCTGTGTCACAAAGTCAAACACCATGCCCTGGAGCTTGTTCTAAAGAAGAGGAGAAATCAGAATAGATTTGAGATTAGGACTCTATTCAAGTCAATTCAATGAGTGAAATATCACACTTTTCATCAGTGTTGTACCTGTGGTCTGGGTATGGGTTTCTGAGGTTTCTTTGAGCCAAGCTTCTTCATAGCATTGTAGTACTTCTTTTGTTCCTCTGTCATGAAGATATCCTGACCTCCAAAGTATAGTCATAAACAATATTCGGTTAAAATCTGCTCCACTTAAGTCCAAATATGCTGTGAAAATCACTTGTTTAAATGCAAAAGAACAAATAATTGAAAGTGAAGAGAAAAAGTAGAGACTTATCTTTTTCTTCTGCTGGTTGAAGTTATCAATGATGACACCAATGAAGAGGTTGAGTGTGAAGAAAGAGCCAAATATTATGAAGATAACAAAGTAGATATACATGTAGATGTTGTCCTCATACTTTGGTTGGTCTCCCACCTGAGGAGAGAAAAAAAGTTTAAACGGGAACTTTGACTCAGGTGGCAAGTAAGATTGCACAAATATCTCACCTTTCGTGAATCAATTGCTGCATACATGATGTCCATCCATCCTTTAAATGTTGCCTAAGCAGCATAAAGAGAAAGTTAATATCAGTGTTTAACATATTTCTTCAGCCAAAAAACATCCTACTAGAAACTAAAAGCAGGCAGCTACACTTACCACTTGCAGTAGAGCCAAGTAACCAGCACCCACATTGTCAAAGTTGATTTTGACGTTTCTCCAGCGCACCTCAGTGAAGTTCTGATCTATCAATGCTTGGCACTCTGATTTGTTGTTGACTACATCAATTTCGAACAATGCCTTTTCAGTCATATTGTAGCAGTAGTAATACTTTCCCGCAAACAGGTTGACACCCATGATACTGAAAATCAGCCAAAAGATGAGGCAAACCAGCAAGACATTCATAATGGAAGGGATGGCACCCACCAAGGCGTTGACTACCACCTAGACCAGAGTAGGACAGACAAGACAGTACAGTGTAAGAGACCCGAAATGGCCCAGCAAATCCTTAAACAGAAACACATTTAAACACTCTCACATTTGTGGCTGCATATTTGTATGGCATAAGAAAAGGAATGACACTATGAACATTGCTCAGTGTCCAATATTAGCAAATTATAAAATATCTTTGATTCATGTTTCAGTCACATGGCCATCCAAGAAAATTGCTATAAAGCTTATCATCTACACTGTCTTTATTTTGTTTCAGTCATAGGCGGAGAGTGTCCTACAGTCCTAGCCATGGGGATTTGGGGCAAAAATGGCTCTAAATTGGACAAAAAAATGTCCCTGTACAAACAAATAAAATATATTACGTCCGTTGCTAACAAAGTGAAAATTAATAAACCGTGTCAATTGTGTAGTCAGACATCACTGAAACTAGACTGTTTTGATGAGTGCGTGCATGTTGTCTGAGTGAATTCTGGACTATTGCAAATTCTCATCATAAACAACAAAGCGTAATTGTACGTACAATGAAAGTAAGAGATTAATTTCGCAGTGTATAGCTACAGCTTCAGTGATTATAAATGGTAGTTTTGTTTTTTTTGAGAGTACTTAAACTCGTGATAGATCAAAGTTAGTGATAATGTCACTTTCTATAGCCTGTATAATTTATTCGCTGTTTGAATAGCCGTGGAAAGGAAATATTATATAATTATCAATTTCTAAAGTTTTTACTAAATTGTAATCACGTTAAATACAATTAAACATGTTTTATTGTCTGGTTCTTGCCTAAAAAGATGGGTTTATGATGTTTAATACATTTGGCTGCTTTTAGCCTTATCCCGGAGTTGGTTCACCCTCCACCTATGTCTTCAGCTCTGTTTAAAATGTTTCCAAGGTTCCTACTACTATAATTCTACATTTTATATTTTTGTTTGTTTTCCTATAGATGACAGTTTTAATGTAAGATGATGACATCAGTGTGCTTTCTGACAAAACTAGCAACCAAAGATTACTGATTTGCACCCCTGCATATAGTCTCTTCTAGTTGTTCAAGAACTGTTATACTTAAAACAGCGGTTCTTATATGACAACTTACAGTGTCAGGGAAAGTTACTTTTAAAAGATATGCATTAAAATATTGTGTTACTCCATAAAAAGCTACCAAGTGTTAGCAATTAACTTAGTGGGATTTGTAAATTGATTACTTATTTATTTGCATAAGTATGAATTCATTAGTATAGTACTGGTTGAATTCAGAATATACATATACGTGAGGTTTGGGAAATATTTTTTTACTGGTTATGCTGTCAGCACAATTTTTCTTTTCCTTGGGTGGCCCTATGACTTTTAAAAATGTAAATACTTTTACTTGTCTATGCTAGTTTCAAAGCCAGAAAATCCTTTGAATCCCCAAAATTAGAGTCCTAAATAAGTGCTTCTTTGGATTATCCCAGCACTGCATGTGGAAAGATTACACACTGCATTCGATGAAGAACCTACAGAAGGTACTTCATTAACAGTATGCTAATCAGTTTATGTTAAGTATGTAGGCATGTAGTATGAATACAATACATACTACATCTACCATGTTGCCACTGTTATGTGACCTATGATTTTTCATACAAATATGCCACACACACACACAACTTCTACATCCCCAAAGCAAACAGTTGCATCCTTAACACTACAACCCACCACGCAACTACTTTAACATTGCCGTGGCAAGCTTAAGTAACTTAAAACCTGTTACACATCATCCCATCCTTCCCACAACCCATTTGTCTCCATATCCTTCCCCTCCCCCACTGTCCCAGTCAGGACATCATCCATCAATGATTAGCGATGAGCAGAGCGTGCCAGGAGACGCTCACTAACTGTGTTAGGCAGCCGAGCCGCAGCTCTCAGGCAGGCAGCTGAGCATGCAGATCTCTCACATACTGAAAAGTGGAGCCATATTCCCCCCTTGAACACACAGAGGCACAGAGGATGGCAGGATTCTCTCAGCAAGTGCAGATGTTTTTGAGTGCTGATTTGTTTTACATTTTCAAAATGAGAAATACAGAAATACACAAAGATTATGAGTGCTGGAGATTGAAAGACCCCCAGGAAAAAGCACTTGTTAAGAGAATTACTGTCCATCTTTCAACAGAGCCTATATATTCAAATGTCACATAGACATAAAATATTTTTCTGAGAATCGACACAGATATCAAAGTGAGGGAAAATGGCTTTCAAAAGTGCATAATGTGCATTTCCAATTGAACAGGACATGCGTGTTACATGACATCTTTGTGCAATCTCAAGAACCGTTAAAATCAATAAATAAATGGACAGGAGAGGCAGCAGTGTGGAGCGGTTTCTGCCATTTCAAAGCTGGCTGGCGTTCGATAAATGATTTGGGGTATAGAAAAACTAATAATTGAATTAGGTAACTAAAATTTTAGATAATCAAGACAATACATCAGTCGGAAACTAATTCCTATATTTAGTGTGTTTGTATTTGGTCAGAGAATCGGTTATCAAAAATCGCAAACAAACCACAGGTTTTATCTCTCAACTGTTGCGTCTCCTTATCAAGTCATTTATTCATTTTTAACTCTAATTTCAAACAAAACAGCATATCAGTTTAGGAACATTGATTATTCACTAGGGTAAGAACTCATTGTTCCCTCTGTACTTATTTTACTTATATATGCTTCTAAAGGTTACATAAAATGGATTTCATACACCCTCATGAATCCAATTAGATACAACAAATAGAACATATCTAGGAAAACATCATTTCGATTCACCCAAAAATGACAGTTTAATATACGCACAATACTTAAAATATTAAGAGACAAAAGAAATACAGAAGACAAAAAAAACAAAAAAAAACAATTAGAAATAAACTGCCATAAAATAGTACAACAAGGCTCCAGAATAAAATACAAATGACTAACGAGCCACTGGCTCTTAAAATGAAACATTTAGGAGCCAAAATATTTTGACTATGATCTATAAATTACAAACAAAATAATAATAATAATAATAAAAATGGTAATTAATAATAATTTAATTATTAATACTTGCATTAATTATTAATACTTGCATTAATTATTAATAAATAATAATTAATGCAAGTAACATATCCTGGTCCATTTACAATCTGATCTAAATATAATGTTATTCACCAAGGGAACTCATTGCATGAATATTTCACTGACTGAGCGAGTCTTCTTTAAACAACTAACTCAAGCACAATCGTTTCTGGAAAAATTTACTCAAAGCAAGAACATGGCTGACACTATGTTCTTTACCCATTATAGCTGACAAACTGTATATGGACACCAAGGTGCTTTGACTATCACCAGTGGTGACTAGATTTTACATTAGTGGTCGTGTTTTGAAAATCACATTTGCAACCATTTATTTGAAACCTGGAGCCCTGTTAGCAGATGTATACATAAAGGCAAACATAACATCAAATAAAACTTTAAATTCGATAACTGAGAAACCTTATCTGTCATTTTTGGGTCCAGCCATACCTTTAGTCATAACAGCAGTGAGATCACAGATCTCTTTACTCTGATACCTTTTCTGTTTGGAAGTAAAACTAACACAAACCTCTCACTTCCGTGGTCTCGCACATTTCCTAAGCTTCTGTGTTGACTGCTTGTTAACCACTGACTAGTAACGATTATAAATGTCCTAACTAATCAAATCTAAAAGATGTCATCCATTACACATTGCTAAAGGCTTGGAAGGCAGTTGGAAAATAGAGAGCTATACAGAAGCTTAGCAAATATCTCCCTCTCACTCCCAAGGTTTCTTTTTTTACAGTTCCATGTGCAGATCCTCGGTAAGCACAGAGGGGTGACGTGAGCCTCCAGCGGCTTGGTTCCTCGACGCTGCTCTGGGCTGGGCAGCGCGGGGCCAAATGGGCTGAAGTGAACAGTGTGAAATGGAGGAAGGGAGGGAGGGAGGGAGGGAGGAGGTGAGGGGGGGTTGAGAGGATACAGCTCAAGGAAACCAAGTCCACAGGTAAGAGAAGAAAGACTGACAACAACCAGGTGCAACGGTTCACATCCATCAATGGGATAAAGTACCTATCTTTGCCAAATTTGTTAGGATGGCCTGCATGTGTTCAAACAATCAGCACTGAAGAAAAACTGTGAAACTGCACATATTTTTGCTCTCTGCCTAAAGTAAACTAGCCCATTTCTTTTACCTTGACCAATTGACTCTTTGCTAAGCCTTAAAACATCACTGACCTATTATACCTTAGTAATTCTTGCTGTATCCATCTTAGTCAGTTGTACATATGCATCTTCAGATAGTTTTAAATGGAATTCTAAAGATTTTATACTACTATTCATAAGTTTGGGCTTGGGAAAATTCTGTAATGTTTTTGAGAAAAGTCAAATTTTTCCACCAAAGCTGCATTTATCTTGACAAAATACAGCAAAAATAGTAATATTGTGAAATATTATTACAATTTAAAAATCGTAATCTTTGGTTTTCAGTGTCGCATGCTGATTTGGGGCTTAAGATACATTTCTTATCATCAATAAAGCAGCATTTAATTTTATTAACATTATAAATGTCTTAACTTTCACTGTTGAGTAATTTGTTGCATCCTTAATGAATTAAAATATGAATTAAAATTAAATGAAAATCTAACTGAACCTACAGTTTAGTGTATCCACCTTATTTTTCAATGCAGAAGTCATTTTCTGTGAATGAGCGAGACTTCTGGTTCATTAGCTGCTGTAGGGAAATAACGAGAAGAAAAACAAAGTGCAGTACATGATAAAACGGTTTTCACTACATACCAGTGTGTTCTTAATTAAGAAATTACATTAAAATAATATGGTAAGACACCAGTTTGCAATATCAAGCAGCAAAACAAGCTGTTTCATACAGCTAAAATAGCTGGAAGCGGATGACAGTGGAAGCCAGACACATACAATTTTACAAATGGCCACATCCACACAAGGGAAAAATAAGGTGGATACAAAATGGTAAAATAATTTTGCTTGATGACATACATGCAGTGTTTCCCAATCTTTATGATCATTATAAGATGTTATATCCCCACCCAAAAAAACTTTAACTTAAATATGGACAATCTGAATTGTAATTAATTTACATATTAATTCATAGTACAGTATTTGATGCATTTTAGAGCTTTCCTTGATTCAACCTCTTAATCGCAGTATTGCATAATGTAATTTCCTTAGAAACTTTTTACATTTTAACAACACTCACAGAGAGTGAGTAACAGTTACCAAGGGGCGTGGAGCTTAGCAAAGAGTAAATTATATTAAATGTGCTCTGAGTCATCAAGAGAATATCTAGTGTGCTGTAGTACTGGTGAAGTGGGGACCTCAGTGGTAAAGTGTTCTGTGCTGCTGGTTGTTCTCTGAGAGACAGGGTCAGTGTAACAGAGGAGAGATGGAAGGAAGGGGCTCTCCATCCAAAGCAGAAGTTGAGAGTCAGGCCAAAGAAACAGCCAATTGCAGATCAAACGCTTTGTGAAATGAGAAAGGATTTGAATGGTGTTGTGTTTGGTTTTGTAAATAATTGTTCATGCTGTTTTTGTCCTCCAGGGCCAATTGGAAATATCATTTGTAATGAGGCAGCTTTGATACGTCTGACAATGACTTAACTGGGAGTCAATCATACACCTGATTTCAGTTAAATCAGGGAAGCTTTTCACATCCTATTTTTCAAGTTATCTCAGCTGCATCATGACTGGATCATTAATGTGGTACAGAAGAGGTGTGCATGAAAAGGTGAGTCCTTTTCATTGGCATCTGTCTTGAAAAAAAAAACCCAGGTAGGGTTTCGGTTGGGCTTTGTTGTTGTTGTTTTTTCCTCGATCAGTTCTAGCATGCTTTAACTGCTGAATGGGCATGCAGAGAGATCAGCTCTTTAGCTTTGTATCTTACCCTCATCCCTTCAAAACGTGACAATGCTCTGAGGGGTCTCAGGGCCCTTAGTGTCCTGAGAGATTTAATGGGCCCTAGTTCGGAGTAGCCCAGTGCATTAGCTATAAGGCTGATTATAGACACCTACACAGAAACAGAGAAGCAAAAAAGGGTCCATACTGTTAGACGAGAGAAAGCTCTTGAGGAAGCGATGGCCTGTAGAGCTGCTGGAACGTTGGTTTACACACATACACAACAGTTCGGATGGGTATATACATATATAACACTGCATTTATACATGTATATATCCCCAAGAATGAGACAGAGACAGAGAAAGACTCATATTTAGTATCGGTTACAGGATAAACCCAAGATTTTGTGCTCTGTTCGTTTTGGGAGATCACCAACCCTTGTGAGCTTCCTTACACCTGTTGAGAAACTTGTGGTTGAAAGAAAGAGACAGATAGAAAGAGAAGCATAAGGCTCAAACAAAAAAAAAAGACAGAGATGCACACAGCGCACATCTGATAGAGTACGTTAGGGGACCTTGGGGACGTGGGGGTTGAGAAGATAGAGGTGACCCCTGTAGATGCATCAAAAAAACAACCCAACATACTGCAAGAACCTTACCCTTGCCCTTCTAACATTGTCTCTCCATGTCGCTCTTGGCTGAGGCATTAAATCCCATTAAATTTAAGACAGACAAACTAATGGAACCTGTGAGAAAAAATACAGGTAAAAATGTACATGTATGCCAAATTGCATTGATTTTACAGTTTAAAGAGCATCACATTGACACAGTAACGTGAGGGGCGGGCGCAGATAGTAAATGGACATTAGACAGCACCCAAAGGATGAAAAAAATCACTCTGCGGGAACCCAAGCCCTGGTTACACAAAATGCCATCCATGGGGAAAACTAAACAAAGGTCATATCTGTCAAAATGGCTCTTTAGAGAACCGTACTGATTATATCACATGTATGTCAATGCAAAGGACTGGTGCAAACAAGAACATCAAAAAAGTCTTGTAAATGTTCAGGAACAAAACCACCAATGGATAGACAGTGGATTGGGACACCAGGCTTGAGCACCCCTATGAAAAGGTATACAAATAGTCCACAACACTGAAAGCTAAACAACTCACGGAAGGGGTTCTATTAAAGGTGAAAGCTTTATTCTAAATGGCTATCATATTCCTTTACTGAAGAAACCATGCTAGCTGACATTTTAGAAACCAAAACCCAAGAATTATTGGTGGCTTTTAATAGGTATGACCCACAAGGGCAGCAGTATGCATCAATAATCTCTGCACAGAAATATCCACTGTTCAATTTCCCAGATTTTTTTTTATTATAATTGATTTGGTGGCATCAATTAAAATGGACACATTTTTTAGTTTTAGTTTTAATTTACAAATAATTATAAAAATGCAATTTTTTCGTCTCAAAATATACAGAATATCTCTTCACAAAATTAGTACTTTTTAGAAGCTACCATGTAATAAAGCTTTCTCCTTCATCTACAGATCATGTGATCTTTGGGGTTAATTGTCACCTTTAGCCTCAGTTGGAACCCACAAGCACCCTTTTATGGAGGGCCCCGGGGCCCCCTGAGCCGGCTGAGATGGCCCCTCAGTGTAAGCCTTCTTCATCTGCTAGCACGCTCGTTCTGTAAGGCAAGGTCAATGAGATGTGTGGCTGTGACCAAATGAAGACAGGAAAAAAAATAAACTAAAATTGAATAGATTCAAAACAATGAAAAATGGCTGATGTTTGTCACTCAAACCACTATTAAATGAATTTTAAGATAATAAAGCATATTAAAATAATGTTTTATATATTATTAAATATTTTTTGGGGAATGGATCATAGCGCATAGACTCCCTTAATATATATTTAAAAAAAAAAATTAATATGAGCATAGTCAAATAATAGTCTGTATGTTTGATGGCACAGATATATAGCATGACAGACAATAGGAAATAATGGAACATATACAGTATTTAAACATACATGAACACACAAACGCATGCTAGATATGATGCCGGTCCCTTTTTAAAGCCCTCTGAGCATCACATCCATAAAAGCAAAAAGCAAATAACAGTGGAGGAACAAAGCATAGACTAGTCAGGAGGACAACTCACCGTCTGCTGCATGTCCTCAACATCAACACATCTCAGCACTACCTCACGGAAGGGAATAATTAACTTTTGATCCATCTTGGGATATGGAGTTCTTCCCAACTAGCACAAGTGTTAGTCCAGCACCCCAGGAATAGTTAAGATGGACTATTAGCTCCCATCAGCCTCGATTAGGGCTGAGGAGTAGGGTTTGATGGACAGAGGGTGGGTATGGGCTGTAGTCAGAGCAAACTCACAAATTTGGTTTATTTTTAGTTGTGGGATGACTCCTTAGTCAGTTGCTGGTCAGACTAAGTGTTTGCTGCATTCCAGCCCAAGTCAGATGGGGAATATTCCTATATGATATCTTAAAATCCCTGAACAGAAAACATTCCCAGACACTAAGATGATGTATAAATAAGATGTTTGACAGCTTCATTTAGGCATTTGGTACAACTTGCATTCAAGGAATGCATTTTGTCAGTTAAAACCCATGACTTCAGCATTGCTCGTCATGCTCCACAGTTTGAATCACAGCAACTTCATGGATTTAACCAACTAGTAACCAAATTGTGAAGGATAAATGATACATGTTAAAATATCAGATACCAAAATAGTACCATGTTTCGTACCAGGGGTGTGGGAAGATATTTTAGGTTGGGGGTGCTGTATGCATTGTGGGGGGGGGGGGTATTTACGCTGTGAAAATAGCATATTTTCTTAGCAATAGATGCTATTTACACTAAGTGCCATTAAATAAATTCTATTTATACGGTGTTAAAATAGCAGGATTTTCTGCTAATTACTTATTGCAAATAGTGGTTAATTACCTGCACCTCAGCATAGTAATACATTATAAAACAGTATGCAGTAATAACTTATTGATTTATTTCAAATAAATATATTGATTTCATTTAAATTATTAAATGGGTGCCACCTTATTGAGACAAAAGCCTACCCTAACCCTTCCGGATACTTTATTTTCAACTTTTTGATTATTTCCTTAATCTTTATCAAATAGAAAAGCATTTATAATGTGATTTGATATTTGAAAATGGAGAAAAAAAAAGTTAAAATTAATGTAACACATGCTTTATCATCTACGCCACTGAATCTTATGATTGTAATGTTGACAAGCCCAGTCAAATGTTGGTGGGTGAAGCTAACGTTAGTGTCTCTGCCACCAATGTGACCTATTTGCACTTACTGTACATTGACAATCCATTTTTTTTATTATCATTTTTATTCCTGACAGTTAGACCGTTGCCCACAGAAAGCGCCTATGTTTCATACTATCTGAAAACAACTTATACCCTCATTTAATACCTCTGATTTATTTATGTATTTGATTTGCTAAAATATAATAATATAAAGTATTATAAATAAACATCCCTGTGCTCATCTCCCTATATACAACTATTCAAAAGTTTGGGGTGGTTTTTCAATGTTTTCAAAAGAAATGTCTTATGCTTACCAAGGCTGCATTTATTTGATTAAAAATACAGTTAAAACAGTAATATTGTGAAACGTTATTACAATTTAAATTTTAGTCAATTTACATTTTATTATAAATCTAATTTGTTAAAGCGATGGCAGAGATACATTTTCAACAGCCATACTCCAGTCCCATAACCAAATCAGACCAATCATGATTTGGTGCTCAAGAAACATTTCTCAGCATTGTCACAGTTGAAAACATTTGTGCTACTTAATATTTTTGTGGACATCATGATACATATTTTTTCAGGATTCTTTGATGAATACAGAATTTATTTGAAATGGAAATTTTTGATCATTTTAATGTGCCTTTGTTGAAAAACAGTATTCATTTATTTAAAAACAAACATTTCCCAAACTTTGAACAGAGTTTGCAAGATGTCATAAAACCAGTGTCTCTTCATGGATTCTGGAGATGGAAGTCTGGTAGTAAAGTTCTTTTGAACTTTTGCATTCAGGAAATTTCAGTTTAAGTTTAAGAGTTGGAATGAAATACAGCACCATCTATGAATGAGGGATCAGGCTTTGTGTGTAAATAAATAAATGTGATAATTAATTAATTTTCGATGTGTAAAAATTATCTTTATATAGTGCTAAACAATATATTTCAGAATAAATTTTTAGGTGGATAAAACTGTCTAAAATAGAATAAACCAAATAGACTGTGTATGAATCTAATAATGTCACACAGCACCTCATTAAACAGCATTGGGTTTACGAGTTCTGCTAAAAAGTGGTTAGTTCAGGAACAAGGTCAGAACACACATACAATCAAATAATCAAATTGTATCTTGACATGGTCACAGCAATTGTAACATGTCCTCCACATATCATGAGAAAAGCACATCCACATGACATTTCTCTGAATCCCTTCGTTTGGAGTCCAAGTGTGAGCATTTTAGTCAAATAAACAGCTTAATATATTTTCATCAAATACTTTGAATCAAAATGTAAAACTACATAAGCGTCATTCATTTGTTGTATAAAATACTCTGTTGATGGAACAACTGATTGCAATCATATCTTAGTTGTAATTGACTCTAAAATGCATTTTACACTTGGTGAGTCTCCCACAATAAGGGCAGAAAATGAAACCAGTCAGAGGCCATGCATATCTTATTGTTCACACAGTATAGACATCATCCACATGTACAAGATTTAGAAACAAGGTTCATTTAGAATGATAAATGCTTGAATATCTTAAATCAATAATCATTTGTCATTGATAGACTAATTCTGACTAGTAATTTCCATTACAACACTTAAACCATATAACGATTTACTAAAGGAAATTGCATACAAAGGGGGAAGACAAAAAAGTACAATTATTTGCATAATACTGGTGACTTTCGAAGCCAGTTTATCATTCTTGATAGCAGATATTCAAGCATCTCAGGGTCACGTAGAAATCTAGCATTTTTGCACAGCTATGCATGGGTGATAGAGCTTAAAGAGATGATGCAATCTTATGAAATAACATGATTTAGACACCAAGAATGTTACATAAGCATTAATATATACAAGATAAGCGCAATGTTTTTCCTTCAAGCTTCACCCCTGCATACCAACACACAGCTTTAGTCTTCATATAAAAGATCACATTTGACTCTTCTTTGTCCAAAACATTAACATCTTGTTGAAAGGGGAACCATCCTGTTGTTGGCCTTGACTATCACATAAAACATCTGCATAAATACAGGAGAGGCAGATATCTCCTCTGCTACACCATTTTCCTTTTTAACTGACAGCTCAAAGAAGCCGCTCCACCAGTTTTAGCTATTTTTTAGGTCATCTTTAAAAGTTACCTTGCTGTGACTGGCAACCAGTATTGTCAGGTCTATGAACATGCAGAGTGTATACGGTCTCTGCTGTCAGAAACGCCAAAGAATTTATTTTATCAGTTTAAACAAAGCTTCTAAAGTCCCTGACTCAGTCCGGTCACTTGGTAACAGAGAAAACAGAGAATTTTCCAAAGCTGTCTATCAAGACAATTTTATTTTACTTCGTTAGTTAAAATCGTGTTAAGCAAATCAAGTATTTTTTCAGGATGGTTCTAGAGCAGCAGTCAGGAACCTATGACTTGTGACCCACACTTGGCTCTTTGACAAAAATCATCGCCAGATCTCTTACCCTTTACCATCAAATGATCTATTCTAAAAATGAGACATCACTAGATATCAGCAATTCCTTTGTTTTAGAGCCTATATAAGCTAAAAAAAGGTCTGAAATAATACTTACACATTTTTCAAATACATTTTTTTGTCCAAAGCAGCCATATGTGTTATCACATCATGCTGCTTGGCCCCACACAATGATGCATCATTGGTGCAAAATCTCGTTCCACATAGCTTCATATTAGAAATGAAATATGTTCTGATCCAGGTTGTAATACAATATAACACTAGTCAGACTTTGCTTTTGGCAGGATGGAACCCATCAACAAAATGTGTACGTTAAGGGCATTTATCAAACTGACAACAAACACAGCACAAATTAGATCGTAGACTTACGTCAACAATGAAGAAGTCCAGCCAGCACCAGGCGTTGGTGAAGTACTTGACAAAACCGTAGGCCACCCACTTTAACAACATCTCCAATATGAAGATGTAGGTAAAGACCTTGTCAGCGTACTCCAGAATAATACGGATCGTCTTCCTCTGTTCAATGTACACATCCTCAAATGCCTGCAGCAGATAACATATAGTTGCATTAATAAAACAAGTACTATCTGCTTCTTACAATACCTCTCAGTGGTTTTCATTTAAATTAGAAAACTAAAGAGAATGCAAGAAATAATCATCAGAAATAATGAAATAATGATAATGATATTATTATTATTTATGCACAACAACAACTGGGAAAACAACTGAACAGAAGGCTACTATTTTGTGCAATAATTCAGTTAAAAACAGAGTCAGCATTAAAAAAGCAATCGTATAAAGCAAGACCCCTGATTCTATTTCATTCCTTTTTTGGCAACATGAGCAGTGCTAAAGACAGAAACATTTCCAGTGCCAGAAATAGATCCAATAGGATGAATAGTACAGTCCATTAATCACAACACCCAGCAGTTCAGCTCTGGTGCCAGGTTTCTACAATGACTCAATGCCTGCTTGAACCTCACATTATATATACCTCACATGAACATTCATTTAACAGTCAGACAGTATCCAAAACAAAATGGAAATCGGTTCAAAAGGACAAAAAAAACCCCCAATGTTTTTATGTTACAACACAATATAATAATTGAATCCCAAACAATATTTAAGCAGCATTTTTCTACTCAAGTAGTTAAACACAGAACAAAGTGCTTCAGCACATCCCTGTAAGAAATTTGTGTGTGTTTGTGTAGATCCTCACCAACGCTCCACTACTGAGGAGGATCATAAAGATGATGATGGTTTCAAACCAGTTGTGCTCCACAATGAGATAGCAGGTCTTCCGGAGGAACCACCAATTCTTACCCCAGCCCTCCGTGATGGGCACATCACAACACTTGTAGCGGGCCACACAAGCTGCAAAATGCCACACATTATACTTCTGTTCTCACAATCTATTACGGTTTCTGAATTGAAAAATTATTATAATTTGCAAAGAGGAATCTATGAACCCTTTACCTTCAGTCCAACAAGGTTCTGGGTCAACATATTCCTCTACTGCCTCCACCACCACCGCTTCTTCTACCTCTGGTTTAAGATCTATGGTGCTGCCCTCTGAAGAGCTGATTTCATCCAACTAATTAAGAAGAGTTCACAAGTGCCATTTTTTATGTTAATAGCAAAGCAAAAACAATGTTCAATCCCAACTGTAACCGCATTATTAAAATGCTTAAAAAACTCAAGATGCTCAAAAAGAACAATTTCTTAAATAGCACAGGTTTTAGGACTGTTTGCCTGACCAGTGGCAGACAAGAAAAGGTATTTGTAAACTGTTGTTTCACTATGCTAGACATCCAGAACTAACACACTTTAGCTCCAAGAATGAAAAGACAGTCATCTGTATTAATGTTTCACAATACAGTGTTCTAAATGGCCTACACACGTTTGAACATCATTTTGAAACAATACACTGCTCTTTACTCCAGATATATCAATATCATGGACAAAAATTAGCAAACACCTCAGTTTAGAATCACTAAACATTTACTCCTGAGGCCAAATCAATAACCACAGGGTATTACATTTCACCCACTAGCAACTAGGTCAAAGCCTTAAAGCATCACAACATCAGCTCTTTTGCATACTCACTTCTTTGCCGCCCTCTGCTTCAGACTCACTGCTGAAATCTTCTGTGTTGAGATTCTCAAAGTCTGACTCGCCCACGGCAATGGGCACGCATACGGTCAGGTTGGGGTTGTGGATGAAGGACATGTGGTCATCATCAATCATGTACTTGCCTACACTACTGCCTATACCACTGCTGGTCCCGTTGCCATTTTTCTGATAGTCCATGTCACGACTGATGTCCACGCCGGTATGATTGGTGATGCAGTTTAGCTTCCGGTCGTACATTTCATCTAGCGGCTTGGCCTCGTCAGTGACCTTCCTCCTGAGGATGATGTTGACCAGCTCTCGAACTTTGGCCTTCACCCAGGCAATTCCCTTCTTAATGCGAATAACGGCAATCTGTAAGTTGTTCATCTCGCCGTCATCATCAGAAGCTGCCAAGTTGTCTGCGCTGAATGAGCTCAGCAGCAAGGCAAGGAACAGATTCAAGACCTGATCAGTGTGAGAGAAAAGTAATATAAATTAATAATAAATAGCCACAAATTACCAAGACAGCTGCCTTTGGAGTCATTTTATGATTCATAAACTCAGGCATACTGCTACAATTTAAAGTGATAGTTAACCCAAAATTTTTAACTCTGTCATCGTTTACTCACTTTCACATGGTCCCAAAGCCAAAAGACAAAAGAATTAATATTTTTTTATTAAACCTGAGAAGTTCCTCCCTCCATTGAAAGTTTAAGTAACCAAAGCTTGAAAGACCCAAAAAGGTTTTAAAGACATCATAAAGAGAATTTCAGTTTTGGCTTTTATTTGGTTCATCTTGGTTCAGACAGAATAATGCAAAAATAGTAATGTAATATAAATGTAATATAGATATACACAATATACTATATATATAACAGGCAACCATATATTAATTCAGATAAAGAAAAATAAAACACCAGGCAAGCATAATGTTTCAATGTATTTGTGTTTAATTGTGAATAAAAGCCTAAACTGAACGTTAATCATATGAAGCGACTGTATCTCTTCACTTGACTTAGATTAAACTGTTTGATTCATATAGGTTAATATCACCCAAATTTATAACCTTTTTGGATCTTTTAAGTTTTGGTTACCTGGGCTTTCAACAAAGAGATAGAAACCTAAATCTTGCATTTATCTCCATGTTTGCAGATTTCAGTACAACTTGACAAATGTATGACAAAAATGCATTTTCTGCATTTAAAGAACACTTACCACCAAGTTTCCTATGACCATGACCATCATGAAGACGATGAGACACATTCCCTGTCCAGCCACTTCCATACAGTCCCACATGGTCTCAATCCACTCTCCACATAACACCCGGAAGACGATTAAGAATGAATGAAAGAAGTCATTCATGTGCCAGCGGGGCAGCTCGCAATCTTCAGCGATCTTACACACACAGTCCTTGTAGCTCTTCCCAAACAACTGCATGCCCACAACGGCGAAGATGAAGACGATGATGGCCAACACCAGGGTCAGGTTCCCCAAAGCTCCCACTGAGTTGCCGATGATCTTAATCAGCATGTTAAGAGTGGGCCATGACTTGGCCAGTTTAAAAACTCTCAGCTGTTACAAGAGAGCACAAGTATAATAAACATGTTCAATATTGCTCTTTGAATGTGGGCTATTGAAAACAAAGGGCAAATTCATTAAAGAGTTGTGCCTCTTATTCATTGTCTTATTCACTAACCACCCACAATACTGTTTAACCAGACACTGCTTTAAAATAATGTTGCTCTGTATTTAAATAAAATAACTCATTATTTTCAGTACAAACACACCTCCTTTCTATGCAAATTAGGCTTATTATACTCACATTCTGCCTGATGCAATTAACATTGTCATATTACCTCCCACAGAAAGAAGGTGCTAAACAGAATTTGTTATTTATTTATGAGACATCTGTGTTCATGCTTATGTATGCTTGATGTATGCTTATTTGTATGGAAGCAGATGACAATCATAACATAAATGACATACTGTCCAAACCTGACAACATTAGACTTTTTTTTTTTTTTTTTTTTAGTATCATCAGTGTGCAGTGAGAACAAAAAAAATCATTATGTTACTCAGTGTCTGCACTCAGTTTGTGATATTACTCTTAAACATTATTTTATAATAAACAGTAGGAATGCAACAGCTTCGCGTCTTTCATCAAGCGCTCTGTGTGTGAATGTCATTTGTTTGTCTTGTGAGTCTTATTTACTGTTGTCTGTCCAGTTAAAGCTCCAAGTCATGTCGAAGAGCAATGCGAAAGCAAAGCATATTGAAGGGGAATCCAGGTTGCGTTATAGGTTGTGTGTTCCTCCCTGCCTGCGATATATAACGAGAGGGGATACACACAGCCTATGCGTGGTCTGCCTGGGAGAGAAGCACGCTGAGTTGGCTCTCGTCGCTCTCTTGGGGCCTACCCTAGCTTCTCATACTGCCAGGCCCAAAAACAGAGTGTCCCCTCTCGTGCTCCTCTGCGTCGCGCACGAGAGTCTCAGCCGAGGTCTTCTAAGCCCAAGCAAGATCTGAGGGCAGTCATTGAAGCTAAGAAGCCCTCAGCTAAGAAGCCCTGACGCCAGAAGCCCAGGGTTTCAAGAGGCAGCCTCTGCTGGGCTAGAGCAGTACACACCACAGTACATGGTGCCAGTCTCGCCTCAGCGCCCTCTGGGGGCCGATCTGCCAACCCTGCCAATGTTCCTGGGCACAGCGGTCCCCAGCAAGCATCGTTCTCAGTATCTTCCGCCCGTGCGCTTAGCGGGCTGAGATGCTCGCCGCCCCTGCGGGGGCCTCTTACACCAGAAGTCAGTCTCGAGAGACTGATTCCCTTAGTAGATTATTTAGCAGCGTGTAAACTACTGCCAAATGTATCTCAATGGGTCCTGCACACAGTAGAAAAAGGCTACAGTATTCAGTTCAGCTCTGCTCCACCGATGTTCAATGAGGTCATGGTCATGGAACAGGAAGTGAAAACCCTATTAGAGGAGGAGGCCATCGAGGTGGTCCCTCCTCAAGACAGGGAGTCCGGGTTCTACAGCCGGTATTTCATAGTTCCAAAAAAGGATGGGGGGTTGCGTCCGATTATAGACTTGAGGGTCTTAAATCGTTCAGTTATGAGATTGAAGTTCAAAATGCTCACGATCAAACATCTTGTAGGTCAGATCAGGTCCGAGGACTGGTTTGTCACAATAGATCTCAAAGATGCATACTTCCACATATCCATCCTTCCACAACACAGGAAGTTTCTGAGGTTCGCTTTCGGGGGCGAAGCCTACCAATATCGAGTACTTCCCTTTGGCCTTGCACTCTCACCCCGCACGTTCACAAAATGTGTAGATCTGGCTCTGGTTCCCCTTCGCATGCAGGGCATCCGCATTCTCAACTATATCAACGATTGGTTGATTTTAGCTCAGTCAGAGCAGGTTGCTCTCGCACATTTGGGGGAGCTGGGTTTGAGACTGAATGCCAAGAAGAGTGTACTTTCTCCGGTTCAGAAAACCACCTAAGCGTAGTATGGGATTAGACCGCGATGCAGGCACGATTGTCCCCTGCTCGTATCGAGTCGAATCTCATCTCAGTCGAGAGAGTCAGAGAAGGCCAGTCACTCACTGTCAAACAATTTCAAAGATTGCTGGGTCTGATGGCAGCTGCGTCCAACATGATACCTCTTGGCCTGCTGTACATGACACCCCTACAGTGGTTGCTCAAGACCAAGGGATTTTCCCCGAGGTGTAATCCACTTCGCACTATCAAGGTCGCCAAGCCTCACTCTACTCGGGGTATGGCGGCCTCCAAGGCCTTCCTAGCAGGTGTATCCATGCTGGACATCTGCAATCCTGCGGGATGGTCCACGCCCTCTACATTTGTAAAATTCTATGGTTTAGACTTGCCAGTCACTCCAGGCACTTCTGTCCTCTCGTCCTAAGCTGTGCTCTTCGGATACACACTAGGCAGGGGTTTAGTAGTCTGGCGGCATTGGTACTCATTCCCCAAAACGTTGTTTGACACAGCTCGAGTTCCTGAAGAGGAATGTCTCTAGGTTACGTATGTAACCCTAGTTCCTTCGAGGGAACGAGCACTGCGTCTCGGAGCCATACCCCCGGCACCCCTGCTGGTGCTTGCTGGTACTCGAAGCTGATGCCAGCTGTGCAGCACGTGCTTTTATAGCTTCCTGGTCGCTTACATCACCCTGCCTGTGACGTCATGCTCTTCCATTGGACTGATTACACACGATATTCAGAGTCGCTCAAGCTAAGCGCGTTCCCCAAAGCGTTGTTAGAAGCGCGTTTCGTTCCCTCAAGGAACTAGGGTTACATACATAAGCTAGAGACGTTTTCAGTTTGGATCTGTTGGTTTGGTACATCAGAGTTATTTTACAAGCAAGGGGTTATTGCATGCAAAAAATCACTTTTACATGTTGTTTGAACATAAATATGTGTTGGCAGTTTGTGTACACAACCACCCTATAATAAAAATAGAAACACCCAGTGCTTTTTTTTGCTCCAAACATCTGAGCCACTAAAGATGCAGTAGATTACGTTTGGTTTTGAAGGGGATGCGTCCCCAAATCTACCTTGATTATTTTATGTTCACACAAATCATTTGTGATCCAGCTTCACCCACAGAAGAAGTAAGTTTTTTTTTTATTAATCTTTGCGAATCGCCTTTTCTAACAATGTGCTGTTAAGCAATTTCCACAGCTAAATGTGACTAAAGTTTACAGTCTCTCAGAGAACGGCTCATCACCCCACAGAAGAGAAGGGTGGGGTGAGCAGAGCTCATTAGCATTTAAAGGGACATGCACCAAAACTGGTCGCTGTGAACAGAGCCATTTTTGATGTGGTAAAAAGGGTGTTGTTTTAGATTACTATCGTGAAATTTTAACCAAAGTATGTTATAGACTTTTCATTAAGACCCTAAAGAATCATATCAACTTGTGAAAAATGGGCATCCAATGACTTCTTTAAAAAAATTCCAGGACCCTTTAATTAAAACTCCAATACACTTTTTTTTCACTGTAAAAACATGTATTATCAAATGTCTATTTCTTTTGAGAGAAGTATTATTTTTATGGATTGGCCATTATTTAGTGCTATAAACCCATGTAATGGCGCTTTTTAAGCAGTGTATACTGACAGACACACAAACAGAGCCTGTTTGGAGATAAATAAAACACATGGAAATTATTTATATGCAAAAATGATATGATTGGTCGAACTCCATCTTTTTCTATTGCTTGTTTTGAGTATTGCATGTGGACGGAGGCGTCACCAGGATTCATGTATTTTAGAATGATAAACTGCTACATAAATTGCTACACAAAATGCGTACAGGTTGGCAGGTCTGTACTGCATATGCAGACATACAGACAACACTAAGAGCATGGTACTCAAATTTGTTTAAATAAGCATTAAAGTTGCAATGTAAATGAAGTAGCAAAAAAATATTTTACTCTGTATTGTGATGTACATCCGAGTAAACCAGGTTATTCAGAAATGTAGGGCAGGGATCAGTTGTTGTTTGAATAAAACACGTGTGAATAAAACATATGCATGGATGAACTTTTCACAATAGTATGCAATTTAAAATTAGACAACCACTGATTCTGTTCCCTAAAACACATAATTTCTTAATGCAATAGCACATGCACACACATCAAAGATATGAAGTAATAAAAATGCTTACCAATCGGAATGATCTCAGCACAGAAAGACCTTCTACATCAGCCAAGCCCAACTCCATTAAACTCAAGCTCACGATAATTCCATCAAAAATATTCCAGCCTTCCTGGAAATAGTAGTATGGGTCCATTGCAACCAGTTTGGCAAACATTTCGGCAGTGAAGATACCAGTAAACACCTGGAAAAAAGAAAACAGAAATGACACAGATTGGTGACAAACAGCTCACTTTCTCTTCATAACATTAAAAAATTAAAATAAATTATTATATATATATTCCTGTTTTTTTTATTTTGGATGTCTATATATATGTGTCATTGATTAATTACTTTTTATAAGATACTATGTCATGTTGGTAACATCTCAATTTAACAAGCCAGACTAATTTATATAAATCAACCCCATATCAACAAACTGATTAAAGACAAATTAGCAATTCAGTTATGAGAGTCTTCAGCGCTTTCCTAACCTAGCAGCAACAACATCCTGGCCTACACATTCACAATAACTCCCTGACCAATCGCTACACTACACTCTGTGACGTTCAAAGTGTCAAACGTATCATCCTGCTGTCACAGCTGAATGTTGCAGTTAATCACTTTGCATGCGGGTGAACTGGGGGAAGGTACAAGGTGGTTTTGACTCCACGAGGCCTGCTGCATGTCTGCACAAACAGCGAATGTGAGTCACACGGACGCCTGCACAGCCACGACCTGCTCCGTCCCACATGTGTACTGAAGAAGTTTGAATACTTGCATCATTATATCACCATGTCAGCTGAAATTTGCTGAAATTTCATTGAGAGAGGCCTGGCTATTGCATGCACGTGGTTTACTCCACAACGCAGGTTACGTTGTTCAGAAAATCATGATTTGTGATAGGTGTATGTTGCACTGCATTAATTTATGCACCCCTAACAGTCTCTGTATCACTTGGCAACATAATATAAAAAGCAATTTGGTTCATAAGTGAGGAACATTATCTGTGCTTTCCTGCAATGTTGAACATTTTTCAATTATTTTTATACTCATTAAGATGCAAGAACCAAATTGTACAGGTTCAAGCTCCTAGAACTGTGAAAACTGCACCATTTTACTGCTGCTCATCGATTAGGCTAAATGAAATATTTATGTTCTGTACCACCACACTCATCCAGTAGCTTAGCACTGTCTCTACATCAAGCAAAAAAATTGCTTTGAGTGTTCCAACAACGTCCCTGCAGAGACTACAAAAATAAGTAGTGGGGGAGGGGCATAGTTTCATCAAGCAACGAAATAATTTTTTATATTTGAATTCAAAGACACTTGGGGGAAAAAAAGGGCTATGCAGAATCCTCACCAGGTTTCCGACAGACAGCACATGTTCAAAATTCTCCGTCATAGGGTAATGCTCCATGGCCATGAAGAGAGTATTCAACACAATACAAATGGTGATAGCCAAGTCTACAAAAGGGTCCATCACGATCAGGTTCACAATCTTCTTAATCTTCATCCAAACAGGTCCGCATTCCCAGATAAGAAACTTGTTGGCAAATTTGTACCAGCATGGTGGACAATTCCTCTGAGACTCTTCCAATTCTGGAAGCAAAGAATGAGAAGTATGGTAACCATGGTAAACATATTTCCTTTTTTTTTTTTTAAGCAGTACATTCCTTGAGTTAAAAGATATGGACATACCCTCAACCAATGTGTTGGTTAACACACTCATGACACTGTTGACTCGCTCCTTGCGCCCAAACGATGTGTTAAGCTGCTCTAGAGAAACCATTAGAGAGCCTGAGAGTTTCTTCTTGATTTCGAGATCAGTGGTTGACTGTCAGGAGAAAAACAATAAGGTTAAACAATAGCACCACAACATTATACAGTGCAGTCAATGGGTAGGGAAAAAATCTGCATCACAGGGCTAGTTAATGAAAGGCTGGTTAGGAGAAGAATTTTTGTCAACACATTTTGTCCAAAGGAGCCATTTTTCATTTGAATGCATTAAAGCAGAGACATGCTGGACTCTCACAAGAGAGAAGGTAGGGTGGAAATTCATGGGTATTTGTCATTAGCATTCCTGCGATGCATATTCCTATCATAAGCATGTGATTAACATGCTATATGTTATCAAAATGCTCACTCTTATGGCCATTTAAAACAGTCAGCCACTGTTTGTTTTAAAAATGATCCAGAATGCTGGGAAGGCTATTAATTCAAGTTTATCATATTATAAATCTGCCATTGTTCTCCACTCCCTCCCTCCTCTCATCTGAAGCCCCTGCATCTCCAGAGGAGATCCAGTCAGCATGCATCAGCATGCATTCAGTCTAAGAAGTCAAGAGAAGAAAAGTATAAATATCATGATCCATTAACCTCATGCTGAAGATCTGAAGCTAGACCATTCCTCTATATGATTCATAAAGCTAGCAGACTACCATGCTAACTACCAGGCTAACTAAAATGCTTCCATTATAATAACAGTATGAAGAAATGGTGCTGATCATCATATTAAGTAAAAAAAAAAAAAAAATGCATGTATTCACTATAAAGAAGAAACAGAAAAACACACATGGTATACAAAAAAAAATTCTAGATTTAGAGAAAATATGAAAAGAGATTTTAAGGCTAGATGGTGGAAGTGGAAGAATTTCATGGTTAATTCACCTTTGCTGAATAGAAAATGAAATACAATTACAAAGGACCTTAAGTTGACATGCATGTTAAAACAAACAAATAAATAAATAAATATGAAAAAATGAAGAAATATTTTGCTTGTGGGGTGTAATGAGACATTCATTACCATTCAAAATGTTGGGGTCAGCAAGATTTTTTCAAAGAAATCAATACTTTTATTTAGCAAGGATGCATTAAAATTAATCAAAAGGGGAAATTAATATTTAAATTAAACAATGCTACAAAAGATCTATTTCAAATAAATTAAGTTCTATTAAACTTTCTAGTCATCAAATAATTCTTAGAAAAACATGAATTCCATGAAGATATTAAGCAGCATAAACATTTTCAACATTGATAATAAAAATATATATATAATGCTGCACCAAATCTGCATATTAAGCTAATTTCTGAAGGATCATGTGACACTGAAGACTGCTGAAAACTCAGCTTTGCCATTACAAGAATACAGTATATTACATAAATATATATTAAAATAGAAAACAAGTATTAAAAATGTAATAATATTTTACAATATTTTAAGAAATTCAACCCCAATTGTTTGAATGGTAGTGTATGAAACCCCAGTTTTATAAATCTTAATGGTTAATTTACTGAGAACTATATATTAGCAGCTTGTTCACTAATTTCAAACTGGCATCAGAGGGCAGCATATCACACAGGAGCAGTCCTCAACTGACAGACAGCTCATTTTAGAGTATAAGTCAAAATAACCATTACATCAGAAAACAAATGAATTAGAAAGAGAGAGAGCCAAACAGAGAGAGAGCCAAGGTTCAGAGATAGATAATGCCCATGCCTAGACTGATCTACTCTTAGACTTCCTTACGCTGTCATCAGTGACTGCCTTATCTATTATCACCTCAGGCAGTAGGCGTCCGCCAGGCCCCGGTCCGATGAGAGAAACCACTCCATTGCAATCCACAGTGCTGTTGCACTTGCCGTAGTAACCTGTGTAGCTGCTGCGACGTTGTGGGTTTAAGAACGAATCACGCCGCTCGTCGTACTCCTCAACTGTGCTGTGTTCATCATCTGCAAACTCATTCTCCGAGCCTCCGTCCTTGCAGCGGCTGAAGATGCTGCTCTTACTGTTGCGTCTTGAAGGGAATGGTGAGCCTGGGATGCTGAGCAGAGACTGAAGGCAGGAAAGACAGAGAGACAGATCGAAAAGCTGACATCTTTGGTTTTACATACTTTTGGAAAAATTAGTCACAGACATTAGGAACTTTTACAGTTACTTCTTAAAGGGGTCATCGGATGCCCATTTTCCAAAAGTTGATATGATTCTTCAGGGTCTTAATGAAAAGTCTATAAAATATTTTGGTTAAAATTTCTCAATGTAAAACAACACCCCTTTTACCCGGTCAAAAACAAGATCTGCAAAAAGATCTGGATTGCGAATGATTTGAGCAAACAAACACATTTATGCAGAAACAAACGTAATCCACAGCTACTTCAGCGGTTCAGATGTCAGAAGTAAAAGATGACTGCTATGTTCATTATTACATCCAACAACAAAACACCTCAATTTCTTAGAAGAAATTCTTGTCTACATCTGGTCCAGAGTCGAAACAATGGTGGACTGATGACAAGCTCACTCAGGGTGGTTCTAAGGTAAAAAGCCAGCGTAAATCAACAATCGTGGGAGGGGCCTGGATCTGCGTGATGTCACACAGCCAAGAAGCTGAGAACGGCTTAATTTGAAAAATGGGATATATTATTTATAGGGATTAAAAAAACAAAAAAAAAACACTGGTTGGATTTTTATCATTTAAGGGTGGATGTGTTCACACACTGCCAACACAAATTTCACTTCAAACAACAATTAAAAGTGAATTTTGCATCCGATGATCCCTTTAACAGAACAGAACACCAACAACAACAAAGTCATTCTTTACCTGGTTCATTATAGAACTCCTACGTCCTAAACGGTTGTCAGGGAAACGTAATCTGCTCCACCTGCTTCCATCATCTGATTCAGATTTGACAAACTTCTCACTGTCCCCTTTCTCCTTGTCCTGCTCTTTCTGCCGCCACTTCTTCTTGCGGTTGCGTCGCTCTTTGGCACTCTTGGAGCTGAGTTTAGACATCTCGGATGAGCTGCAGGACAAGTTCCCACCTCCATCACCATCATCCTCCACCACGTCCTCAGACACCGTTCCCGCCGATGTCGCCATTGCGTTAGCCTGCAGTCCCAAAATGTATCAGTCATTCATCTAAATTACTCTGAGTTTAATTTGTTTTGATTGTAGTCACAAAATTCAATTTCAGATATTAAAAGTCCACAATTAGAAACCAGCAGGCAAACATTGCACAAAAACACATGTAAGAGGACCCCTTATTATAAGCATTAAAGCGTGTCCTGACCTGTGCATCCTCCTGCTGTTTCTTCAGCTGTTCCAGCATGGCTTTAAACTCCGCCTCCTTTCGCTCTGCTTCTTCCATAGTGGCCTGGTTCTGTTCTTCATATGCCATGGCCACCACAGCCAGGATCAGATTCACAAGGTAGAATGAGCCAACAAAGATCACCAGCACAAAGAAAATCATGTAGGTCTTCCCTGCTGCTCTCAGGGTCTGAAGATGAGGGGCAGATCAGGTTATATTACAGAGCATCATACATTAGAATAGAAAATTGTTTGTTTTTTAACACACACAGAAGAATTTCTGAGATGTACTCGCTGGAAAAATGCAAATGTCAGTTCATTACTCTGAGCCTCAGTCGCTTCTATTTGACCTACTTGTGCAAAGAATTGAAATACACATACATATTATTTTAGCATACATTCATGCATGTGTTCAATAGACTGGCTGAAGGCAGTAACTGGCATCCTGAGATGCTGGTGTGCAAACACAGAGACAGACTGTTTGGATTGAGAAAATTAAAACGAGGAGAACAGAAAGATAACCAGTAATGTCATGGTTTTAATAGTACAGCTGGTTTGCCAGACAAAATAATGAAAAAATACTAAGCCTAACATATGAGGAGTGATATTCCTTATAAGCTTTAAAAGAGCTGTAGTTACCTGTCTTCTAGGAACAAATGCATTCAATTATTTAATAGTGTCTATAACATTCAGTTTATTCAACTGTATTAAAACTACTAAATTCAATCAATACAAATTTCAAGTCATATAATAACTCTTATTTAATAATTGAATTAGTTTTCATATTTCTTGACAACAGATTAACATAAACATGAAAATTGAATCTGTTAATTAGTTTTATCTACATATAAAGAATATAGAATCAACTAGAGCTCAAGCTATATTTAGTATTTGACTATTTAGTCTTCTAGCTGTCCATTACTGCTCATGATCCCAAAGGGTTCAGTGTGTTTGTGTGCATCCTGCACAACACAGCATACATTGTGACTCATCCTAAACACTTTTTCATGTGAGAAATTTAGACTTAAAACATATTGATTATTGAATAATGAAAATACAACCAACTGCAAAAAAAAAAACTGGGAAAAATAATTTTGAGAGATCCATATCACCACAGTTGCTAATTGCATATTTTCTGTTCTTTACAAATGTAGTATAAAAGGCATAAGGGTACCTCAAGCACTGAGTTTTGTTTAATTTGCATGTTAAATACAAATAATTAAATGTGACTTTTTTTCAGTGTGCAAAGTTAGACCAGTATAATTTAGCCATTTTAATTTTATTTACATACACAAAGATTAATTTGCTCGGTAGCAAAATTATTTAAAAAAATCTATAATTGGGACTGAAAGTGATGAAAGAGGGAAAAAAGACCATGCCCTCACCAGCTGGTACAAGTTCTCCCAAAAGTCCTGCGTCATGAGGCGGAATAGAGCCAGGAAAGCCCAGCCAAAACTGTCAAAGCTGGTGTACCCATAGTTTGGATTGCGACCAGCCTTCATGCACGTGTAGCCTTCAGGACAGCGACTGAGAGGGGAAAGGAGCACACAACCCAAAAATGACTTGGCACCAGTCTAAGTTTTAGCATAAAACCCAGTGTCTCAATGAACTCTTGCATGGTTTGTCTTTTTTAACAAGTAAGTGTTGTTTATTATTTTTAATGTCTGTATTATGTCATTTATAGTTTTGTAATTATGTTACGAAGGAGAAGGCCAGACACTCACCCTGAATCAGAGCTGTTTCCACACAGCAGAGCATCTAGCTGGTCAGGCAGGAAGTAGAAATTGGCTGATGACAGAAAGAGAATATTAACTAGACTATTATATATATATATATATATATATATATATATATATATATATATATATATATATATATATATATATATATATATATATATATATATATATATATATATATATATATATATATATATATATATATATATATATATATATTAGTGTTAGCAGTGTTAAATTATTAATTGATTATTATTAAATAAAAAATCTAAATATAAGTATTATATTATATTATAGTTAAATTATAGTTTGTTTTTATTAAAGATTAACTTTAAATGATTGCTACATGGCAGTTAAAGCAATGCACGATAAACATAATATAATAAAAACTGTTTTTGTAATTTGTGTGACAAACTAAACAAAAGCTCACTTTCGTTCATGATGTACTCATCCCAGTTGAATGCATGGGTGCCATTGGCCTGGTATAGTTCGGTGATGTTGATGGGCCAGATGACACACTTTTGTCGCAGATTTCCCATGAAGAGCTGCAGGCCAATGAGGGCAAAGACACTGAGGCAGAAAACGGTGAGGATCATCACATCTGACAGCTTCTTCACCGACTGGATCAAAGCGCCAACAATGGTCTTCAGACCTTTGAGATATCAAATATGGACACACATACACGCACACACAAAAAGGCAAAGACAGTTGCATGTGTGTTCAAGTCCCAGAAGTGTATAAAAAAAGTTTCAAGGCATGATGTGAGGACATCTACATCTTATGTTTAATATATATGTGGTTCTCTGCTGGTGGTGTGCAGGTGTGTATTTGTGTATGTATGTATGTATGTATGTATGTATGTATCCATCCATCCATCCAATAAAACTCAAAAATCATCTGTTACTTGGTATAATCATGAACATGATGCTGGACATGGCATTCATCATAAACATAGTTTTTGGCCTAATGAGTTTTATATGATAAATGAATGGCTGCCAAGAGTATGAAACTGTATGTAAATGTAAATCTGGCTCCTGAAACAAAACCAGTTGAGAACCACTGATATGGATGCTTAAGGGTGCGCTTCAGCATAAATTAATGTTTTTAATTGTTAATTATTATTTTTTCATAATATCATACCTTGAATCCTTATTTGAATTCACATTGACAATGTATAAATAATACAATCACAAAATATGTAAGTGTCTTTACACAATTACTGTTTGGGAGCCATCCCATCATTTGCTCTATTTATTCTATTTATGCAATAGCAGATGCTTTTATCCAAAGCGACTTACATTGCATTCAGGCTAACAATTTTCAGGCTAAAAATTTTGAAATAATAATTCACTTTTTTGCTTAAACATGGTTTAAAGAATCGGCTACAACATTAAATATATTATTTCAGGAAATGCAAAAAATTTTCCTGAAATCTTTTTGAATTCCAGCATTCCAGAATAGAAGCTAAAGGTTCTTGAAGGTTAACCTTCAAATAATTCTCTTGACAATAAAGGGAGGGCTCCCTGAAACAGTGAGAACAGCCTGACATCCGGTTGTCTATAAATACTGCAGCACAACCAGAGGGCCATGACATGGGGAGAATAAAGCAAGCAGGGAGTAGGGGGGATGAAGACTGCATGCAGGTCATTTCAGCTCAAAGGCTGAACAGAAACAAGTCCAGTGTAAAAATCTTCCATGGCTCCATCAGACATGCTGAGCTAAACATCATCAGAACTGCACTGACCCCTCCATTACTCCATCCCAAATAAAAAAAGAGCTGCTTTAACTTCAGGACAGCAGACACTCAAATTACTATTGATATGCTACAATCCTCTTGCCCATAAACCCCACAAAAACATAAAAAATCTTGCAGGGCTCAAGAGATTTGATGAGTAGGCTTTAGTTCATCGCCTTACTGAAAAGAACACAGGATGACAAATATGACTTGCAGTAAAACCTAGTCAGCTAAATAAATCCTGTTGTTTCACCGAAAATGACTAGCATACGACACTAATGTGAACAATTTAACTAACTTCCTTGACCAACTGCACTATTCTTATTTTATTTCCAGATGCAATTTGTGAGTTTCATACAAAATAAAGGAAAAAATAAATGAATCGTCAAAAAAAAAATCAAAGGCAGCCAAGCACTTAGTAGGTTTAGACTATAAAAGCAAGTGACTTTCAAAGCATCATGCAGCATAAAATATGTCCACAAACTAGGCTTGGCAGTCTTCATAAATAAGTAATAAGTATATTCTTTGGGAACTCACTGAGAGCTATGCAATTTTCATTTTGGGCAAGAAAGCTTGTTAAAAATATCTACTAGTGTTCTGAGGCCAGGGGGCTAGTTTGAAAAGGTCTACTTGTTTCCTAATATACTGTATATTAATCAGCAAAATGAATGTGTTCATACCTTTACTGTTTGATTTTTGAGAAACATACAAGCTCACATACTAGTGATTTCTACACTAGTGAATTCTACATTACAGTTAGTTTTTATATAAGTCCTCAATGTTAAAATCTTAAATAAAACATGCCTTATGTAACACAAAGATCTGCTTTAGCAAGATCTCAACAACAAACCAACAAATAATACAGTAGCTTGAGTTCAACCCAGATCAGGGTCTGTTCATACAGTAGATACATGTTTTGCCTTCATGAAAGAAGTTAAAGAGGTTTGTTCGCTAATACTTTCTAATTTGCTCTAATCTGCTCTGAAGTTTCTAAAGGGGCAAAAGGGTGTCAAAACCAAGGACTCTGGAGATTGATAGTAGACTGCAAAGCCTATCAAAAATGTATAATTACCATTTTTGATAATTTTGGAGATTTGAAAAAAGCAAATTAAATGGTCCTCTCCAAATTAATTTCTGCTTAAAAAAAATTGAATAGTAATAGGAGATCATACTGAACGTTAACCTCAGCGTCAAAACTGCGTCTCACCTGGAATGACAGAGATAGTTTTCAATGCTCGGAGAACTCTGAATGTTCTCAGCGCAGATACATTCCCCAGGTCCACAAACTCTGTTACATATCTGAAATAAGGGAGGATCACACACAGACACCAATGACAACCACAAACACACCAAGAACACCACCACCACGCCAATAAACCACCAGGAGGTACGGCACTCACAGAACCTGTCCACTACGGGGGGGAAAGGAAGGAAAAGAAAACCAATATACATACACACACCAACACACCAAGAGAACACAGACCCGACCCCTCCAGCCCACACACTCTCTTACCTGGGATTACAGAAATTGTTTTCAATGCCCTCAAAACTCTGAACGTGCGCAGAGCTGAGACATTGCCTAGGTTTACAAACTCTGTTATATACCTGCAATGATCAGATCAAAGTTACATGGAGACATGGTCATGACTTAGTACTTGATGACTTCCATATGCAGACTAAAGCACTATTCGGACTGGACTAGTTTTCTAAACTACATTTGATTTTCGATTCTTACCACCTGACGTCTGTGATTTGCATGTACCAATTCGGACGGGACTAGTATCTCCGTGTTTATTACAGAGGTGGGAGGGTCTGATTTGTGCATCTGGGCGTCACAGAGATGACGCGCTCTGTATGCGTGCATTGCATCCATTCAGAATGATTGCCTTAGTATTATTACACAATAATACTAAATGGCTAGTATAGCAAAACCATGTTAATGTGTCGTTCCTTTAGTTTATCTTGTTTTCCTTTTTATATATATATATATATATATATATATATATATATATATATATATATATATATATATATATAAATAAATATATAAATATATAAATGTAACTAAATTTAATTAAAAAAAAAAAAAACATTATGTAACTGAGTACATAAATGAACGTGTAAAATGCTCTTGATTTTATTATTATTTTTTAATTATTTATTTGCCGCTAAGCAAATATATCAAACATCCGCGCGGTAAGAGCATCTACGGTAATTCACGTTGGCCAAAACACAAAAGGAAACGCGTTGTGAAATAAAATATCACCGGCAATCACAGACATTCGCATTCGGATGGGATTAGTTTTCTCAGAGGATCACTGAGTTTGCTGAAAAACAGTAGGTAATTTGCTCTGGAATTATCAGAGGTTGTGTGAGAAAAACACAGACGTGGCAGATTCGGACGGGATTAAAATCACCAAGTACATCTGTGAAACACAGATTTCTCTAACGACCCCCTGTAAAACTAGTCCCGTCCGAATAGGGCTTTAGATGATCTGTTTCTTATAAGGTGGGGGATATTATTATAGTGTAGACAGAGTACAAAGTAGAAATGCCAAATATTACAATATTTAGATGACAAATGTCATTTGTTTTGTTTAAACAAAAAAGAAAAATAATACATTTAATAATAACAATAGTAATTATTACACAATTAATATTTTCTTTGTTGAAAAATAAACATACTATGAAAATATACATTAAAAGGTCCCCTTCTTCGTGATTCCATGTTTTAAACTTTAGTTAGTGTGTAATGTTGTTGTTAGAGTATAAATAATATCTGTAAAATTCTAAAGCTCTAAGTTCAATGACAAGCGAGATATTTGATTTAACAGAATTCGCCTACAAAAAAAACGACCCGTTTGGACTACATCCCTCTAGTTCCTGTAGTAATGACATCACTAAAACAGTTTTTTTGACTAACCACCGCCCACATGAATACACAAACAGGGGGCGTGGCCTTGTTGCTCTCCGACGGAGAAGAAGGAAGAGCTGTTTGTTTTTGTCGCCATGTCGTTGAAACGCTGTTTTTTTTTATCTCTGAGTACAATCACCTTTGTTTGGGCTTCCCAGGAACGCTGTACTTTGACATTAATGGTTACAATTTATTTTTAACTCGGTTCCCGAAAATTATAATGCACATGTAAAACTATGTGCAGCTCATTTTTTGCTGAGGACAGCTTGCTGAGGACAACTTTCTCAATCTCAATCAGTTTAATGCTGGATTTGCACAAAGATTATTCTTGAAAGATGGAGCAGTTCCCTCTTTGTCTGGAGAAGGCGTTGTTTATGAACCACAACCGGTAAGTGTATTTTATTATTTAAGTTGGTGCGTTTTACAGTTTCTGTAACTTATTACACAAAGGGCATCGCTGTTTAGCTTTGTTAACTAGATGTTAGGGCTGTGCAAAAAAACAAATGCGGTTTTCATGCGCATCTCGTCAGTAAAAACGCTCCTGTGATTATAAATACATCTCCAGCACGTGCGTTCTAGCCCAATCACGTTACCAGGAGGTCAGCCTGCTCTAAGCTGCTGTCGAATCACAGCACAGGAACCGCTGGCCCAATCAGAACTCGTTACGTATTTCTGAAGGAGAGGCTTCATAGACCAAGGAAGTCATCAGTCCGTTTTTTGCGACAGTGAAAACAGCAGTATACAGATAGGTGAACTGTGTGAAAAATACTGTGTTTTTTACACGCGAAACATGAACACGTTATATTGCACATTGTAAACACAATCAAAGCTTCAAAAAAGCGCGTAAAACGGGACCTTTAAAGATATATTTCAGATAGAATATGTGGGCTATTTATGATTTTTATAATATATTATAAATATTATAAAATATATTATAATAATAATATTTGGCACAACAACACAAAACCTAGTGTCTGTCTCCCACCCCGACAGCTTTTATAAACAAACAGTCTTTTATGGTGACAAAGTATATTTCAGATGAATATGTCTGGTATGGTTTGTATGCAGAAAACATGACAGATAAATAACAGATGCAGTGAAAATGGAGAATGAGAACTAGAGTCAGTGTGTGAGAGAGAAAGAGAGGAAGGGAGAAAGTTTTCTGCGTGGGCTGCTAGGAGGCTTGTTTTTAGTAAATGGCTCTAAACACTGATCGGTAGGAACATCTAAACGATGAAAGTTCTCAGAAGAGAAGAATAGAGGGAGTATTCTGGATCAGTGCAAGAACTAGGTATATCCACAGAACAGCAGAGAGATGAGGAGAAAAACAGTCAGAAAGACAAATGCAGAGCTGTGAGGAACTGGACACGACATGAGCAGAGCTGCCACATCCAGAAAGATGCTACCTAAAAAGTGTTCATATGGTTAGAGACGGAATATACAGTAACAGCTGAAAATGTGTTGTCTGCATCCCCCACATACAGTAAGAGCTCCGTGTACAAGCACCTTTACAGTATTTCTTTTCATCATCACAAGAATGAGGCAGAAATTTTGTTCAGGCAAATGTAATAATCCTAACAAGTTAAATGACTTATTTTTCATAATGATATTAATGATAGAATACTTACGCCATTGAGATGACCATGAAATCCAGCCAGTTCCATGGATCTCTAAGGAATGTGAAGTCATCTATACAGAATCCACGGGCAATTATTTTTACAGCTGATTCAAACGTATAAATTCCAGTAAAGGTATACCTGAAGGAAAGAGCAGCAGTACGTGGATTGAGAAAAAGGAAATAAAATCTGCTGTGTATATCTATGATTTTGTGATGTGAATGGCAAGCTGTGGTTACGATAAATACTTACTCTACTTGTTTGGACCACTCGGGAGGATTACTAAAAGTCATGAAGACACAATTGGTCAAAATCGTACACATTATGAACATGCTGAATACTGTGAGCGTCAGTTAAGGAACTTCTGGGATATAAAAAAAAAAAAAAAGGAATTTTACAGTTTAAATATAAATATCAGGACATTCATCAAAACAGAATGCCAAATACAGACAGAAAATGGTGAATTTTGTCTATTTGTAAAGCACTGCTAGGTGATTGATTTATATTTATATTTATGTATTCATCTAAACAGCCATTGTTGCAAAGTAGATTAAAATCTTTAATGCAAGAAGTATAATTTTGCATACAGTATCAGACAAACACTTATTTTACAAAGTTTAATATGAACAAATTATACTTGTTTTCCATGTTTGCCACTAAATGAACAGAGATTGATGTTTAATCATGTTCATTTATACAGTTTATCTTTTATACTGTTGGAATAATAAAATATTCACAAAAAAAAACATTAATGAATTGTGAATATTTAATATATTACCCAGCCCTAGAGCTTACATCATAATGGGGAGTTTCCAGCTCATCTATGTCAGTTATGTAGGCAGTTCAAATCTTTTTGTTTGGACTACAACCACATTAACCAACAAATCAGTCCTCAGAGGACAGGGAATGGCATTACACTTCAAATCTTTGTGGTAGCCTATATGTTTGAAAATTATTGTTTCCATTCAGCTCAATATTAACAGCAAGGCTTCTGTCTGTAAATATTTTATGAATGAACTGGGAGTTAATGTGGCATGACTGACATCACAATCAGCCACTATTTGATCAGAAAGACAAGTCAGTTTTAAATTGTGCTGTATTGGCCAATAGGGAGACTGCTTCTGCATGGCATATGACCACTCAACTAGATGTCCTCAGCCATGGGTTCCAGCATCAAAACAGGACACAAAGGGGCTAAAAACAGGCAACAGCGCTCCACCATTTTCTCTCTATTTGGCATCTCTACTGTCAAACAAAAAAGTTGCCATGCATCTAAAATTCACACCTACATCCACACCCACTGATATGCTGTTACAGTTCCACACTAGAACACATGGTTTAACTACATATTAGTATGCATCTATAGCATTACTCCTGACCACCGCATGTACTCTAGCGATAAGCAGACACATTACATATTTGACATAGAGAGAGACAACATAGACATTCAACAGATACATTTTAATAGCTGAAAAAGGATATGAATGTATCAAAATTTTAATCGCTATTCGTCTAGCGAGATTAAAAGGGCTTATCATGTACAAGGAAGGTGTGGCACTAAAGCGGAAGATTGTTTTCCCTTTATTTAGGACTATAAATGTCTGTGGAGAGGAAAAAGGAACAAGCCAGAGAGAAGAGAAAGACAGAGAAAGAGAAAGAGAAACATCAGATTAGTTGCAAGCAGAGAGAAACATCATCACTTATTCAACTGGACTTTAAGAGGTAATAATCGCATACTGAAAGCTACGTCTGTTTCTAGAGGACAAGGCATCATAATGAAGACAAACTGCTTTATATACTACTAAATAATTAAAATTGCATTCTTTGGCAAGTAGTAAGTAAATCCACAAGTCTTTATGCAAAACATCCATACTGTCTATGGAGTACAATAAAGTTTAAAGATTATGCAACAGTTAGTTCCGGTTCTCAAATTTGATTGGTTGAGAGTGCTGCTATGTAGTCCAACACAGTGATATGAATATCAGTATGGTTGTAATTTGAATTTAAGATTGAGGCTGCAAGATGCTTGAAGGAATAATTCACCCAACAATGAATAATAATAATACATTATTTTATATAGTGCCTTTACAAGAAATAAAAATACTTAAATAATGAAAAATCTATCATCGATTCTGCCATTTCTAAACAGCAATGTAAGAGTTTAATTTCTACCACCTCTGTATCCACTACGGGTGTGGCAGTTCTCGGTAAAAAAAAAAAAAATCGAACCATACCGTTCTTCACCCACGGTTTGACACGCACTTACACAGAGGTTCAACTTAATTCTGACAACACATCTGTAAAGTTATAAATATCTGTTCGGCTAACAGTGTTCACATTCGGTATTCACATTCTGGCTTACAAATGCACTACAAAAACTGCAATGAACCCACCCTGGACAACCAGTCTTTGTTCAGTGCGAGTGCTATATGCTTGAATAACAGTCAATTATGCAATCATCTCTCTGGTGTTGATGATGCGAATGCCCAGATGAGATCTGAACAGCACACATTGCTATTGGTGTTTAAATTTAACTCAATAAATCCTTGCCATTTTAAACACCAAAGAGCCTAAAGATGTGAATGAGAACTTGTGTGCGCCGTGAGAAGATTTATGTGTGCACTCATCCAATGTGCACACGCAAATATTGAGTTAATTTTAAGTTTTGTCCTTGAATTTACAAATTCACACAAAAAATTATGTCAGAATGCCTGTCTTGGTAAGTATCCTAGCAGAGATAGCCAGCTGAACGTGCAGTATCAATGCACTGGATCCATGCATTCTCTTAAAGTGACAGCACATTCTTAATGGTAATCGAACAGCAATAACAAAGAAATCACTCATTGCTCTTGTTAGACCTACCTGAAAAACATGAGAACCATTGTTTATTTTATTTGTATCTTTGCTCTTTTGTGTTTATTTGTGCTGTTACCTGTAGTTATGTTGTTTGTTATTTCTTTATTTTTCCCTAAACATAGCACATACTTAACCGGACCAACTCTTAAACCATGTTACAAAACCACAAGATGAACAATTGAAGCCGTGGTGTCCACCACAATTTTACTGTTAAGACTGCTTAAAAATTTGGTTATTGTTAACCAAAACATTGTCAGTAAGCTGTTTTTTGCTGACACTCCTGTTTGCTTTATTAAATCATAATGTACTGCCATTGTAATGAAATCACCCAACCAGATATTCATTCAATTAAATTTTGTTTTCTGTCAAAAGTTGGAAAGACATGAGGGTGAGTAAATGTTGACATTTTCACTTCATCATTAACCCTTGAAATACCCAAAATAATGATGGAAAGTGTAAACAACATATAGGATTAGGAATAAAGAAACACTACTAAATTCTGTTTCGTAACTACAACATACAATAGAATTTACCACATAAGTAGAAAATGATCTTCCCTGAGCTGTGACTAAACAACTGAAAATAGCAGAGCACACCAGAGAATTTGGAGAAGCACTACTGACTCATTAGGCCACTTTACCCCATTCCAGGAAAGTACATAAAATACACAAAGGATTTTTAACCTTACATAGCCCACTGAATATTTGACACATATACATTTCTAAGGCCACTAAATTATCAGCATGATCAAAACTGCTGAAAAATCTGTTACACAATTTACTACATGCCTTCTGTCCTCTTATATTTCATACTTTTAAACTTTTAGTAGAATTCTAAAAGGTTTGCACACACCTTTTTCTGTTAAAGTAAACGGGAATAACTGATGCTGTTAGTAATATTTCAATAAGATGGTCTGAACTTGTTTACTTGATTATCCATACATCATTTTGTGTGTGTGTGTGTGTGTGTGTGTGTGTGTGTTAAAATGTATCATAATAAATAGCTTTTGGAGAACATGTATTTGCATATCTCTCAATCATCAGTTTTGCCCACACAATTAAAATGACAGCAGCTTGATAATAAAATTAAGCATTAAAATGTTATCGAGAGAAATAGCATGACAGCTGATATTTCTATGAATTATTATGCATATTTATGTAATTCTGCTATACTGATTTACAAGCTGCAGAAAATTAATCTTAACCTTTTCATAATCTAAATAACAACATTACCTATGCAACAATTTCTATATTTTTGTTTGATTTGGGCCTATGAAAAAAAGGGTTTTTTTGTCTCATGGAATGCAAGTCCTGTATTTTATACCATATCATGTCATAGCAATAATATCCTAATAAAACTTAAAACACATATGCAAACTTTTTAAAAAATATTATGTGTAAAGGTTCAATAAACTGTCTGTTAAATATATATATAAAAGTCTGTCTGAATTTATATGAGCCCATGAACGAGTCAGTGTAAGCTCACCAGCCTTTCAGCAGATAACCTCATAATTGTTTAAATAAAATATGTTCACTACCATGAAAGTTTCATGGGAGGTTGTGTACATTTGCAAAGAGGGGATGTACCCCTGCACTTCCTTTTACATGCCTGAGTTTAGAGGAACACTTCAGCACCATGGAGAGCGCCAATCTATGCAGCACCATATCATCATATTCATCTGCACTTTACATGCAGAAACTCCTCAGAAGAATATATATGCATAATATGATACACAATGACAAATTAGGTTAAAGAAGCACAGCTCAGTAAATAACACTTTGTATAAGTAACTAAAGATGGAAAAGAGCCACATCTATTTGGGTCAGACTGAATCAGGCCACCATGTCAACTACATACTGGGACCTGCTTAGTCAAAAAAAATCTGCTCACTGCTCAGCAATATCAACAGCATGTGTGACATCAGGGTTCAAAAGCTGCATGCTGTGGGGACAAAACAGGAGAAGACTCCTTCAAACCAGCAGCCCACGGCCAACCGCATATGAAACATTAGATGAAAAATAATCAGAACTGATGCATATATGAAAAAAAGTATTTGCTTGCTATAGTACATGCGCACACACAAGAGAAGTGCATGTGGGTTTCGTCTTTTTAATGCTTGACAGGCTGCACAGCTACTGAAAATTTCATAATCCAGAACGGAGAAGAAAAAAGACATAGAGAGATAAAGTGACAGAGAAAGACAGCCCATAGAGGAATGAGTAAGCAGTGAGAGGAAGGGAGGAAGATGGAGAACGAATGGGGCAACAAGAAAGACAATTAAAAAACAATAGGAAACAGAAAAAAAGAGAGCAGAAGCTATAAAAAAAGCTGTAAAACTGGACACAGCCTCAAGCACTGAAAAAAAAAAAACTCTGAAAAATGTCCTTCAAATCAGCTAAGGTAATAATAAAGAAACAAGGGGGAAAATAATACTGATGGAAATGCACCATGATATAAAATTTGTTCATAAAAATAAGAAATTAAATGAATAAAATCTCAGTTAAATTGTTAAAAAGTATAGGAAGTTATAACATTTTGATAAAATGAAATGCCTGAGTTAAAATAAATAAATAAATAAATAAACGTCATACTTGCCAACATATTTCCATACAAGAGATGTCACTAACTAGAAATTGCAATATGTTCAGTTAAAACTGTACATTTACATTTCTAAAATAAATGTGCACATTTTGCTAAATAATGCTGTTATTACTAGACACTGCAATATGTTCGGTTAAAAAAATTATTCAGACACTAAAATGATTACATGTATTTATTTTAATTTTCCAACTGAGGCTTCCAAACAGGGAAAACATACAGAAAATAAGAGAGAGAGAGAGAGAGAGAGAGAGAGAGAGATTGTGTTACAGGATGATGCCAAGTGAATAGGTAAAAGTGATGTAAAAAAAAAAAATTATAAATAAATAAATAAATAAAAACAATGCAGGTGAAGCACAGACCACACCTTTGGCAGGACACATGGGGAGGAGAGAAACATGAAGAAACATAAATGACAGAGATGGTGACTAATGTATGATGTAAAAGATTGAGAAGATTCAGAGCCAAAATAACTTATATCACAATCCAAGGTCAAGCTCTCTTCATTCTGTAACATTTAATTTCATACATTATAAAATATTCTCAAATAGCTTCATTTTCAAACCTGTGCTTTAATTATGTTTATTAAAATTAAAAGAATTACTGCATTACGTATATTTGTGACCCTGGTCATCATAAGTAGCACGGGTATATTTGTAGCAATAGCCAACAATACATTGTACGGGTCAAAATTATCAATTTTTCTTTTATGCCAAAAATCATTAGGATATTAAGTAAAGATCATGTTCCACGAAGATATTTTGTTAATTTCCTCCCATAAATATATAAAAACTGGATTTTTGATAAGTAATATGTATTGCTAAGAACTTAATTTGATCAACTTTATAGGTATTCAAATATTATCATAAATCAATATATCAATAGCACCCTTATTTGATCAGCTTTCAGATGATCTGTACATTTCAATATGAAAAAAAAATTGACCCTTATGACTGTTTTGTGGTCCAGGGTCACATTTATCTTAAAATAAAGCACAGAGAAAATTGTACAGGCTTGTTCCTGCATGTAGCCATTTACAGCACATGTACTGAGGCATGTAGCTAACAGAAACAAATGAGATGCCTACATTATAAGATGAGTATTTATAAGAGCTGCTGAGAGTGCTGAGGCTGTGAACAGATGTGAGAGAGTAGTGATACGGCCATTATACTGAAGCAGTGCATCACCCTGCCTTCTCCAGCCCCCCAACCAGCCCAGACAAGCCCACTCTGAGTGCCGCGTCATCAAAGGGGGAAGCAATGGTTCTACAAGGCACATTTTGAAGAGCCCCTTCTAAGATTTATGACCCCGTATGGAGCTTTGACTCTCTGTCTTTCTTCTTTTGTCTCCCCTTTCTACAAACCCTTTACTCAAACAGAACATGTTCCTGGATCAACAACAATCTTATCAAACAGTCAGAGCACAAACCTGATTCCCAGGGATCACACTTACTAATTAACCGCATATCTTGCGTCCAGCGTAAATCACATTGAAAATAAAACCAAAAACAAAAGATTTTTATAAATGCATAAATATAAATCAATGTTGTTTAAGAACCTGAAAAATTTAGATCCAACATGTCTTACTTTGGGTAAATACTGTTAAGCATCTCTATCTCACAACTGATTTGTTTTCATCATACTGGACTGTATAACCATCTCCTTGATTCATCTGTGCTGGAGGACTCAGGGTTCATCAGCTGCTCCAATAGCAAAGTTTCCTAGGCTAATTGCTTCTGATAGTGTCACAGGTCTGGATTTAAAAGCTGCCAGCTCCCATTTCTCAGCTGGTTTTACACTATGAAGAGAGCTGCCCTGAGCCTACTGCTGCAAGCTGCAAGTCGAGCCTAGCGTGTGGAAACAAAAGGACAATGGGATGCGGAGAGATCTGATCCCCATGCTACCAAAGCTTACAATCAAAGAGCCATTAAATCCTTAAGATATCAGGATAGTTTGACAGATACTTCTACAATACGGCATGTAAATATAAATGTGATGCAGAGATGCATCTAAATATAAAAAATTCTAACATAAGGTCTAACGTGAGTGATGTTTACAATAAAAATGAATTTGATTCAGAACACAATTCTGTTCCTTAACACCACGTTTCACATACGCTCTTCCATGAGGTTTTCATTGGGAGACTGAAATCTCCTTCCTGTGCATGCATGGAGCAGGCGGTTACGTAACAGACAGTGTGTGCTGCATGAGAGGGAGGCAGAGGAACGAGACTGAGGGAGAGAGCAAGAGAGGGAGGCAGGGAAAGGCTCCAACACATGTACACATTAACAAGCATTAACACTCAAATGAGCCGGTGCATTATTTAGTAAAGTCCAGTGTGGCAGACACGGCTAAAGCCTCACCACTGCACTTAGCGCTGAGCCAAACAGAAACAGATCTGAGCCTGCTGGGCTCCATTACAACTCAGACAGAAAAGATGACCTCATCTTCACCCGTAGGCTACATCTCATAACAACAACTCGCACCTGAAAATCTGTTTGAAGACTAGCTTGCATCTGATATTGTTTATTTTTAACATAAAAAACAAGCCACTGTTTTATGACTTGTAACACATCAAGAAGTTGTGCATTCATTAAAAAGTCTTCGAGCACAAAATGCTGCACTCTTATTATATTCACAGCATTTTTCACCACATACTAACTGCACAATATTTTAAATGAAAGGTTGAAAAATTTGAAATTATAAAATGTTGTGGCATTTGGTTTTTACTCCACACGACTGTGTAGAACCTTTAGCATGATTTGTGAATGATCCAAAGAGCGTCTTGTGCTTCAGTGGAGGTTTAGAGTTAAAAATTCATTTTCATGTTACATCATGACAATTACTACTTGTTTTAAATTTCAAACACCTAAAACCTTTCCAGGTTTCTATTTTGAGCTCCAGATTTTTTTTTATCATAAATGATAAAAGCCAGTATTTGAAAATCAAAATAGTCAAAGGTTGGCATACAGTTCAGAAATACTAGTAAACACACAGCATGATGTTATATTATTAGGCAAAACGCAATAGATTAACCATTAGTTGTGAGCTCTGAATGGACCCAGCAATTCTGTCCATAACATGGATCTAAACTAACTTTTAAGCATTTAAAGATGTTTGCTGAATGAAACATTATTGAATGAAACATTATTTTAAATGAAAGTAAAAAAAAAAACATTTATAATGTTACATAATATTTTGAAGGTCTTACAGCACAACAAAAATTGGAGTAATAGCTGCTTAAAATTTATCTTTGCCATCACATGAATAAATTACATTTTAAAAGATATGAAAACAGAACAGTGTTGTTTAAATTTTATTCAAATTTCTAAATAGTAAAAAAACATTTTGTATTTGTGATCAAATAAATGCAGCTTTGTTCAGCATAATAGACATCTTTTACAATGAAATCACTTGAAAAATCTTACCAAAGCCAAACTTTTGAAGGGGAGCCTACATTTTAGTTAGATGTGGAATACATTTCAGAGAAGTAGTTCTCACTTTTTTTCTCATATTTTTTCTATCTTCACATACACATGGCAACACAAAAGACTACCAAATACTGATTTCACCGAAACCTTACACAACAACATTACAGATCTTTAAATATCCTAACTATCCTCGTTCCACTACTCAGAGAGCTATTCAAATATGCCGCACGGTTCCTTTAAATGCACTGGAGCATTTCTTTTGGCTGTTCATTTCTAAACGATTATTACTGGAACAATTAAAACAAGTCTGTCAGCTGGAACTGTAAAGCTTCAAGAGACCACTGCAAACCTCCTCTACAAGCCGTTTTTAAGCATCATCTCATACTCAACCTACAATATACATAAACAATAAACAAATTCTTCTGCCCTGTAGTGGATTACAGGAGGATGTTATTCACATTGTCATATGTTTACCAAGTAAATCCGACAACTGCATGTCACCATCAGAGGTTTTCGCACATGAGAATAACAATAAATGACCTGGAAAAGTTAGGGAAAAACACATCAGCTTCTCCACTTTTATAATGATCCATAGTTTACTGCTCAGAATGTAACATGTGAAGGCCAGATTTCCAAGACTTAAACAGACATAATGACACACTCACTTTCTTATTCATGTAGAAAGGATCGAGATCCTCCAATGGTGTTGCCACCATTCCAGGAGGGATATCCCCATAGATGAAGGGTAGACTCTTGCCCACCTCCAGGTCAGTGTTAGGCTTGGGTTTGTTCTCGTCGTCATCGTCGCGGTAGCTGTTGTCTTGTTTAGGTGGCGGCTTGGCTTTCTCCTCAGCAATGCGCTTCTCAATTTCACACAGAGATTCCCTGGTAAAGTATTTGAAGCTGTCAGGTCCTGGCGGTGCAAAAAATGGTGCAGCCATGTTTTCATCCTGCAGCAACTTCTTCTCCTGTTATGTACCCTCCACGGCAGCCAGTTCTATATTGGAAAGAGAAAAGGACATTATTGGACAACTTGACTCAGAATCATACAGTAGTCTTGTCCACACTACAACTTGTTTTGTCCCATAAACAAATAGTTGTAAAGCAACTGTGCACTCTTACTCCCAAAAGTCAGCCAATGAGATAAGAGCTTACCAGATCAAGAAAGTATTTTCTAATTTCACATTCAAAATGTTCATTTAAGCATTTTGCATATCCTTTCAAACATTCTGTATCAGTTCATGCATTCCCTGGGAATCAAACCTGCATTGTTTGTGATAGTGTGCTTTCTGAGCTCGTATCAATATTATATTACATTCATGTTCTATATATTTATTTGCATGTAGCATAAGAAATCTGCAAGATACAAGCATTGGCAGAAACCGAATCATTTCTAATCTGCTGGTTAAGCTGTGACGTAAAAAATACTTTTTCTGGGTCTAAGCCTCCACTATCTTGAAGAATGTGGGTAACCAAATAGTTGCTGGTCCCCATTAACTTCCACTGAATGACAAATATACAAAGATTTTTTTGCAGTACTATCCCTTTAACGTAAGTTTACAAAAACTCACAGCATACACTAAAGCAAAGACATTAGATACAAAGACTGGGAGGAAGTGCAATGTGCACAATGATGGAATAAGCCCAATGTTCTGAACATTTGCATTGGCAGGTTCAGCTTGAAAGCTTTTTAAATACTATTTGAGAATAAAAAAAACAAATATGAGACAATTGTCAAGATTTTATTGCTGATTTAAGTGTAGCATGCAGTTTTTGAGATCCCCATTCAAGTAAGTAAGAGTTGGTTTTGGACGCCTGAAATAGCTTCCCAGAGGCTCTGTAAATATGGCTGCCGAGTGAACAGACTTTCACTCAAAGCGACTTTGACTGCAGTCTCTGTGCTCACAGTGTCCTGGACACCAATATTATTCATTAAAGATCATTAAAGATGAATCACTGTGTGGCCAACTGAGATTTCGGTATTGAGATAAAGGTTAGAACCAAAATTTTAGGTAGTAGTATGACAGCACACTGTGAGTGTATATTAGCACTGTTTGTTGTTTGTTTGTTTTTGGGATTTAACAGAGTAATTAAAATCTATACTTGGTTGATCTTTAATGAAGGTTAGCAAATGGAGAAATCTAAAATTCCAGGACTTAAAGTTGAGATGAAATAGAAGTAGTGACAGATCAGTTGACTGCAAGAAAATGATTTAAGATGACTAAATGATTTGAAAAATCTAGTATACATCACCAGACAGAAGTTATTTGCATTAGAATTTTAAATAAGATCTAAAAATTTGCTTGTATAGAAAAACTGTAAATGTACATTGTGTCTACTTTCAAAATAACTCTGATCTTAATATGTAGCTAGATTTTCTAATCTACAACATTACAATAACTATTCATTCCTACATATGATAATTTGTTGTCAATTGATCACCAGCTACTATCTTGTATCATATTATCAATACTTAAAATCGAAGCTAAGAGAGCCCACACAATCTTGTCACAAATATAAAGTGCAAAATGTCATTTAGATTTAATTCTAGCTTGTGGAAAGATAGTCTTACTGAACAATACTACCTTGTTACATCATCTGCTCATACAAACTGATATGTTAAGCACATGAAAGTAAAATGCTAAGCCTTGCATCTAAAAATATTACCTTACACATCAAAACAATCTGTTGCTAAATTGAGAGCATGTTAAAGAGAGACTGGCACTAGATCCTGGATGAGTCATCCACTTCATGAAAAATGAAAAGCACCCTCCATTACAAGCAGATAAAGGTGATACTTAGTGTTTGTCTTGGGATTACACTTGCAATAATATTAATTGCCTTTGTGATAAGTGATTCATTGGACTTTATTCCTGATTTGTGCTTGCGTAACTTATCATGGTATGGTACTTTTGGGTCATTATGATGGATGTTTCTATTTTAGATGAAAGGGTGCTGGGAGCTGAAAGGATGTAGACTGGATTAGAAGATACCTCATGAGATCACAAGCAGTTTTGAACCTGTCTTCCTCATGAACAAAACCTCCACTGAGAGGCCGATTTGGGACATGCATTATGTCCCTAAGGCTGCAGAATGGGAAATGGGGTGGGTGAAGGGAGACCTAGTGAACCACATCATCTAAAACCTTGTGTGCACTTACGGGCCAGAGAGGTTCTTATTTACCTTCAAGCAAATAAGAACCTTAAACAAAATATCAAGGAATGCTACAACCAAATGTTGGCACATAACAGACACAATTTGTGGCAAAAGTATGAATCTGATATCACTTCAAGACCTGCTGGAAATTAAAAAAAAAAACAGCTTAAAACAGCCTTAGACAGTTTATCAGTCTTAGCAGGTCTCTTGGCAGGTCTAAACAGGGGTTTGGCACTTACTTGGTCAGACTAGGAGACCAGCTTAAACCAGCAAAGAGCTGTAAACCAGTGTAGGCCAGTTTAAGTAGATTTTTTTCCCATAGCAATGAAACAGATAAACAAAATAAATTATCATAATAACATCCAAACACATTTTGTAATTGTCATTTTCAATGTCTTATTAGTAAAACTGTGTAAAGCTGTGTGGTCAGAGAGGATCTTGCCTTACGGGAGCTGTCCAATCAGCACCACACTGTAAAAATTGACTTATACGTTTATTTATTTATTATTATTATTATTATTATATACAAGAGGAAATTAGAATTACTTTAAATCTAAATTTAAATATAAAATATAAAAATGAAATGTAAGAGCAACAATATTTCTACACATTTCGCCCCAACAAGCCCAACAGTGTTGTCTGAATACACATCTACATTCTAGAAAAACCTGCTGATTTAAGGTTTCCAGAATTTCCAGCATGCAATGCAATATGAACAAATTATGCATTTATGGTTAAAAGATTATTATTTTACCATATGGTATTAATTGTGTTGTCTTGTAAACTAATTGTTAGTTATGTGTTAAAAAGCACATCTTGTTACTTACATACATTTCATTAAAATTGAAAAATTAACAAATTCTCTATTATGAAGCACACACACACAAATAGTTGCCCTCACAAGATTTTATAAGCTGTAATGATCTTTTGCATTTTGTAAACAATCACACTCAAATTGGTTAAATAGTGCTATGTAGTATTACTAACGACAGTTAAGAAATATAAGCATATTGTTTCTCAGGGGATTATTAAAAAGGTTGTAAGGGAATTCGTATCAAATGAACGAGGTGGGCTTCTGTTGGGTGGGCCTAAATATCTCGAAATAACTGAAGGGACTATGCTGGGCTGCACAGGGACACAGCTTTAGAAAATTTCAGGAGGGTGCAGCTTATTTACAGATGAGAGGACATAGGTTAATTTTGAAAGCATTATGAATAAAATTATGAATTCATTTCCATCCATGTGCTTTTCGAGATTCTTTGCACACCGAACTGTCAAAACGACACACTAACGTCTCCAAATGTAAAACACGTCAACAGATGATGTATATTGGGACATAAATTAAAATTCCTTAAAACAAACCTCTACCTTATTTCAAGAACATCGTCAAGTGTGGTTATGTGACTCGATGCGAAGTGGTCCTACCTTGATTTCATCAATGTTTGGTCATGAAATCCTTATCAGCACAACGGTTCTTTGCGTTCTCCAAGCATCTTTGCGTTTTCCAAAACGTTGTCACGTTTTCCTCGGCGTCAGAAAACTATTTTTCTGAAAACGTACGTTTCTAAACAGCCCGACGCCTTCACGAAAGCGGGCCAAAGCTGCAGAGGGAAAACGGAAAATAGGCTACTACATGTTTTTTTCCCCCGCTATTTACGTTTTAGTCACATAACCGCATTTCTAAGCAAAACTTCTATCGCTTTTAGAAAACAGTGAGATATCTCAACGACGCTCGTGAGGAACATAAACAAGAAAATGTAGCATACCACACCCGTGCAACCTGCGTCCACCCTACAAGCAGCCAAACACGTATTTGAACGTCTTGATTACAACGGATCACTTGTTCACTGTCCACGTGTGCATTTTTGCTCATTTGCTCAGCTTGACATATGATAAATTCCTGCAAGAAGACCTTTATTCAGATGAGGGTGCAAAGCTACAGGCTAAGGATCACGTCATTGATCATGCAAAAACAAATAACACACCACGTTTTGCCTTGCAAGAATGTGTTTAACTCACATTATGACCGCTTGATACTGTCATTTGAGCGGGTCAAATAAAAGGAACTTATCACAATAGGTTCACTTAAACAAGAAAGAGAACTGCATTACAGTTATTACAGCTATAACGGAATATAAAAGCGAATGTGCATTGGGCGAGAAGAGTCTAGCAGTAGAACTCCCTCAGCGTGTGGCGTCTCTGCGATATTCAGTGACAGTGCAACGACTTCCATTGCAGGGAATAAACACAATCGAGAGTGTGATATTTAAACACAACACTTACTATGATTACGATAGCGGGTATCCAAAAAAGTCCTCACTGGACTGCAGATGTCGAATAAATTGGGAAGAAATTACGGATTTCGCCATATTGTTGCTGCTACCTTCCTTTCAGTGTGCACTGTGTTATCCTGCATAGTTGATGACTCCCAGCAAAATGTTAAGGGAGTGTCGGCCAATAGGTAGCACAAGTTCCACAACAAGAGATTTCTTTTTAGTTTTCGTGATTGGAATTTCAGTTAAAGTGCCTCCTTTGAGAATTTGGTGTTTCAAGAATGTTTGGGAATGACGATTTTGATGTTGTGTTGCCTTAAATGTCTGAAGCAACAATCACACTGCCTTCATTGTGTTTCACTTGGAGTTTAAAAATATATTTAAAACGCTATTAAATAACAAATAAGTTGTTGGCTTAGTGTATTATCATGAGGGACAAACTCGCATGAAATTTATGTCAGTGTATTTGTTTAATGGTAGTGTTTTGTAAAGGATGACTTTCCTTTCTAGTGTCAACTTTAAGACATAAAAGTTTTAAATATGTATGCCTACTACAATACGCTGTTGTCTGTATAAACTAAAGACTTGAAATGTGTTGATTTGCATGTTCTTCCTTGTCCGGGTCTTTTAAAACATTACAGAACGATGTTACGTCACTTTCCGAATCTTTTCAGATAACCTAATAATCAGTTCCAAAGAGATTCGAATGTTTCTATCTGCTTTGTATCTCCCTCTTATTGCTTTCACATTTAAAATGTTTATCACAGCCCTACAATTAGTCTTCATTAGCTCGTTATCGTCTGGAATCACAGGTAGTTTAATTTTAACAATATTATTATTATTATTATTATTATTAACCCCTTTAATCCAAATAAAACAAATTGCATGCCTTTTGTGAGGCTTCAGACAATTCTAGTAAAAAAAATATAATTAATATAAATTCCTTTCGACAACTTTTATCAGTGGCAAGCTATATATATATATATATATATATATATATATATATATATATATATATATATATATATATATATATATATATATATATAAAAATTCTTAAATGTTTATTTATGAAGTAATTTCTTGAATGTTTTATTTTTATGCAACAAATTTTTACTCTATTTTGATAACTTTACTCTATCATTACTTATTCGATACAGGGATCTGTGTCTTCCCACTAACATTTACATGCATTGTGAGAGGATTATCTTAATACATCATTAGACCTTTGAAATATTGTACATAAAAAATGCATATAAATGGCTTATTAAATGTTACTGGCATTTTAAATGGGTTAATATTATTTACAGACAATCTAATCATCAGTGGATGTCATATAAAAAGGAATGAAAAGTGTTAAGTGCAACTTACTAAATTCTCTTTTAAGGTTGTGGAAAGCGACCTTTGCTGGATCCTCCAAACGACCTTCGTATTTCAGGAGGTCTTTCTGCATTGGAGGGTGCATGGCCTTGGCAGGTGAGCATACAGCGAATGTCAAGACATGTCTGTGGTGGGTCGGTCATCAGCCATCAGTGGGTAGTCACCGCATCCCACTGCTTCAGAAATAGGTGAGAAACTTATATGCTTCTCCTCCCTCGTGCCATGCAGCATTTGTGGGCAGACACACATCTTACTGTTTTAACTTTAAGCAAGTAGTTAAACTAAAATTATATACTTACTTGCAGTAGTTGTTCAGTTTATTATATCTTATCCCTTTTTAGATTAGCACTGGATGTAGACTACTTACTACAGCAAACCCTTTAACTCACAAATAAAATGCCTAAAACAATTTATACAAAAAATAATATGTTTTTGCAGATCTTTTGCATGCATTTTGTATCCTAATTTGTCCCTTAAATCTTTCTTTTATAGTAACAACTATAAATTACGAATAGTGGCTGGAGTGAATTCTCGATCCAAGTATGGAAAGGGTGTCCAGTATCGTTCAGTCCAGCAAGTGATCCTGCATGAGAATTTCAGCCGATGGAATTATGACAACGATGTGGCACTTTTGCATCTGTATCACCCTTTGTATTTCACAAAGCATGTGCAGCCTCTGTGCATAATGGAAAATGAAATGGATGAGAAACAACTTAGCTTCAGTGAGTGTTACATCACTGGTTGGGGCAGCTCAGTGATAGAAGGTTAGTATTTAAATGTCAAAAAACACTAGTCCAAAATTTCAGCATCAGAGATTATCATTATTAATAATTAAGCAAAATATGCAATAGGCAGCTCAGGGGTTTGCAGAAGTGGATTGTTGGATAAACTTTTATGATGAACACAAAGTTTAAATATATATTTTTTTGTGTTCCCATTTGCTCCAAAAGTAAAAGGAAAAAAAAACATTGACAGTGTTTCTATGACTTTCCAAAAAAGGAAAAAGAGATTGAGAGGTTGATTATGTTGGTCAGAAGAGAGAAATGTCAAATTAGTGTCACTCTGTCAGTCATTGTATTAGAAACATTCATGCATCAGCATAATTAATAATTTTTCTGTAATATAGTAAGATATATAACACAAAGTATAGTGTTAAAATTTATACAGTAGTTAAAACATTTTATTTTTTAAATCTACAAATTCACATTGTTAAAACCTGGAAATGCATAATCACAGTATTAAATGGGTTCATATATCAGAGAGAAGCTCTATTTTTTTCTTTCTATCAAACTGTTAAAAGTATGTTTATAAGTTTTAAGTAAGTTTCTATAATAAGTTCTTTCCTTCCTCTTTGAGAAGAAAACCATGAACACTTACATTTTACATGACAACAACATTTTTCCTCTAACAAAATATATATACATAATTCTGAAACATTTGACTTTTTTTGTAGGAATGTTATTTAGCACTCTTCAGGAAGCTGAAGTTGATCTCATTGATGCTGGGATCTGCAACCAAAGGAGCTGGTATGATGGCCATGTTAATGACAACATGATCTGTGCAGGATTTGACAAAGGGGGAGTCGACACATGTCAGGTAATGTTGTCTCATTATTTCAGAGTAACTGGTCAGTGAAAGACAGTGATTAACAAGATCTCTTCAATTAAGGGTGACAGCGGTGGTCCGCTACAGTGTTACAGCAAAGACATGGAGAGATTTTACCTTTATGGTGTGACAAGTCATGGAGAAGATTGTGCAATGCCAAAGAAACCAGGCATATATACTCGTGCTAGCCGGTACACCGTCTGGCTAAGAAAAGCTCAAGCAAAATCTGTATCTGCTGCCTCAATCGAAGATCTGCCAGTTTTTAAATTAATCTCAGCCCTGTTTTTCTCTGCCTGCATGGGCCTGCTAATGTGAGCCATCCCCCATCAGAGATCAGAACAGCTCTCTGGGTTATGTGCTCTGTTCCTGTCATTAAGTGTAACAATAAAATGTACTGTATTTAACATTTTTTCTAATTGTATTTTATAATCTCATTTATTTTATGTTTGTGCTTTTGGAAATAGAACTTTACTTACCTTATTAGACATTATTCTGAAATTAAGGTTAATTTTGAGCACAAATTGCAGTTTGCAATTGTAATAATTGAAAATATGTTTAATTGTTTTTGTTTTTTTGTATTTTCATTCACTTATGGCAGCCGAGAGAGCTCACTGCGCTGCAAATGAAAAATACATGCAAATAGAAAAAAAGACCTACAAATTAAGAAGACATCATCAATTTGACAACACATCGAAAATGTTTAATGGGGTGGTTGATTGTGATTTCACTTTTTTAATGTTAGTTAGTGTGTAATTTTGCTGTTTGACCAAACAATATCTGCAAAGTTACGAAGCTGAAAGTTCAATGAAAACAGAGTTATCGTCTTTTAAAATTCTAGCAGTTTAATGCCTACAAAAACGGCTGGTAGGGACCAGAAGAAGTTAATTTCCGGATTCGTGACATCACAAAGTAAACCCAGATAAACAAGTATAGGTCTCTGCAGGAAAGTAATCGGAGTTACCAAATTAGGGTGTTTTTACACCATGATACCTGATTGGTTTATGTCATAGTGACATTAGGTTTAGGGGTGGGGTTGGGTAAGGGGGATCATTTAGATTGTATGATTTAGAAACACCCAGCAGTTTGAAAACACCCACATGGTGATAAACGCCCACTTTTGCTCTGCAGAGACCTAAGTCTCGATAAACCCCACCCTCAGGAAAAGGCAGCAAAGGGGGCGAGGCCATGCTGCACTGTTTTAGAGAAGAATAATAGAAAGCTAGAGGTGTATGTAAATCTGTTCATATATGAATCGTGATTCTGTCTTCTAATGAATCTAATGGACTTTTCTAATGGAGTTTCAAAATCAGGGTTCTAAAGCAGTGTTTCTTAATATGGTTCCACATGTCCCCCCTGCTCTGCACATGCTCTGCATCTCTCTCTCTCTCATTCAGCTCAGCTCCGGCAATGAACTGATACAATTATACACTTATTTTCACATAGCTATGAGAAGTGTTAAACAAACCATGCTATATTAAAGCTTTAATCAGAATAAAACTGTATATTGAAAGCTAACATAAGCAGTAGCATTTACAAAAAATAGTGTATCTAAAAAAAACAGCGGTTAATTCCATCGTGATTTCACATAGAGCAGCTGTTACTACACAGAGCTGTTGTTAACTGAGGAGATGCGCCAATTAACGCTGAAAATGAGGTGGATTTGTGCATCTTCTCTATTAACAATGGCTCTGTGTAGTAACAGCTGCTCTATGTGAAATCACGCACCTGATGGAATTAACCGCTGATTAGATAACCGGCTTTACTGACGAGATGCGCATAACGATCGGCCGATCATGATCGGAGCACCCCTAGTTATTATACTATGTGTAAACATAGTATACCTGTATACTAGATTTCATGATCTAAGGAAACGCTATCATGGTACGGAATGGGCCGAACCACAGCATTTCGTTACATAATTCAGGGAACAGTAGGTTACATATATAACCGAGATTTTCCCTTTCATAGGTCACTTCAATGCTGTGGTGATGTCACCATATGGGAACACTATACCATCACGTCTGATGTACCTGAGATAGCTGGGATCTGAGGAAAGAATCTGCTCAAGCTGAAAGAACCCGGTAGCCAGGAGATGTCCTTACATCCAGGCTGTAAAACTTGACAAAAATGCACAGTGAGGACCATCCTGCCACAGCACAAGTATTGTCCATAGAGGATCCACTAAGGAAGGCTTGCGATGAAGACACTGACCTTGTGGAATGAGCTTGAAAAATGAGGGCAAAATGAGTCTGCGTGCTTCATAGGCTAAGGATATAGCCTCCACCGGGGCCTTTATTTTTATTCCCAAACATATGAACAGCTGGTCGGACCCATTGAGCTGTATGATCAACATAGATCTTTAGCACTCTCACAGGACAAAGGTTTAGATCTCCTAACCCCACCTCCATGGGGGAGAAAGCCTCCAAGACTCGAAGCGACCTTAGGAACGTAACCAGACCTTGGTCACAGCAAAACTTTCACAAATCCTGGTGCAAAATCCATGCATGAAGATGAAACAGACGGAGCTTGTAAATCCCCAAACTCTCTTGAGGGAGAATAAAGCTAAAAGAAGGATTGTCCTTTCTATCCACCAACAACAGTTGTTCCACTCTGTCCAACCATATTCTGTATAGCACCGCTGGAATTAGTTGAATCAGAGGAAACGCATACAAATTGGTCTTGGGCCATTCGTGTGCTAGAGCGTCCAGTCCCAGGGGTGATGGGGGGGATATAGAAACCATAGCGGGCAATGTGTCGTTGTGCTCGACACGAATAAGTCAACTTCTGCTTCTCCAAATGCTTACCATATATAGCTCACCATTTGATTCCCGAACAACGAGATGAAATCCTTTGGCTTTTCGTTCACCATTGAAATGGACTCATGTGAAGTAAGCCTACACTGATTAAAGGGGATGCTGCTGCCATTAGACCCAAAAGTCTGAGTCATAAACTTACCCTCACTGTGCAGTCTGCTTTGAAATGGCAAAGGCATGATATAAAAGACTGAACGCGCAGGGGAGACAATCTTGCCCTCATCGTGCGAGAGTCCAGATCTATCCCCAAAAAGGTTATCCGCTGGGAGGGGATCAAAACACTCTTTTGGAGATTCGTGTGTAAGCCCAGGCTGCTTAGATGATTCAGCACAAGATCTTGATGATAGCGTGCTTGAGTCTGTGATTGTGCTAATACCAGCCAATCTTCAAGGTAATTTAGCATATGAACACCCTGGAGTCGCAACGGAGCCAGAACTGCTTCCATGCATTTCTTGAAAGTCCATGGAGTCAGGGCTAACCAGAAGGGAAGAACATGGAATTGATATGCTTTGCCCTCTAAAGCGAATCTGAGAAACTTCCTGTGGCTCTTCTTGATCTGACTATGAAAGTATGCATTCTCAGGGCGATCGTGAAAAAAATTTTTTTGGTTGAATCTGAGACAGAATAGATTTTACTGTCAACAACTTGAATTTGCTCATCCAGAGTGCAAGATTCAAATGGCGTAAATCCAATTTTGGTCGTTAGCCGACATCTTTTTTTGGTCCCAACAAAATAATGCCTGTAAAATCCTGACTTCATCTGCACAGTCCCTGACGAACAGCTAAAGTATCAGGGACTGCTGTTAGGGGCCTGAGGACAGGAGGTCTATGCCGTCGAACTTAGGTCTAGCCTTTTCCGTTGGCATTGTCAAGCCAGTGGATTAGCCCTAGGATCCCAGTCCTTACGAGAGGGTGGCATAGGTGATGGCTCTTCCTGTATAGAGACCCGTTGGTGGTATGAGGATGTTGAACGTAAGTGCTCCAGCGGCGCCTGGCGTCGCTCCGTTTCTCTGGGCCTGGAAGGAATCAGCTGGTGGAAAGTGGCTGATTGCTATTTGATAGAGTGTGGCAGCCGCTTGACCTGCAGCCAGGTAACACTGACCGTCGAGGTTAGACGTGACTCAACATGCCTTCTGTCCTCATAGTCCAAGTTGCACATGTCGCCCCAAGCCATCGCCTCATGCGGTGCCTCGGCAACCATAGAAGCGATACGGCGTAGACATCTACCCTCGAGCGCAGAAATTTTAGCCGTAGACTAACACAGTGAGGACAAGAAGAAAGGCCGTTAAGCACTGCCTGCGCATGATGTAGGCCCAAGCACACTATGCACCTTTCATGAGTACATGCCAAGCGCTATTTGGCCAATAAAACTTGCAAGATGGTACAGGGCTTCAGACATTCGTCACACCAAGAGGTGTTCCCATACGGTGACGTCACTGCAGCATCAAAGTGACCTATAAAAGGGAACTGAATCTCCTGTGCTCCATCAAGCCACTCCCATAATAGCTGTCATCACTCAAATTAATGCACAACTCTACATTATCTGTATGGCATGTGTGTAAGACTTGAATACAATTATGAAGTAATTATTTAATGACGAATAAATCTTTCATTGAGTAAAACTGACTTTGTCTAAGGACTACAAAACATTATTATATTGTCTATGCAACAGATGCAATCTAATACTGTTTACATTAAATAAACCTGCTCCCTAGCAGGGTTATGCTTATGGACCTGTTGCTATGACAGCAACTCTGGGATGAGCTTCGAAGAACCAAACAATCCAAGATTAAGCCAAATCATCAACAATCAAAAACGGGCCCCTGAAGCCAGTTTGTTTCAGTCTGATCAAAACACTGGCATTTCAGATATGATTAATATGAATATGCCTCTAATTCTGCATTCCTAAACTCAACAGAATCACGTGTGATTGGTTATAATGAGCAATGCTGTAAAGCGCTTAAAAATAAAATATAATAACATTAGCAGGTCAAACTTTAATACAGCAATCAAAACTTAATTTTAAGTATTAAGGTTTTTTGAAAAAAAAAACAAGGAACCTCCCAAGTGTGTGTATGTGTGTGTGTGTGTGTGTGTGTGTATTATTTATATATATATATATATATATATATATATATATATATATATATATATATAGCCTATTGGGTGTTATGGGGGTCCCTTAAAGGTCCCGTTCTTTGTGATCCCATGTTTTAGACTTCAGTTAGTGTGTAATGTTGTTGTTAGAGTATAAATGATATCTGTAAATTTCTAAAGCTCAAAGTTCAATGACAAGCGAGATATTTTATTTAACAGAATTTGCCTACAACGAACGACCCGTTTGGACTACATCCCTCTAGTTCCTGCAGTAATGACATCACTAAAACAGTTTTTTGACTAACCATGAATACACAAAAACGGGGGCGTGGTCTTGTTGTGCTCCAACAGAGAAGAGGAAGTGTTGCGTTTGTGTTTGTCGCCGTGTCGTCAAAACGCTGTTATTTTCATCTCGGAGTCCAATCACCTTTGTTTGGGCTTGCCAGGGACATTGTACTTAGAGATCAATGGTTACAATTTATGTTTAACTCGGTTCCCGAAAATTATAATCCACATGTAAAACTATGTGCAGCACATTTAGCTGAGGGCAGCTTCCTCAATCTCAATCAGTTTAATGCCAGATTCGCACAAAGATTATTTTTGAAAGATGGAGCAGTTCCCTCTTTGTCTGGAGAAGGCGCTGTTTATGAACCACAACCGGTAAGTGTATTTTATTATTTAAGTTGGTGCGTTTAACAGTTTCTGTAACTTATTACGCAAAGGGCAACGCTGTTTAGCTTTGTTAACTAGATGTTAGGGCTGTGCAAAAAAAATCGAATGCGATTTTCATGCGCATCTAAAATCGCTCCTGTGATTAGAAGTACATCTCCAGCATGTGCGTTCAGATTAGGATTGCCAGGTTTTCAAAACAAATCCTGATCACTAGCTTCTCAAATCTAGCCCAATTGCGTTTCCAGCAGGGGGCAAGGAACTCGACCGGAAGTTGAAGTCGGGTGGGGACTGCCATCTTTTAGCAGAACTTCACTTGCGTTAGCATTCCCATTGACTCCAATTCATTTTGGCGTCACTTTGACAGCGAATAACTTTACATCTGAGGCGTTTAAAGACTCCGTTTGTCCATTATTTATTTCTAAAGATACACGACAATGTATAAAGGGCTCCATTACCTTCTACGTTACATTATGGCCCCGTATAAACAGTTTTTGTAAAAAATAGGCTAACGATTGCGTCATAACCACTCGTCTCTCTGTCGCATTACCGTACAGACAGGAGGAGAAGCTCGCAGGCAATTAACTTAATATGGCGTACTGGCGTTACATTTTAAAATACTATACAAAATAATTAATCAGAATACTTACTCCTGCTCACTCACGCCAAAGAACTCCCCGCTCAAGCTCGCCGTCTCTGCAAGATTAAGGATGGCAGTTTGCACGCACAGCCACTTAGAAGATTCACATCTGTCAGACAGGTTGCTGACGTCGTCAAGCTTCGTTTGAGTCTGCACGTCAGAAACGGAAGTGCTAAAAAGCGCTCAAAATGGGCTTCAGTTGAGTTCCAATGGGGTCGCTGTGTCCATTTCTTTTACTGTCAATGGTTTCCAGGAGGGCAGCACACGCTCAGCTGGTATCGAATCCCAACACAGGAACCGCTGGCCCAATCAGAACTCGTTATGTATTTCTGAAGGAGGGACTTTATAGAACAATGAAGTCATCAGCCCGTTTTTATGACATTGAAAACAGGGGTATAAAGATAGGGGAATTGTGTGATAAAAAACTGTTCTTTTACACGCGAAACATGAACACGTTATATATTGCACATAGTAAACACAATCAAAGCTTCAAAAGGCACGAAAAACGGGACCTTTAATGTTTATGGGAGTTTTAATTCGGCTCATATTAATTTGGTGATCGTTTTACGTTTTTTATAAAAATAAAAATCCGTTTATGAAGAAAAAAAAAAAAGCTTTCGGATCTCTGATTCGGTTCCCAGAGGGACGGAACTGAGCTACATTACACTACTATCACAAAATTACGTCATAGAATTCAAAAGTTGACCGTTATTTGTCAGTCAAGCACCCTCTTCCTTTAAATTAACTAAACGTGTCCGTGATGAGCCCTAGCATGAAATTTCTCATTTTTATGGGTGCTTTGGGGTGGGGGGTAATTTTTTATTTTGCCGCGATGGGTACTCCGCCCAAAGAGCGTGAGTTTCAACTTTAAATTTTTAAACAATGAGATGAGAGTGCACTACTTTAAGCGAATTTGTTTTTTGTTTTTTTTTTACCAATCTCTTAGATTATGTGTGCGGACAAAGGCCTGAAAGAGTGGTTGCACATCGAGATAAACGGATGATCGGAGGCGAGACCGTCAAAGTGAGCGTGTGGCCGTGGCAGGTGTCTGTACAGTACCAGTCAAATTCATCTGCCCCGTTCATTCAGGTCTGCGGTGGAGCTATCGTCCACCGATACTGGATAATGACAGCAGCCTCATGTGTAAATGAGGAGCAACAAAGGCAATATTTACACTTTAATCCTAAACAGCTAGCATATATATCTGCATATGGCCTCTGATAATGTTGTTGCATTTCCTCCCATAGCCGATTTTTGATCCGAGCAGGAAGCAATAGATTGGATGTTGATACTAAGTCCACACAGCAATCAGAAATCGCCAGGATTATTAAACACAAACGATTCAATCCTGTCACTTTGCGGTACAATATTGCTCTTCTAGAAATGACGACCCCTTTTACGCTTAATGAGTTTGTCCATCCCATCTGTGTGCCTGATGAAGGCACTGCCGATCTCAGATATGAATCGTGTCACATCACAGGATACAACGCTCAACCTGCTGGTGAGTTGACACTTCAGCTATCTGCAATAGCCTACTGAAGATGTTTGTATTATATATATATAATTTATTTTTTACATTTATCAGATGATATTGGGGTACTGCAAGAGGCAAAGGTGGATATAATGTCACGCTCCTTGTGCAATAAGCCCGAGTATTGGAACTACACAGTGCCAGCAGACATGCTCTGTGTTGGTGAATTCGGTGGGGGTGTTAACGGATGTGAGGTATGTTTTAATACACTTCTTAATCCTTTAACTTTATGAACTTTATAAAGTAGTTAAAGACATTCAACCTCTTCTACAACCACATTCTACATTTGAATGGTATAGCATATATAAATATCCATTTTTAATACTGTGGATCATGCCAAAGTTCACTTGTAGCATTTAAAATGGTTGATCTCAGTTTTTTATTTTATTTTTTCATTTAGACAAAATAGTTTATTTTTGGAGTGAGTTAAGCCACTTATCTGAACTATTTATAATTGTTATATCATTTGATATATGTATTTATAATTATAATAATATATTGTGCATGTATGTTTATGCCATAACATACAGACAAATCTTGGTGGACCGCTGAACTGCTATATCAAAATTGAGGAGCGCTACTTTTTGATTGGGATTCGAGTGAAGGCCACTTCTTGTGAAAATCCCAACCGACCAAATGTTTATTTGAAAGTCTACAGCCACTATTATTGGATTGAGCGTGAAATGAATATCACCTCAGATTAAATATGATTTACAGTAGTACATAATGGTATTTTGTACATACAGTAGGCCAAATTCAAATAGACAGTAGAGTGTGCTTGTGTCATGATTGTATTGACAGAAGAACTACAGTGATGAAGAAAGAATCAGAAGATAAGGTGACCTCTGGTGGACAGATCTGAATTTAGCCTGAAGCTTGAATCCTGATGGTTTTATTTGATGATTCCTGAATTCATGAGATGTTATGTGAATAAGAGATTATTCCTGAAAAAGATTTTGTGGATTATCTGAGGTCATAAATGTAATTTCTTAATATGCCCTTGTATTTATACCTTCAGTAAGATTGCCTGTACTCCATAATGGTCATTTCAGAAGCTAAAAACAGCTCAAATAAATTTTATTCAGTATTTATTTTGATGTAGTTTTGCTAACCCTCTTTACTGATCCTATATTATCACTAAATCTTTGATTCATTCTTTTTATCGATTTATTTTCTTTACATTAACTTCAAACAACTTGTGAATAAGGATTTTTCAGCACAGCACATAGGTTACATTTTAATGAACCAGACAGCCACTTCCTTACAGAATTGGATGCTGTTTCAGTGTGGAAGAGCACTAAATCTTCTCCGGCTTGTTATTTGCACAATGCTTACATAAAGTTACTGTAATAAAGACAGTAAAAGATTCAGTGATGACAACAATAAATTTATTTAACATAAAACGTTATAAATTTTGCACCAACACACTCAATATTTTGACAATTAAGAACTGAATTAAAAATACAAAAAAAGAACAGTTATGAGAATGTTTGCATTGTTAAAGAAAAGAGCTGCACAGAATTTCACATGTAAACAATCTGCAGGAAGAAAGAAAATTTTGATATCTAAGGCCATTTTGAAATAAACGTTCGGTGCTAATAAATGTTACTGTAATTTTATTAAGATAGAAAACATATTTCCTCTCTTAGCTCACATTCTCTTTTTCCATATGTCGGTTAAAACACCCTTTTTGCTTTCTCTCTTTCTCTTTTTGCTCACTCTCTCACACACATATACACATCCAAAACACTGAAAATACGAAAAGACTTGTTCACTCGGCGACCCCAGTGTGTCGGTGGGAACGGGGCTTATGAGAAACAATGAAAACAATCAATTTTGTGTGACAGCTGTAATGTGTAAAAAGATTTTTATTGTTTCCGCATCATGACTTCAGTCACCGCTGCTAAGAACTGCTATCAAGTATGAAAGACCAGTCAAGTTTTTTGGAGGATCAGATAACAGGGTCCATTTGTTTACACAGTAACACCAGTGAGACACTACAATATCTAGTCTACGTACAGACACCTTCCATCTCTTCACCTGTCCAGTCACCTCAAATCAAAATAAAGACAGACAAGTTTCATAAGGCATGGAACTGTCTTGATCTCCAAACGTTTCTGTCAATCTCAATATAAGTTTAATGCATATAGATATAACATTACGAATGTATTGTATTAAAATTGCTTTGCTTTGAGTGAGGACAATGTCACAAATCCCTCCTCACTCCAATTCTTACGGTTGGCAATGTGAGTAAAAAAAAAACAAAAAAAAAACCTGTTCACGCAATGGTAAAATGTGGTGCATTTATTTTAAAACCATAAAAATGACTAGCAGTTTTTGAGTAAAAGAAGATATGTTTGTTTTGCTGGTGATACTGTTGATCCATAAAACGAAGTTAGCACTTCCAGAATGAAAACTGAAGGGCACTTCTCCGGCCATGAGAAGAGATAAAGTGCGCAGAAAAGCTTTGTGTTAGTCCCTCGGGTCTAACTGCAAGAGCACAAGCGCTGCTCTATGGAAAAGGCAAATCGGAAGTGGCACCAGAAGTTGGACTTTGAAGTCAATGCAAGTGGCGAAGATGTGGTTCACCTGTTTTAAAGGGCAGAAATATGTTCTAAAAGAAGAGCACCACCCTCCTGGATGTCCAGAGAAGGTTGGATGGCTTGAGCCAGGGGACCGCCATTGGTCGAACAGGCCACAATCACATTAAAAAGAACATAAAAATATGTACAAGGCTCAGCGCAGGGGCAGAAAGAGGACTAGCAAGCTTCTTCCTCCGTGTTGCGTGCTGACGGCACAGAGGAATAGCTTGTTGTGAGTGGTTCTTTTGGGTGAGCTTAAAGCACGTTAGTCCACGCTCACATGTTGTACGCCACGTAGATGGGGTCCAGCTGGTCGGCCAGGAAGGAGTCGCGCAGGTGCATGCGTTGCTTCTCGCCTCGCGAGTTGATAGGGATGACGCCGGGGTCCACGATGACCACCACGCCGACTATGAGGTGATGCTCTTTCAGAACTACATTAGTGACCAGGGGGACCAAATCGAGAGCTTCCTGCTCAGATCCACTGAGCTCCACTACAACCACCAGAAGGTTGGTCCATGTAAAGACGGCACTGTAAGATAAAGCATATGATCCAGTAAGAGACATGAACTTAAAAACACAAGTATAATGTGCAGTGACAACAAAGCTTGTTTAGCGTGGTAATCAGAAATGGATATGTTCAGACAGGAGTGTCAGTGTTCTTGAGGATCTCACCTCTCAGCGATGCTGCGGTGCGCCCGAGACACTGAGGTCTCAATGTCAATGGGATGATAACGCAAACCTCGCAACTCCAGTGTTTCATCGAGTGAACCCACCACAAACAGGGCATCATGGGGATCTGATGTGGAAGATAAAGAAGAAGAAAAAGGAGCATTAGAAAATGTCTCTTGTCCTATTGGACCAGTACAATACTGTATGTTACATTGTCTAAGCATAGGGCTGTGCAAAAAATCAAATGCGATTTTCATTAACATCTCGTCAGTAAAGATCAGGGTTGCCAGGTTTTCAAAACAAAACCTGCCCAATCGTGTTTCTATCCGGGCGATAAAATACACGTTTTTTGGCAGCGTTTCCTTGGTAAAATTCACATTTTAGGAGCTAAATTATCACGTTATTGGGACAGGGGTCTCTTCGACCTGCGGACATGAAAACAAACCACAGACTTGGCAACACTGGTTGGGATTTACTATACAGAGCCTTAGTTAACTGACAGTATACACAAAATCGATTTCAAAATCGCAGGCAATTCATTGCCGATTTTGAAAGTTATTTTGTGTAGCTTGTCAGAACATATGGCTCTCTGTAGTAAATGCCGCTCCACCTGAACCAGTGTTGCCAAGTCCGCATTGTGTTTCATGTCCGCGGGTTGAAGCGACCCCAATAGCGTGATATTTAGCCCCTAAAATGAAAATTTTACCAAGGCAACCCTGTCAAAAAACGTGTATGTTATCCCCTGGATGCAATTTTTATTTTAAACACCCTGGAAACGCGATTGGGCTAGTTCTGAACTACCGTATTTTTCGGACTATAAGTCACACTTTTTTTCATAGTTTGGCTGGTCCTGCGACTTATAGTCAGGTGCGACTTATTTATCAAAATTAATTAGACATGAACAGTAGTCTACAGTGAAAACATATAGCGCCCCTCTCGCGGCTGTAGACGGTAATGTTTTCTCTTGGTTCTTGGTTCTAAATAAATGCGACTTATATATGTTTTTTTCCTCATCATTATGTATTTTTGGATTGATGCGACTTATACTTAGGTGCGACTTATAGTCCGAAAAATACGGTAGTTTTGAGAAGTAACTGGGCAGGCTTTGTTGTGTAAACCTGGCAACCCTGATCTGAACACACATGCTAGAGATACACTACTAATCACAGCAGCACCTTTACTGACAAGATGCGCATGAAAATCACATTTGATTTTTTGCACAGCCCTATCTGAACATATATGTGCATTTTTATCCCCTGCAAACTTAAACATTTGGTTGTGAATATGTTTCTGTATAATTAACAAAAAAAAAAATATTTTTATTTATTTTATTTGATCTAAAAAATTTAATCCAATAAAACATTCAAAATGTTATATTAGATTATTAAAAAAGCATATGTAAATAATTAGACAATGTTAATGATAAAATATTATTTAAATTCATACAAATGTAAAATGTTAGCAGAGCAAGTGAAGGCTGCGAATGTGGTTTATCAAATCCAAATTCGGCGTCTAAACAATCCATTTTGAAATAATACTTTCACAATAATCATCAGTCTGTAATATAGTACGGACCTCCTCTTGCATCCAGAAGCTCTGTCCTCGTGACAAATCCCAGATATCCAGTTCTGGCCCAGAGCGTTTCAGTGTCTCCAAAGCTCAGCCGTGTGTTGAAGTGGTCTGCCTGCAGGCTCTCCTCACCATAGATGGTATAATAACCACTGGCATTATGAGGACTGCTCACCCAGATCTGGAAAACAAGGCAAGAAAGCCATGAAGATGTTAGCCGTCAAATAGAGTAAATTGAGGGATCTCCGACGTGGACAGCCGTGGATACATCACTGAAACAAGTTGTTTTTGCGTTATTACTCAAATAATACAGCATTTGATCACCTCGCCTAGATGAGAGTCTCCTAATGGTCCTCTCGTCTCTGGGTTCACAATGATTACTCTCACTCCAGGAAGAATCTAAGGTAAGGCAGAGAAAACAATATGGGATGACTGATATGTCTTTTAATAACAGTGTAAGGTGAAGTAGGACAGAAGTAGGAGGGCCTTACAGTCCCAGACTCCATCAGCGGCAGACTCTGAGGAGCTCCTTTCTCCACCAGCCTCACTCTATGACAGAGAAAGCAGGACAATGTCACACTGCAAGCATGTAAGCAGACTGTCTTTATGTCGCCACCGGGTTCATCTCACACATACCTGTCATGCCGGAGGGACTTCATGTCTACATAAACAGTGGACGGGTCTGGACCAGCAGTGCCCTGATGGAAGGAGACAGAAATCAAAATAAGGCCCCGCTCTTGCATCATGACACTGTTGATGCAATACATCAAGCGTGAAATGCCCCAACCTGTAGACAGATGGCCAGGTTGACTCTGGCGCCGAAAGCTGTGCTCACTGCGCGTGGAGACAGGCCCAGGTCTTTGAAGAGCTTGGAGAATGACTGCGTGAGTGCCAGACGAGGCCTCTCTTCGGCTATGACGACACAGCTCCTTACACATGAGAGGTTCACGCCGCGCGCCTGCACATACATCTCTCGTCAGCTTTTATAGACACTTCCACACTGTTTATCTTGAACATCCCTTTCTGAAAGCTATTTTTCCCCACTATTGCAGGATTAGTCACCCAAAAATTCTGTTATTTACTTAACCTCATGGTATTCCAAACCTGTATGACTTCAGAAGAATACAAAATAAGGATGGTTAATAATGTACTGGTTGTTCTATTGAAGTACCATATTTTCAGGACTATAAGTAGCACTTTTTTTTCATAGTTTGGCTGGTCCTGAGACTTATTTATCTAAATTAATTTGACATGAACTGAGAGAAATGAAACAAGAGAAAACATTACCGTCTATAGCCACGAGAGGGCGCTCTATGCTGCTCAGTTCTCCTGTAGTCTACACTGAGCAGCACAGAGCGCCCTCTTGCGGCTGTAGACGGTAATGTTTTCTCTTGGTTCTAAATAAATGCGATCTGACAACTAACATGGTCTACAAAACGGACATTGGTTTTACATGCCAACCAGAGAGGAGTCTCTTCATGTACTTGAACCTATTGTATGGTTTCAAAAGGCTTGGAATGTAGTAAACAAGTTGATTGGATCACTTTTATGTTTTTTTTTTTTTTTTTGGAGCTGTAAAGAGTGGTCAGGATATTCCTCAAGAATATTCCTTTTGTGTTTCACTGGAATCATAAAAGTTCAGAATGACATGTAGATGAATGAGAACTTTTATGTGACTGAGTGTGTGACCGTACACTACCGTACACAAAATATGGGGTAAGAAACAGATTTTATATCTTAAAATTTTAGATTTTATATTTTAAAGACATTTACATTACTACCAGCATTTTTTCCCTAACTTTCTAATCAAAGAATCCAGAGAAATCACGGGTTACAGAATTTTTTTTTCAACTTTAATAATAAAAAATGTATTTTGAGCAGCTTAGAATGCTTTCTGAAGGATCATGCGACACTGATGACTGCGGAAAATTCAGCTGTCATCACATAAATAAATATTTTAAAATATATTAAAATAGTAAATACTGATTTTAAACATTAATAATATTTTGTTTTTTCATGTATTTTGAACAAATAAATGCAGCCTTGATGAGCATTAGAAACTTAGTTCAAAAACAAATCATAGCAACCCCAATATTTTGAACTGTAGTTAGTCTACATCCTGTTGACTCACCTTCAGAGCTTCAGTCTGTGTGCCAAGGCCCTTGGTGCACAGCTCCATGACCGAGTATGAACAGAAGGTGTCTCTGATCTTATACTGACTAAGCGTGCTCAGCCACAGAGGCAGAGACGTCTCCAACTCCATGGGAGGGATCAGGATTGACTGATGACCTGAATAAACACTAGACACACACAGATACAAATTACAGAGGTTATTCTAGAAATTCCATGCATGGCATCCTGTCCTAACCAGGTGCAGTCTCAGCTTAACCTCAGATTATAGATTTGATTTATTGCATTACGCATGGTTAGGTCATATCTAAAAGGTTTGACTGTGTGTACTACCTAGACATACACCACAGCACAAAGCCAAAGCCACAGTAGGGGTCCATGCAGATGGCAATTTGTCTGGACGAGTACAGCTCACACTGCAGTTTGATGGACCGACACAGAGCATTGACCGCTGAGTGAGATATCTAAAAGAAACAGATAAACAAGTTGTTTAGCATATAACTAGTCAAAGATCCTACATACCTGTAAATGTACGTTGTAAATGAATAGATAAGTCTTGCCTTAACTCCGGTCAGCATGCCTGTGGTGGACACACTGAAGTCCAGGTAGGCCAGCATTTCCGCAGTGGGAGGTTTATAGATGTGTGAAGGCCGTTTCCTGGGAAGATCATCTGCACACCCAAAATCATTCAAGTCAGGGACAGTTGTCATAAAAGCTATGTGAATATATTTCATTTCTGTACCTGTGTCTATGATATTCGGCCAAGTCTTCACATTCACACTGGCCGCCGCTTCTTTAGACCGCAATGTCTTCATCAGGGTCTGAGTTGTGAGGATGCAGACTGCTTTGCTCACCTAAAAAAGGCAACATTTGCCAGATTAACATGCTAGACTTCATAAAAACATAAATGGATGCCATATGCAAAACAGACTGACATCTATGATCATTCGGACTGTGGGGAGAGTGGCAGCAAGGTTCTGTGGATGAGGAGGCCTGACGGTGACCGGGATGCAGCCAGCATACAGACAGCCATAAAAGGAGGCAATTAAGTCTATGCCTGTAGAAAAAAGAAAACATATTTCTTCATAACATTCCATTGGGATGATTCATGCTGAGGGTGCTGAGAAATGCACCTGGTGATTTTAATGACCGGTAGATAAAACCTACCAATGCCTACCAGAGAATAAAGTTAGCATATTTAAATTAAAAAGTTGCTAAAAAAAAATGCATATTAAAAGTCTGTGCATTAATGTGTTAAATTCTAGCTGTATATTCACATTTATAAATGTTTGGTGAATTTTCCTGGGCCAACAAACAATGTTATTAATGTTTGTTTGCAGAATTTAAATGGAATTTCGTTGGAGTGACCACATCCTAACATATACTATGAAAGCCAAGATGGACATCGTTACCGGGAGGATAGAGCAGTACTACATTGTCTCCAGTGTTAATTCCTCCTCTTTCCTGCAAAGCTGCAGTGATCTTCTCTGCTCGCTTGTGCAGTTGAGAACACGTTGCTGTGCTCACTGCTACACCCTGAAGACCAAAGCAAGAAGAGTTTCAGTACAAAACGGTTTGACTAAATGATCAGTTTTTTATGGGGGTTGTATGCGTGTCACCTTTGCATTCAGCAGCATATAGAGCACATGATCTGGATCAGTCTGTGCTCTCCACTGCAGGGCTTCAGACAGGAACTGATGCTGTAGAACAGAAGAGGACAGGCCTCAACTTACCATCCATGCAAAGACCTCAATAACAGAAATCTTAGCCTTGAATATGATTACAGAAGACAAAAATCAACTCATAGCGTTATTTCAGCAAACAGCATTACTAAGCCAGCAAACAAAAAATGATCTAAGGTTTATAATATATATAATAAACACTCATAGCAGGACTCATGCAGGTAGCGGCAATAATAACCACACCATGCAGCAAAAGAGCAAGTGTATTCCTTCTGTTTCCAAAACATAATGTTTTGTCTCTGAGTAGAAAAAAAAATAGAGGCACTTTAACATTTTATATATTATAAGATATAAATATGAATTGTGACATATACAAAGTCATAGTTAAAAGAAACAAAGTCACAATTCTGAGATATTAAGAGATTTTTCTCCATTTTGCTTTTTTTGTTGACGTAAAACCAAAATGTCTTAAAAAAAATCTGATTCTTTATGCATGTTTTTAATGAGGTTGCTGTTTTTATGGCTGATTGCAAAGGGGAATCGAAGCTCAGCGCACACAAATAGCAGAGCGTTGCTGGTATACAGTCTTACCATGTTAGTGGGCCACACACAGAGCTACAGCCCCGAGTACAAGAGAAAAAGAAAGACCAGAACACAAGCTTAGAGGAGACAAGACAATCTCTTGATCCCCAGTTTTCTCTTTAAACTCTATTTGTGTTGAGTTATTGACACTATCATTTAAACCAAATCGAAAGTTGGTGTCTGGAGGTACTTAGAAACTGGAGGCTTGATGTTGCTAAATAATTATAATAGAGTTAAAGTTGTGTATTATGATACAATTACAGATTGTATTACTTTATTATAGAGACAAGAGGGATTAATAAAATTGCCTATCATCATATCCTGGGACATCTAGCTCTATAGTGAATTTATTTAGCAGTGGTCCTGAAATCTCTGACTAACCTTTCTGGATTGCTCTTGTTCATCAATGAGTTTAAGATCTCTCCCACTAGCCTGTGCGATCCTCTTTCCTGCCACAAGGTTGCCCACCATAATGGAGGCGGGACCGACTCCCACTGTGAAAAAAGCACAGTATATTTTTAAAGCAAATTTCACACATAATGGTAATTTAAAGTGCTTTACAGATGAATAATAAAGATTATGATAAATATATATTTTTTTTTTAATGAAAAAAAAAATAAATAAAAGTTTATATTAAAAAATAAACTAATCGATTAAAAAAAAAAGAAAAGATAAATATATATTAAAGGACAATCTGTAAACATAAGTGCAGGCTATAATAGATGAAACAGTTTAAAAATCTGATGTTCTTATAAACTTTTCTCAGTTAACTTGATGCTTAAAAGTTATTCCCCTCATCATATTAACAAAAAAGTGAGACAGTTCTTTAGGTTTTGATTTAGGTGCATATTGAGAGTACCTGGTTGCTTTTGTCTGGGTTTCGGAAGGTTGGTCACACATGTATGAGGGCACATCAGAACATTGCAAGAGTGCAGAGATCCCTCCAGAAAGTGCTGCTTGGTCTCAGACAAATGAATACCACCCAGAGGAGTTTTGGGTAATGTGTTAGCAGGGACCAGGGCCAAACAGTACAAGCCCACCTGGTGGATACTGTCTATAGCCTGTGGGAAAGCATGCAGAAAACAGTCATGACACCGATTACTGTCAAACAGAGAGTCAAAATCTATAAATGGCAATATTGTATACTGTAAATTTGTAATTGTTTTCTGCCTCATTACATTTAGCCTGTCAGCTCAGGCCTATTCATCTCAATGACCTACTTTAAGACTAAACTAAATAGATTTTAGCTAGGTCATTGAGGGTAACTTGTGCAGTACCTGTAGGACTCTACTCATCCACTGGAAACTGTCCTCTTCGTTGGCATCAGGCCTCTGCTCTGCCACAATCACTATTCTCTCGTCATAGAAAACAGTGACGGAGAACACAGCAATTCTGCGTACACGAGACACAGTCTCAGAAGAACCACATCACGCTATGACATTAGTCTACACACTTTCACCTGTAATCGGAATGAGTTTCGTGGCATTCGTACCTCCCCCGGTAGACAGTTTTGACTGGCTCCACCGCCAGCGCTGTGGCCACCAGGTCGTCTGCATTGTGTCTGCGCCCACTGACTGAAAGCAGACCCTCTATCTTTCCAACCACAAACACTAAACTTCCCTGAAGGCACAGAGAAGAGGTTTTTCAATAAAAGACAGATAACCCATCACAAATCTGCAAATAGGCTTTGTTCTACAGGTAATCCAACTGGCCCCAAATGGTCAGAATGGCAGAGAGGCTTTATAAATTCAACAAAGTCTACTATACTTTTACTTACCGGACCCACAAAGCCCAACAGTCCAGTGCGTATGAAGGGAACATCTCCAATAGGGGTACCACCTGAGTTTATAGGAATCACCTGCAGACAATAAGGTCAGTGAGATAATGTTTTGAGTGTTTTTTCTGTGTATTGATTGTAGAAATATTTCTTCCTATGCATTTTATCCATACCTCAAAAGAGTTCTTGGTCACCCCGGGCAGGCCGTAATACATGGTGCCTCCGGCATGGGAGTTCAAAACTATCTCTCCGATCTCATCGGTCTTACAGAGCATGGGCGGCCCATCAGGCTTCACAATACACATCAGAGCTGTGGTTCAGAAAGAAAAAACAGAAATGCTATTTTAATGGAATGCATTTACTGAAATCTTTAAATATTTAAATCCAAAATTAAATTAACTGAAATGGGGAATAAAAAAAAAAAAAATCAAGGGTATATTTAAGACTATACAATCATTTATATTTATTAAAAGTAATAATAAAATAATATAACATTTTCCCACATCATTGCAGTGAGCATTCAGACAAATTTAAAATGATGCATGAATGAGGTTTGGACTGTATTCATAAACACTGCATTTCATGCATGCTACTAAAAAGATTTAAATCTGATACAGTTTTTTAATGTATTGCATGCTAATTTTGTTGCCAATACCCATTAGTAGTTTCCAAGTTGGCAGTTGGTTTCAAACTTGGCAACAGTTCACGTCATGTATACATGATCTACAATGAAATTTTTAAATGGTTATGGAGTCTCACCTCCAGGCATGACATGTCCTACATCTTGCACGGTAAGGGCAGAGTTCTTATCCTCTGTGTTGACCCGAATCACCCCGTGACTGAGTCCTGCCATTGACAGAATGGCCCTGGCAGGGAGCGGAGCGCCCTGAGTGCCAGGCCTAAACACATAAAGTAACTTTAAAACATATCTATGGCAATTAAGTGTATAACGTTGATGTGTATGCCTCTTGATACATGCAGGTACCTGCGGATAGCCACCGTCATGGCCTCAGGAGAGGAAGCACATGGACAGATCATCTCAGGTTTCAATCCATGAGACTGAAACACGTTCAGGAATGCATCACATGAAGAGACAGACCCTAAGACAGAAATATGGATCATTAATTTGCACTGAAATACAGAAAAACAGTCACTTCAAGCTATTCCTTACAGCTTGTTTACTCACAAGGATTGGCTCCATCAGCTACGATCAGCATGCGCAGGGAAGACAGATTGGTGTCTTTCTGATCTCTGTGAGCCATCATAGCCCAGTGCAGATCTCTACATTTCACCAAGGCCACACGAGCTATGCACACACATATACATGAAAGGTATTGTAGCACAGAACTGTTGCTCTTTTGATAATGTGCCATGATTTCTTTCTAGATGACTGACCATCAGCCAGACTGCTGAAACAATTAGATGCACAGATATTGAGGATGTCTTTACCTTTGTGAACATGAACTCTCTGCACCCAGGACAGAGGACAAGCCTTCATAACAGAGTATGACACACAAATAATGTGGATCCTGTTCATGACACTCTGTAAGAAAACAGAGTCAGTCATGTGGGAAGTCTGTAAAACTAAAAAAAGAACTCACAAAACGTAAATAGTCAGTTATACTCACTGTTAAAACGCCATGCCAAAGGCCTGAGTCTTTCTTGAAATCCAGGACATTAACCAGTGTTTCTCCTAAGAAAGAGAACAGAAAAATACAATTCGCTTTGTAAAAAGAACATTAATATAATAGCATCATGTTATTATATTATATTATATATTAAATTATTTGTTGTTATTGTTAACTAAAACTATTAAGAATAGTTTCTGGTACCTGAAATAAAGCTGAAATAAAATAAAATATAAATATTAGATGAAAAACTTAAATTATAAAGTAATTGCCTTGGCAATGACCTAAATTTAAAGTATACAAATTTAAATTCTAAAATTAAGATAAGCCAGTCAGCAGGTCAAGATTCAAGAATTAAATGGAAAAAAAAAAGACAGAAACCAAATATCTACACAAATCTCCACTTCAAATTGCTATTCAGAAAAATATAATTAGTATAAATCTAATGAAATAATCTACGACTAAGCACTGGCTATAAATTCATTTCTCTCACTACTTAATTCTAGAGCCAAGAGCCGCTCAGCATTTAATAACTGCAATAACAGGATTACGTGCGTTTGTTTTACAGCAGTACGGTGGCACTCACCTTCACAGTAATTACAGGCCTGCGTTAGAGCCTGACAGTGTGTTAGCATGGAGATTTTCGACACAGCCACTCCCATCACTGTACCCTCCTTAGAGGCCTTGTACTGAAAACACACACATCACAGATTTAGACAGACTGAAAGGATTCTTCCTCATCTAAACAAATGTGCGCTCTCCTGCCTGCACTCACCTCTATGTAAGCAGTGTCAGTGTTTGCAGTAGGAATGTGTGGCTGCCAGTCCTTGGAGGGTTTGGTGAGATACTTGCTATCAGTGACCACCCATTTGAGCCGAGGCCATCCTGTAAGAAAACAGGTTAGACTTCCATTCTACAGCTTCAAAAGAAAACATATTGAATTTGATGAAGCAAGGTGATAAAATGAGAAGAAGCAACAGGGAGCTAACCTTTAAATTGCATTATTTCTCCATTCTGGGTCTTTGGAAGTCCTTTTAGACACACTTCACTAGTGAGAGCGAGACCCACACCACAGCTGCCCAATAAGAAGCCTATCTGCTGACTTCCTGCATCCTGAAAATCAGGAAAACAACTGTTAACACTTCATTTTTTATCGATATCACGTTTGAAGAGTTGTTAATACTTAATCTTCTCTTATACCTTCCGAGATAAAGGCACCTCTATCGGGACAGGAATGACCTCGGCGAGAAGGCACCCGTAAAAGGCCACCCAGAACATCCCAGGGTCACTGTTGGGATAAACTAACGCCACCTAAAGGGAGAATAAGACGAAGCCTTGAGCTGAGAGCAGTATATGATCGCAGTGTACCAAGTACTGTGTTGAAATCTTACCCTATCTCCAGGTTTCAGAACTGGTTCATTTTTGGTGCCAAGTTTGTTTAACAGCGTGTATGCCAACTTCAGACTGCGACTCCACAGTTTGCCTACAGAGATCAAGGGGTGACACGAGCTCAGACAAATAATAAATATAGTAGCATATGGGTTTTGAATGACATGAAGGGTGAGTAAATAGTAAAAGCTTTCATTTTTGGTGAACTATTCCATTAAAAATGTTTCCAAACTAATGTGCCAGTCCAAACATCTTACCATAAGTAAGGGTGTAGAGTGGTTTGCCGGTGATGTCCAAAGCAGTAATGGCTGGACTCTTGGCCTGTGTGGCTCCCCAACGTGCCAGTGCCGCCTGCAGAGCTGGAGGCCAGTTACTGACCACCCCCAGTGGCTCCCCCTTTACTGGAATGATCTGTCGCCCCTCTGGCCTGGGTGTGTTGGGATCTGGCTGGGGAACTGTAAGTAGAGAAGACAAAGCATAGTAACAGTAAGGTCCAAATGACTGGGACACCACTGAAAATCTGGGACTAATTCTAGGTCACTAATAAGATAAATTTGGGACTCTGATCAAGTGACTATTTGTAAAAATGTTCTTGCTTCCACTTAGGCTTAAGATGCTCTTTGGATCATTGTTGTATCATGCTAGAGACCAAGATAATCAAAAACTTGTAAAAATTATATTCGGTTATAATTTATAAAAAAAAAAATTATAAAAAGCAAAATAAAAGCATTTTCCACATTTTATGAAAACATCCAAATAAATGTAGTATGGCACCAAAAATAGCGTCCTACCTTCAACAATCTCTTCGGTGTCATCCAGGAAGAACTCGCAGAGTGGAGGCCGCTTGGGTCTCTTTAACGTGTTGAGCAGCTGCTGTATTTTGGTGGAGACACGACTGTGTGCTGGGACACCTGTTGACAGAAATATTCTCATTCACCTGTTCATATTACTGGAACATGAATTTGTCAAAGCACACCATATGGAACAGACAAATACAGATGATTCGGGTTTGTCACAACAAGCAAGCTGGAACACCACACATAATCATACAGGACCAAGTTGGGAGGACAAATCCACTGGGTGTCACTGCACTGCACTAAACACCCCTCCACCCCTACCTTTTCCTACAGTCAGATGGCATCACGAACAAGAAGGAAGCAAAAAACAATAAAATGTCAACAGAAGAAACTCTTACAAAAGGGCACAGACAGGAACATTTCTGTGTTGCTCATTCGGGAAAGTGAATAGTGCTTATAAACGGAAGTGAGGAACCAGGCATCACTTTTATACGTAACAGGAAGCGAAAAAAAGCCATTCAAATCAATTAATTCACATTATATTTTACAGTCGCTTGTGATTACTGGATAAGGATTTTTTTTTAAATAGGTTTTCTTGCAAACAAAATTTGTATGAGCTGAGCTTAACTGGAATTGCTCATAAAAAATAAAAAAATGATTATAATTAATATATTTGAAAAACGATGGGTTACTTAACGTAATCCCAGGTTCTTTGATAACAGAGTGAGGTGTTTCACTATGGGAATCGCTTTGGGCGTGACCAACTACGGAAGCTCCTATGCCACCACGTCTGTCTTTGACAGACAGGTCGACCTGAGATCAGGCTCCGCCCCCACCTATATTACTCAGGTCGACCCCTACGAAGTCATTAAGAGAGATTTCTTCCCGTTCCTATGCAAGGAGGGAAGTGTTGGTGAAACACCTCACTCTGTTATCAAAGAACCTGGGATTACGTTAAGTAACCCATCGTTCTTTTTCTAACTTCGCTCGGTGTTTCACTATGGGAGATATAGACCACTCCCGGATTGCAACATACGCTATACCAATCATATGGGACTTGACCTGCTGACTCCTAACACTGCATGAGCTAAGGATGGCTCAGACACGTTCAGTCTATAAAATCGCACAAAAGTGTGCGGTGTGGCCCAGCTTGCTGCAGCACAGATCTCCTGGACCGAAACACCTCTGAGTAAGGCCCATGATGTCGCCATGCCCCTAGTTGAGTGGGCCCTTAAGCCCTCGGGAGGTTGGGAACCTCTGCATGCATATGCTAAGGAAATAGCTTCTACAATCCAGTGGGACAGTCGCTGACGTGACAATGGCTTCCCCTTGTGAGGAGTAGCCCATGACACGAACAGTTGGTCATTTTTCCTGAAACCTGCTGTCCTTTCTACGTACACACGAAGTGCTCGTACAGGACACAAGGCATTCAACCTCCCCTCCTCTGGAGAAGAGAACGGAGGAGGGTGAAAAGCTGCAAGATCTGTAGTTTGACATCTATATGACGAATCCACTACTTTAGGTACGAACGCCGGGTTAGGGCGAAAGGAAACCCTTGTAAACCCTGCAGAAAACTGCAGACAAGATGGGCTGACCGACAGTGCCTGTAAGTCACTCACCCTCTTAGCTGACACCAGCGCTAACAGTAGTGCTGTCTTGAGCGAGAGAAACTTTAACCCTATAGCTTCCAATGGCTCAAAAGGGTGTTGAGAAAGGGCCTCTAAGACTGTAGACAAATCCCACAATGGGACCATTCGCCTGGCCCCTGGCCTCTTACGTCGTGCCCCCTTCATAAATCGACTTATTAAAGGGTGCTGACCTGCTGTCTTGTCACCAAAACCCACATGACAAGCAGATATAGCCGCTAAGTATACCTTTATTGTAGAAAAAGCTTTCCCTTTATCTAGCAGATCCTGCAGGAAACATAAAATGTCCCTCACTGAACATTGAAAAGGGACAATATGAATCCGTCCACACCATTCATCAAAGACTCGCCACTTATTACTATACAGTGAACGAGTGGAAGAGGCTCTTGCACTCTGTATAGTGTGTATGACCGATGGGGGCAGACCTGCTGCACTTAAATTCCACCTTTCACGGGCCAGGCCCAGAGAGCTATCCTGTCTGGGTGAGGATGGTAGATTTCCCCCCCCGCTTGTGACAGGAGGTCCCTCCGGGGAGGGAGGGGCCACGGCTGACCCGACAGTAGTTGAACAATCTCGGCCACCCAAGGTCTGGAAGGCCAACGTGGGGCTATCAGTATCAGCGACAATCCCATTTCCCTCACCCTGGCCAGAGTGGGTGAAATCAGGCTCAGAGGGGGAAATGCATACAGCAGGACATTTGGCCATTGGTGGGCTAAAGCATCCACACCCAATGGTGCATTTCCGTCTGCCAGAGAGAAGTACAGAGGACATTGGGCGTTTTCCTGCGAGGCGAAGAGATCTACGACCGCCTGGCCGTATCTCTGCCATATCTGCTTCACCACCTGGGGATGAAGCTTCCACTCTCCGTACAGGGGATTTCCTCTGGACAACAAGTCTGCCCCCCTGTTCAATATCCCTGGAACATGGGTTGCCCTGATGGATAAAAGACTTATGTCGCACCACACAATCAGCTCTTTTGCCAGCTGGTGCAGCTGAAGAGAGCGTGTGCCTCCCTGTCGGTTGATATAAGCAACCACTGTGGAATTGTCTGTTTTCACTAAAACATGCTGACCCCTGATGAAGCTCAGAAAATGTTTCAGCGCTAGAAACACTGCCAACAATTCCAAGTAATTTATGTGTTTGTGAATTAGCTGAGGGGGCCAAACGCCGTTCACAGTTCTGCCCATTAGAGTCGCTCCCCAGCCCTTTAATGATGCGTTCGTCGTCATAGTGACTCTCGACGACACTGCCCCCAGGGGAATCCCCGATCTGAGGGTCGCGGGGCTTTTCCAACGTCTGAGCGCTCTGACGCACGCATACGTCACTCTCACCTGTCGGTTGAGATGACGCCGAGAACACAGACGCAGATGCGCGACCCAGCGCTGAAAGTCTCTCATTATTAGTAGTCCCAGTCGTACTACAGATATCACTGAAGCCATTAAGCCCAGCATTCGCAGGCACAGTCTGAACGGGACAACTTTCCCCGTCTGAAAACGGGAGAGACATTGAGTGAATGACGCGATCCTCCTCTCTGTCAGAGTGACTCGATAAGAGAGGGAGTTTATACTGAGCCCCAGATATTCTGCGTGCTGAGCTGGCTCTAAGCGGCTCTTTTCCATGTTTATTCTGAATCCCAAGCTGTTGAGATGCAGTAACACCATATCTGCATCTTTGATTGCTTGCTCTTTCGACGAGGCGCAAATCAGATAATCGTCTATGTACGACAGTATTCTTATCCCCCTGTTTCTCAATGGGAAAAGTGCTGCTTCCACACATTTGCTGAATACTCTTGGTGCTAGACACAGACCAAAGGGCATTGTCTGAAATTCGTAAGCAGTGCCTCGAAAAGCAAACCTGAGATACTTCCTGTGAGACGGGTAAATATCTATGTGAAAATACGCGTCTGACAGATCGATCGTCACAAACCAGTCGTTCTGGCGGATGGATCGACAAAGTGTCTTGTGTGTCAACATTTTGAATGAATATTTCCGTAGGTGCTTGTTTAACACACGGAGATCTAGAATTGGACGCAGAGATATGCTCCCCTTCTTTGGGATCACAAAGTAACGGGAATAAAAGCCCTGACAGCTCACTTCCTTTGGCACTACTCTGATGGCTCGTTTTTCTAAAAGACAGTCTATCTCGGCCGTCAGGACGCGAGCTGACTCTCCCTCGGCCGCTGAGGCTATTATACCATTGAATCTGGGTGGTTTCATGGCAAATTGAAGCCTGTATCCCCGTGAAATCGTGTTTACAACCCACGGATGAGCTGCGCATGCGCGCCAACTGAGTATGCGAGCCGAGAGAGGTCCCCTGTATACTTCCCCAACGCCGGCGCGTTTTGATGACGTCATTACCGTCTCCGCGCTGACCCCTTCTGGAGGTGCGCGCGCTCCCTCCAGCGGAGAGGCTAGGGATACACATCTCAATGTTTGGATTTTTTTGCAATCTATCGCCCTCGGCTGACTGCCTGGCTGCGATAGTGAAACATTTATTGTGTTTAATGAGTTGGGGGAGCACGTCGCCCTCAGCCTGTGGCCTGGATGCGATAATGCATTTTTTATTAAACATTCCCCTGAACTGATGGGCGTTTGAAAACCCAGTGTAAGTGCTTGGTGACACTTGAGAACGTTTTGAACTTGATTGCTTATAGCTGGAGCCCTTACTGAACTGAGAACAACAGGGCTGGACCCCCTCTTTCTCTTTGCGGGCGGAGAGAGAAGTGACGGGGAACATTCGCGTGTCAGGTCGCACGCTTCTTCTTCCGATCCTCGGGGTGGGGTGGGCGGTTTCTCGCCGCCGCGGCCGCAAATGAATGTTTCCCCCCGGGTCCGGAGCCATCAGATCTCGGACGATAGCCCACTTGCTGTCCGCTGGGAGGCGGTCTCACACTCCTAGCTCCCGTCTGCCTTCCTCTCGCCGCAGCGGCTGCTGCAAAACCTTGCCGAGCTGGCTGAGAGGGTGGTCGCGGTGTTTGCTTGCGCGGTAAACAGAGGTTAAAAGCCTCGTCCTCCTGTTTCCTGAGGGTGCTGGTTTCTCTCATTTTCTCGAGAGCTGGTCCGAAAAGGCCCTTAGTTGGGTCGAACGCAGCGTCCATCACCTCAGCTTTTTGAGCGTCGCCTAAACCAGACAGGTTCAGCCATAACGCTCTCTCACCTGAAACGGCCAAGCCCATAACACGGCCACAGCCCTGAACCGCGCCACGAGAAGAGCGGAGAATTAGGTCGTTTACCACACATATCTCGTCCCAGAGAGCTGGGTTCGGCACTCCTGTATCTAATTGTCGCCCCATCTCCTCCAAAATCTCCGCATGGTACGCTGACAGTAAAGTCACCGCGTTCAGCGAGCACACTGACTGCGCCGCATACTTGTACATCCTCTGATAGATGGACGCGGTCAGGCGCTCCATCTTGTTCGGCAGCGAAATTTGGGAAGAGGCAGAAATAGATCGACGATATGGATGGAGGTGATAGGCCACTGAAGACTCTATCGCTGGGGGTCCGGCCAGCCCCAGCTCTCCCATTCCTTGGATCTCAAGTTTAGAGCATCCCTTGGTCGGGAGCTTGCTCTTAAAGGGGCTACCCCAATGGCGGGACATCTCCTTCATGCACGCCGGCACGGCGGGTAGGAGTTGTCTCGTTGTGGTTAGAGCAGGCGGTAGCCTTTTCCCGTCATAAAGGTCCCTCTCTGCTCCCTCTGAATCCTGGGCCGCGGGCCACGCTAGGCCCAGTTTTGCCGCGGCTCGCTTGCATACCTCGTGCAGGTTACTGTCTGCCTGCGAGCCAGTGTCAGTCGCGCTAGGAGGTCTAGACTGCTGGACAGGGAAGAGAGAGTTGTCTTCCTCCTCCTCTTCGTCCCTGTCCAAGTCGAGGAGGTCAGAGTTAGCATCGCCCTCTGCGTCCTCGTCTCCCGGCTCCTCATCCTCGTGTGCGAGAAGGCCATCGAACAGAGGAGGCATATCCGGGGATTCGGCTTCCATCATCTCAGCCCAGCTCGTCGTAGTAGCTCGCTGATGATCGTTAGCCTTAGTTTTCGCGATGGTTCCAGCCAGACATGGGTCCTGCTGACTAGCCACCGCCACTCTCAGCCTTCTCTCCAAAATTTTAACCGGCAATGACGCACAGTGAACGCACGTTTGTGGGTTCGCAAGCGACGTTTGAGCGTGCTTGGCGCCCATGCACACAATGCACATGGGATGGGGATCCCTGCCCGAGACGGTTGCTCCACATGATGATGGACACGGGCGGGGTGCGGGTTCCTTCTTCGACTCATTCCCTTTGGCGGGGGTAATGACTGTCGACATGACGGCTGGAGAGAGAAAGAGAGATTCGAAGACTCGTCGTAACACGTTAGTCCGATTAATGGTTCACAGGGTAGTTAGCCCTTTTCGCGGCTCGCCCTGACGCGTAAAGCCTATGGTGGCTTGACACCACTGAAAATCCTATCGTCGTGATAACACGCGATAATCTGAACAGAATAGCTCGCCTTGACGCGGACACTATTCGGTGTGACACTCAACACAGTACCAATCCAATCCACTGATGTCGCGTTCGGTAGCGTACTCCAATGACGGCCCGCCAGTTGAACAGTTAAGCGAAATCAGCGAAAAGTTCGGACTTGCTGAGAGAGCTTGTAGTCCCTCACGGGAAGAAAGCGAGAATGACTTCGTAGGGGTTAATATTGTGAGGATTAAAAAAATTAGATTTAGAATTAGTTCTTTTTCTAACTTCGCTCGGTGTTTCACTATGGGAATCGCTTTGGGCGTGACCAACTACGGAAGCTCCTATGCCACCACGTCTGTCTTTGACAGACAGGTCGACCTGAGATCAGGCTCCGCCCCCACCTATATTACTCAGGTCGACCTGTCTGTCAAAGACAGACGTGGTGGCATAGGAGCTTCCGTAGTTGGTCACGCCCAAAGCGATTCCCATAGTGAAACACCGAGCGAAGTTAGAAAAAGAACTAATTCTAAATCTAATTTTTTTAATCCTCACAATATTAAGATATAAACTGCAATCATACTTTCCATCAATTAGTTATATCTTACTATATCTTCTAAAACCAAAAAGCAATAATTAATTTATAATTAATTTAAAATAAAAAATATATGTTTATAATAACAGCTAATTAGCTATCTACCAAAGGTAATATTACAATTTAATATGGGATGTTGTAAAAAAAAAAATGCTATTAGGTAAGAAAATACACAAAAAAATAAAAACAATAAAAAAAAAAAATCACAAAACCGCAGACTAATATGAGTACATTGTTAGCAATGCTTCATATGATGATCAAATCATTCATTTCATAAATAAAAAATGCTTTGAATCAAATATTCAACACAAGCTAGATATGTGGTGTTGCTCATACCGCCGGCAGTGTCCATCATGCTTGAGCGGCTCTGGCCGCGGCTCATGCCCCTCACTACGATGTTAGGTGGCACGTCCACTCTGGAGTTCCTGTCCTGAGGCGCTGTGGACGTGACGTCAGGCGGAACGCTGCTGCTCTCTGCAGTGAGGACACATGACAGCACAGTGATTCATCCGGTGGACATGCTCAATATGAAACACAACTGAACAAACAGGTTAGATTAGTCTTACTAATGCTGACTGATTTGGAAATTATGATTTGCTACTACTTTGTTTTGCCTTGACCAAGACAAATAGTGCCTATGTAAGTGTGAGACAACTATAAAACTGAAGCTCTTTTGTGTGTGTATCTGTGGTTGTCTATGATTCAGCACCTGAACATGTGTGTATGTGAGTCATTATCCTGCAGTACCTATGCGGGTGTGTGCCAGCACGTCAGCGAGCACGCTGGTCTGCCCCTGGCTGTGGTTGTGAGTTTTGCCTTCTCCATGAGAGAGGGTTGAGGAGGCAGAGGAGGAGGTGGAGGAGCCCTGGACAGAGCGATTGATCCAGTACTCGGGACTCTGGAGATTCTGAGCCAGCATTGCACTGATTGCGGCCTGACGCCTCCGCAGGGAGCCCTCGTCCTCTGACGCCGATGATGTATCTGTGGTGACACATATACAACAACAGTTAAAAAAAGAAAAAAAAAAACATTTTTGCACAGTGACAAAAAAAACAAAATGCAGACAAGACAACAAAGGGCAGACATATATATTGCCTTAAGAGTGTATAAGCTATATATATGGGGCCACGGTGTGCCCTAAAGGTTCGGGTGTGCTTGTATTTTCTGAAACCCTGCTGGTCAGTGAGATCTGGACAGAAGGAGCAGCAGAAGGCTTGTGGGCGAAGTGGGACCAACCTGGAGGTGTGCAGTTTTCCGCAGGAGATTGGACGAAGGCTGAACGACGCTTAGTGGGCATGGGAAGGGCCATCTTCCCCTCTTTATGCCTGGCCAGAGCTGCCTGCACAGCCTCTGTGTGGATATCTATCAGACGGATGCAAAGAACAATGACAAGAGAGAACAGTACAGAAAGGCGAATGGAGAGAAAAACAGTTACACAATGCCGCATGACAGGAGGCAGATGCGGCATCCAGCAATGTCACAAAATAGTAACTGTAGTTACTAAACTGACTCATGTGGAGACAAAGAAATGTCTCTTTATGGTGACAAATACATTAGAGAGCTACATAGAAGCATTCAGTAACACAATGCACGTTTATTTGGGCCTGATTTAAGAAACGACTTGAGGTTTGGCTGGTTAGTACCCTCTGGTTGATGCTGTAACTACATAAGGAGATGCATCAATGCATCTTTCTCCACTGCTAACTTTTCAAAAATCCTCCATCTTCCAAATCTTATAGATATTTTGCCTTGTAAAAATGTGAAATCAGCTACTTTGGATCAGTCTCAAAAAGCAACGGTAGAAATATAAACTGCTTCTTCGGAAGAGAAGAAATTATTGAATACATTTGTTATTTTTGTTTTCTCTGCACACCAACAGTATTCTTGAAGCTTCATAAATGTCACATGGACTATTTTAATGATGTCTTTACTACCTTTCTGAGCCTTGAAAGTGTTGGTTCCCTTGCTGTCTATGCAGGGTCAGAAGGCTCTCGGATTTGATCAAATATATTATAATTTTTGTTTGGAAGATATAAGAAGATCTTACAGGTTTGGAATGACATGAGGGTGAGTAATTAATGACAGAATTTGCATTTTGAAATATATTAAAATAGATTTTCATTATTTTAAATAGTAATATTTCACAATATTACTGTATATCTAATAACATAAATACAGATGAGAAAAAAAAAAAAAAAAAAACACTTTCCAACTAGGGCTGCAGCCCTATTACCAAACCAAAAAACTGATTTTGCTTACCTGACCGGTAGCGGTCATCTCGTGTTCCCCCGCTGCGGTGAGCTCGGATTTGCCGTGGGGCGGCAACAGGGACTGCATTAGGGGTAGAGGTAGGGTCTGAAGAAAGGCCCGGGGTTAACTGGATGCTCTCATCCACATCTATAAAAATCACAGGGTGAGTAATGGTGTCAGGGTAAATAATGGTGAGTAAATAATGACAGTAAGCTGTTAACATATTTGGTATAACATATGTTATATATGAGGATGGAAATTAGGTGCAGAAAAGGCAGAAGTGGACAGCAGGGGGTGAACTTTTAACTTCAAAGCGTTAAAATGGCACCTTTGAAGACACACTGGCACATCTGATATCCGCGGTTTCAAATGAAAACATATCTACACAACAAATATGGCTACATATTGCGATTGAGATATTTGAAGGTCAAACCTATATTGTGTAAACAACTTGTCCCTGCAATATAGTATGTAATGATTTGTGTAACTATAGAAAAAGGACGTCAAAAATGAGGCCAATGAACTGTCAGAACCCACCAATATTGTGAACTTACCTGTTTCTGTTCCTCTTTCTTGCCTGCCAGTGGACTGCTGCTTACAGGAAGCCTATATGTATGTGTGTGTGTTTGTGTGTGGACATTAACAGGCCGGAAAGACACTGAGAAGTGTGATGGTATGATCGGAAAAGAATCTAATTTCTTGATGCTTCCAGATAAGATAAGCTGCTTTGGCCACAATACTATATAAAATGTTCATTTTATTTTTAAAGTGCAGTCTCTTAATGAAGCTATTAATGCCTTCAGCAGTTGAAGTTCTACAGACCGCCATTAGGGTGCAGCAAAGGAAATAAAAACAAATCTCAGATGCATATTTTATGGAACTGGGTTAAAATAGTGCAGCATAATTAATGCAATGTCACAGATGTCATACTTCTACATTATACTAATCAAATCAACCAGTGAGACGATGGCACTGTGTGGCATGCAAAAGAAGAAACAGAGAGGAGGAGGAAAATTAGCAGACAGGAAGTCTGTGTGGTAAGTCTTACTTTGGGTCTGTGGTGCGAATGGTGCGAGAAGTTTAGCTCGTTTCTTTTCATAGCCCTTCTGTGTAATATCACCTGTAGAAACAAAATGCAAAACACAGATATATATTTAGTTTAAGATGTGATGGGGCCACACGTCTACAAACATAAGCTGAGCTTTCTGTCTTTGTGACGAAGTTTCTCACAGTGTATTTCCCAATTAGCGGTTATTGCAAAATCAAAGCATCCCCACTGTTGCTAATACTTATGGTTAACTTGTATCTTAATGCTTTTCGTCTGTGGAACACAGAAGGAGAAATGTATATAAATTGTTTTTTTAAAAAATCATATTTTCAGTTGTTTTCATTTTTAACTTATGTTGTTTTACCATTATAGTATTTATTATTCTGAATGAGCTTTGATCTGTATATTACGTTCATTTAAATATAGGCTATACTTCAAGTTTTATAATTTTGTGCTTTTTGAATTTATTTTTTTATATCTCTATTTTGCTTATGTCAGTTTTAGACATTTTTTGTTATTTGTCGACAAAACATTTCACATTTTTATTTAAATGTACATTTTTCATGTGATATTTATTTTATTTTAGCTGTATTTCAATGAACAAAATTTTTTTTTATAGTTCTGACCATAACACTGCATGAGACTACAAGCTATTTTTTAAGTCTCCTGAAGTTACATGACAACAAAAATCAACATTCACTTATCTTCCCTTCATATCCCATTTGCACTTACACATATATTACACATATACCAATTGCTTCATTATTGATCAAGCAACCACCTGAAGGTTAAATGGATATGGATTGCATGACTTTCAGTCTGTTCCTCACATAAAGCTATCATCTTCAGAAAACCTGGAAGGTAATAATTTTGACTGCTTTTCTAAAATGTTTATGGTACTTTCGAATTATTTTGAAGCTTGGCAGCACAGATCCCCATTCACTTTCATTGTAAGGTAAACAGTGGCCAGTACATTTTCAACATTTCTCCTTGTGTGTCCCACAGAAAGAGGAAAGTCATAAGGTTTAAAACAACACAGAAGTGGGTAAATAATGACGGAATGTTCATTTGAGGGCTAACGGTTCCGTAAAATTAAGGAAAAACAAACAGAACAAGTGAAAACACAGAAGGATGGCCACGTGAGTTACCATCACGTGGATCTACCTTGATTCTGTTCATTTTCTCATTTCTCTTAAAGTAGATTTTGGCCTTTTACCATTAAAGACCACTATGAGAGCTCCTCAAACTTACACAAAACACCCCTCTCTCACCCATATTCTCTCTCTCACACACACACACACACACACACACATCTCCTCTAAGCTGTGGCAAACAAGTAGCTCCTAAACTCCAGAGACACACGGTGAGATGAGATTCATACTTTGTGGCCTGCAGCGAGTTTGAGGCAAAGTGCATTACACAGCCAAATCGGGGCTAAACAAAACCAGGAGTGACAGATCTGCTGACGACTGTTGTTTTTCCAGAGGATACAACCAGGCTCCCGGTAATTTTCTAAACCAGATCTGGTCCGTCTAAGAGACAGCTGTCAGCTTCAGGTGATAAGATTACACACAATGGTGTTTATGCTGAAAAATCAACATGCAACATGTCAGCATGAACTTTTGCAGACAAAGGAAGTGAAAAGGAGGCAGGTCAGAGGGGCCAAGTGGGTCAGTTCAGCTATGAGAGGGGAGAAAAAAAGAAACCAAGCAGAGAAAAGAGAGAGAGATGGCTCTTTCTGTGGTTGTATGAGAGGGGACGGGCCACAGTGAGCACAGACTCTCTCTGCTTAAGAATGTGGCCTAGAAACACAACAGCCCTTTCCTGCCCCCTCTGCTCAGTATGTGACAGCTCACAGAAACACGCAACATTCCTTATTCAAACATTTAACAAACATTATAAATGTTATTTTTGCGCCCCAAAAATAGTCATGGTTTCATAAAATTAAGGTTGAACTACTGATCAGTGTTAATTTCGTTGACGAAGACTATGACGAAAAATATTCGTCAACTAACCTTTTTCACTGACGAAAACTAAATAAAAACTAAATAAAAAGTCAGATATGATGACGAAAAACGTGACGAAATATAACTGACACTTTAGTCAACGAATAAAAATGAGACGAAAATATATGGGAGGGACGAATGGAGAAGAGATCCAATCAGAGCGAATCTTTGAGGGTAGGTTGATCTATGCAGAAGCAGCCGAGCCATTTTAAAAAGCCGCGGCAAATGCAAGCGCAACAGCTAAACAAAGCAGCAGTTACACAGAAAAGAGAACAAAGATGAGTTTGCAGAAATTCGCACAGTTTCGAGGACGTTTTCATAACAGTTAAGTTGTTTACACAGGGAACAACACTGCAACCTTTTGAAATGCCATTGCGACCCAAATTTTTATGGGGTCGTAAATGTATCACTGATTATTTTTGTACCTACTTATGTGTAATGCTATGTTTTAATATGAGCATTTATTAAAACAGAAATGTGTATTTTAAGAATACGTTTTATAACGTGCTCCAAGCATTCAACACATCAAGTTGGCTTCAGCCCCGCGATGCGGGAAAGTTGAACTGAGCAGCTGGTTACTCGCGCAACACTGAACTGAGCTCTCATTCGGGACGTTTGCGTCCTCCTGCACCCTGAACGAACAAATACAAATCGCATTTTAAATAAACATAAGAAAAAGAGCGAAAAGTGGAAGAGCTCAATTCAGCAGCGTGGTGTTCTGGTGTTCAGGGAGCAAGCAGAGACGCGTCTCAAAGTCTTCTTGCTTTTGTACCGACAACAAATACATACTAAATAAGTCGAAATACCCGTCTTGGAAAGTGTGCGAAAAAATCTGTAGTTATGTCTTCAGTGAAAGTAAAGCGTTGGAAAGAAATCGGATGCGTATCTTTACAATGGATGCATTTGTCTCTTAAAGTGACCGCGCCTAATTTACTAGCTCTGCTGTCAGTGTCTTTAATGTATGAAAATGAAAGTAAATCACTCACTGCTCTTGATTGAATTACTTTGTAGTTTTAACAAGAATTTATCCAAAGTCAATCCGAAAATCAGATAGAATAGATTATATTGTTTTACTAGTGACTAAAAAATACAAAAAAAAAAAAAAAATATTAGGGACCTGAGCATGTTTTTCTTAAGTGTTTCTTTCTTTAATTTCTAATGCAACCTTTTCACACCACACACTGAACCAAATTAAGCATTGCATCAGACATTATCAAGATGAATTTGTTGTTCTGACACAGTTTAACCCTGAGTTATTGTCATATTTTATTACCAATTTCTAAACTACAGCAAATAAACTGTGATATTGTAAGAAACGTTGAAGGTGTCTGAATACATTTTGGTTTGATTGTGTATTTTATTTTACAGTGAAGACTATGCAGTGCTATTTTAAATGAACAAAAACAAACTTAAAAAAATGTAAACTTTGTGTAAATAACACAAATAAAGAAATAGAATGAACATACAATACAAATATAATATAGGTGGTTGTCTATTTCAATAATACTGTACTTCATCTTGAAAGAATGTCATATGCATTGCATATCATTCAGGACGAATGCATATCTTTTTCAGAGAGCATGTATATTTTTCATTGAGAGCAGGCCTTATGTTTATTTTATAAATACCATTCCATAACAGACTGATGGAAACATTTAGTCAAGTCAACTAAGTTGACTTTGTTCTACTAAAAAAAAACTAGACTAAAAGACTTAAGACTAGACTAAGACTAAAACTCTTATGATATTTAGTCGACTAAAACTAGACTAAGACTAAAACATTTCAGATGACTAAAATGTGACTAAAACTAAATGGTGTGTTATTCAAAAGACTAAGACTAAGACTAAATCCGAATTTGCTGTCAAAATTAACACTGCTACTGATGCCACATGGACTATTTTAATTATGTCCATATAGAGTCCTGCATTTCAGTCCGGGCCCCAACTTTTTTATGCCCCCTTGGGCTGGGCTTCGGGCCAAATTTCACGTCATAGTTCAGATGCAGGCAGGGCCTCGGGCCTGTTTTAGTCTTCTCCTTATTTTTATATTTTAGACATCCATCAATAAGTGATGAAAACAATTGCTGCACTGGTGGAAACAACATGAGACCATGCTACCATGACTGTCAAAAGTGGATTGAAAGTTTACTGTCTCGCAGCAGCAGCATGTACGGTGTGTGGCATCTGCGCAACTGAAAAGTTCTGCGTTAAAATGCACACAATAGGCTTAAGCTTGCTGTAAAGCAATGGCAAAAGTAATAACCATAAATGTGATAGGGGGAAATAGTCAGCAGATATTTGAATTATTTACTATTAAACTATGGATTATGATTATAAATTAAGGAGTTTTTGTTTTCGAATAGTTTTATTTCGTTAAGTAGTCTTTTAAAGCTTTCTACAGATATATTTATGTCTGTGAGGCAGGTATTCACCGTGTTTAGGTTCATTATTGTGAAGTGCTCCTGTTAAAGACAAACACTTTATTTTATAAAAGCACAACGTTTTGTTGATATTGTGCGTGTACACAAATAAAATTAAACCCTTTGCAGTTCCGAATGTTACGGCGTATCTACTGAAAAAAAATGATTGAAAAAAAAAAAAACCCGCTGGCATCTCTATGTCCAGCAAAGGGTCTCTGCACAAACTACTGGATATAGCACACATTTATTTAGGTTTAATGTTAAAACATCATTATAAGCTTGAACTGTTTTATATCTAAAGACTTTATTTTAGGCAAGTCATGATGATTTGAGAAGGCTCAATCACTGGCCGCTTGGTCGTTACTTAAAAGAAAGAAATAGATTATATTTAACAAACAAAAATGCTCCAACTGTTTTTTCTAAATTAACTTAACTCAGAATGTTTTACATGTCAATGTTTCCTTAGGTTTAGGGATTTGATCAAAAACCTAAACATGAGTATCATCAACAGTAATAGAGATGCTAGTTTTAAACTGCGCTAATAAAGGGCTCAGCAAAAACAACTACACACAAACACGTGTGAGAGTGTAAAGCTGCTCTTTGCATGCGGGCAGCGTGCTGGGCATATGGAGGGTGAGGGTCTCATTGTGTGTGTGGGTGATGTGGGAGACTGATGTAATGCTGTGAGGGCAGCTGGGTCACACACACACACACACACACACACACACACACACACAGAGCAGGGTCTGTGTTCACACAACAACAGGTCCCCACAAACTGTCAGTGCCACTCCAGCACTGAGGGAGCTTTGTGCCCACTCGTTCTTCTCTAAAGACCAATTCTTTCCTTCCCTTTCTTACATCCTTTCATCTGTTCATCTACACATACCTGTCGATTTAAACACTCAGGAATCATGCCTGACTGTAACTGATTGGCTGACAAACTCCAGAGTACTTTTTTTTTTTAGTCTATTGTGACGACTATGATGTCTCATACAAGTGTGTGTGTAAGGGTCAGAGCACAGGATATGAACATTACCCCACCCAGCGTGGCCTGCCAAAAGTGGTCCAAGTGTATTCAAGGGGAGGAATGTGCTGATTGGATGATGACTGGGGCCAACTGGCTAGCAGAAAGGCAATGGTGGCCAAATGGGATATCTAGCCAGTTCCCTTCAGGACTCGAAACACAGATTTCATGCTGAACGGACACACAAGCACACCATGAGCGGCCACGATGTGCGTGTTTTTACAAATACCTGTTTAACGTCCATGCTGTTATCTGTGTCAGTGTGTCAGCCCATGGATTCACCCTACAAGTCTGTCAGGACCTGAGTGTGGGAGTGTGTTTACCATACACGCGGCTCAGGCAGAGTCAGAAGCAGAGGAAATGATAGGCTTGTGGGGCTTCCTGCTCCCTTGGGCCCCAGGATGACTGGGAAAAACCCATGAGCACAAGGGAGGAAGTTCAATGAGAACGCGCACACACGCACACACACACACACACACACACACACACACACACACACACAAGAAAGTAAGGGCAAAAATAAAGAACCCGACTAAGAGGGTGCTGAATACCCCACCACAGGAGTGCTGTGTTTTTTTCTGTGGGTTGCTAAGCTTCAGGCTTTAGCCGTCTCTACAATGAGGCGAAGGCCCCGAGAAAGACAGGAATATAAATAACTCGCCTGATGATTTTTCATAATCTAGCCCATGCTAAACATAATTCCCATCAGCTAACGACTCTCATTCCTCAATGGTAAAACAGTTGCTGAGGTGACGTCCTTGTTTAACTCATACACCGCCTAATAAACAAAGCTAGGTGAGGGGTTAAGTAAGTCCAAACTACAATGATTATTGCAGTACATTTTATAAGAAAATACCATTTTAGTATTTCATCTTCAAAATGTCACATTTAATTCAATATGTTGCTTTCAAAACCAGAATCACAAAGAGCTTTATTGGCAAGTGTTTGCAAATACAAGAAATTTGTTTTGGTGACAGAATCTTCCAGTATGAGATAATGAAATAAGTTCTAAGTGAACATTGTTTTAATGTAAATTCTACCCCATTTCTGTCAGTGTAGTGCTATCGGAGTGACTTGTCATTAGAATTAAAATGACAAGCAGTATGCGGCATCTTTGTTTGGATTGTGATTAAAACACTGAACTGCAAAAAGGTATTCGTACTGACTGACCGTGATTTGCAATGAAAAAGTGACTTGAAGATGTTCATTTTCACAATGACATTTTATTTGATTCAATTAATGATTCAATTACATCTTTTTTAAAATGCATTTTAAACACCATGAATCAAACTGATCATCGCTTATTTTGAAATATTCAAGCAAAACATTATTCGCTTTATGATGCATAAAAAAAATCGGTGACCTCCTGTGATTTAAACACCCTTAAAGGAAGAACTTAAGTAATTAAACTGTCATGAGAGCAAAATATTGGAACCGTAAACATACTTGAGACAATCTACAGAACAAATCTGAAAAACATCATGATAGTATTTTACAACAACAACAACAAAAAGCAGCACATTTTTTTCAGCAACACTTCTCAGTGCTGACTTGACATATCTGTGGTCTGTCTCTGAAAACTGGTCCACCGATGCAAACAGGTCTTTCCAAAAAAAGAAACCCTTAACGACTGTTCCCTACACTGAAAACACTTATCAAGGCTCTGTATACAGTCCAACTGATTTAAGAGGACTCTTAATAAACACCCTCACAAAAGCTGCTTAACAGCCGTTCAGTGTTACTAATAAAAACACAGTGCCAAAGAAGTTGTCCTGAAGGCAGGAATGCATATTTGCTGCATATTTGACTTTGACCACAATTGGGCCAAATTTAGCTGCTGATGCATGTCACAGGGTGCAGGGGTCAGTCCAAAAGAATCAGCTGTTATTAAGACAATGTGATGAGCTGGTGAAGATATTAACAGACTTAAAGGGCCCAACTTGGCAGATGGAATGTGTGGAATTACACACGGATGTGCGAACACCCACATGCACACATACTCGGCACACTTTAAATCCATATTTCATCCATATGGTGCGGGGCTCAGCGATAGATCTGCATTGCTTCATTTTCAAATTTACGCAACTATCAAGGTTGTTATTTGTCAGTGTACATTCGCAAGGTCATATGAGTGTGTTTTGAAAGCAAATGGTTGCCAGCATCTGCCATTTTCCCAAATATTTAACTCTGATCTAGCGGTGCAAACTAACAGTCTTGGTCAAATACAACTTTGGGACTTAATGCTCTTGCAAATTTCCTTGCATCCCAATGTTCAAGTCTGTTGAACTCTGCCCTGCAAATTTGTATCACGTTAAGATGTGTGACCAATAGAAGATCCATACGTCATGTCATTAACCTCTCAGCTAAAAACAAAAAACAAACATAAAAAAAAAAACTTAACACATCAGGAGTACAGTGTTTCAGTAAAGTGTAGTAGATTGTATATTTACATGACCAATTTAAATTATTTCAATATTTTAAATATGAATACATTTAAATAGTTTGCAACCTGAAAGAAAAAGTGTGCAGAGTGTGACATCATATTACACGGACCAGTACATTTCTGCTTATTTTTTGCTGGCCAGTGTTCTGTGGTGGCCATTTGCACTGCTAACAACAATGGCGAGATGGAAGACAGGGCGTCTGGTGCTGATATCACTTCCTGTCAGCTTTTACAACCATCGTTACCACCACTCTCACACCACATGCAAACAACCCGCCTACTGCGACTCATTTCAAACCTCTACTCAACAGTGTGGATTTCGAGTCTATAGCACATAAAGGTATAATGAGTGTGGCGGTGCTAGGAATCAATCAATCCTAATTATGTTTGTGTGTCTGCAGATCAAAGAGATGATCTGAATCAACTAAGAAACAGGATCTAGCAGGGCCATACCGTATATCTCACCCTCACGTGTAGTATTGTGATAATGAACACTGCAATCTGTGATCAAATGATGTGAAACAAGATCTTTGAAACAAGGTGCTGATTGTAGTGGGTGATTTCCGCTTCTTCATGTATGGGTGACAGTCTGGTCTGTAGCTTCCGGAGTGTGAAAAAGCTCCTCGTGAGCAGCATAGAGCACTGATGGACAAACAGACTGGATGCCGAAAAGAAAATAAAGAAAACCTGTGTCATGCCATGCCAACTGATTAATTCCCGAGAGAGGAAACACCAAGTGTCATCAAGTGTCACAAAAACCAAGGGAACCTCTAAACTAGACAGCATTTTTTGCCCTCATTGGTTTGTTTGCTATGTAGGTAGTTCACTAGGTTTGAATACACAGTTATAGTCTCTTTTAAATATAAATGTTGGCACTAATGACAGTATTTTTAGGAGACAAACACATTACAAAGAATGAAAATGAGGTGAACAACAGCCTAGAGCGGTTGTAGCATGATTGGATACCGTTCTTTGTGCCTGTTCCGAGATGTTTAACTGCCTCCAATTTTTTATATAAGAATTAAAGCCACCTAAATGCAAGGAATAAGTTACATTTAAAATATAAAATTAACAACTACTCTTGTATTAACCCCTTACCAGTCACTCTCCATTTTTGGCATGGAGACAGAAACGACATACCCAAAATAAAAATGTTTTTGCTCATGATTCTATCATGAGCCCATCAAGCCTATCAAGGGATGCAAAATGGAAATCATATTCTACATTCTCTATATGTACAATACAAATTATTCAGCTGCTTCTTGGCTGGAATCATGATATTTGCACCGTTCCCACCTAAATAAACCAATGAATGTTATGAACAATCTAACTTTTGATATAAATTTTTGGCTAAATTATTTTTAAATACTTTATATTACAATAAAAATTAAAACACTGCACTACTTAAATTATAAATCCCATTATCAAAGTAATAATAAATTATGAAATATGAGAAAAATAAATCTAATAATACAGTATAATTGTAAATGTTAATATTAATAATACTACCTTATTACATTGTTATTATATAGCAGATTATCAGAGTATATAGCAATACATATAAATATATGAAATATGTAAAATCATTTTATAAAAATAATTTTCTATAATTCTAAATATTAAATAATAATACTATTATTAGTTAAGATTGTTATCAATGAGCTTTGCTCTGTAATAGAAGAGCTGAGAGGATAAAGTCAAACAGGCAAAGAGGCAGGAATTCCATGTAATCTGTATTTAATTCTTCCAACAGAAGAGAGAATTCAGTACAGCAGAGCCAAAAATGCTACACTACAGGGCTACATCCTGATACCATCACTTTATGACTACAATCAGGGTCGGAGAGTAAAAACTGATCGTCTTGCACTGCAGCTTGTTGTTTCATATAAAGAGAGACCATTAGACCATCAGGCTGATTAAACTTCAGTAGTGCATGAGATTGATGATTATTCCTAAACTACAGTTAAAAGAAACGGGAAGACACACATCCTCCAGCAGGTTGGTCTTTAGTCGAACAAGTGAGATCAGTCATAGGGCACCAAACAAATCAATAATCACACTGACCTTTGAGATCTGCTGGTTTGTAAAGTGCACTGTGTAAAGAGTGGTGTCACTAGCATTTAACAGGCAGACACTCTCCATCACAGAAGTGCTCACAGATGTGTTCCTGTCTTTAATATTTACACACCAAGGCAGTTCAATGGCTCAATAAAAGCTCTGCAGTCCCAGTAACAATGAAACAACCCAACAGGCCTGAATTAACACCAGGGGAATGCCAGCTATTTAAACAATGTGTGAATTTAGCCACTAATCCTCTAAATAAATGAAAAGTTGGGGGAGCATTTTCCACTGAGTGTACTAAAACAATAATATGTGACTGTGTGAATGGTATGATTCATATGAGATATTAACACGTCACAGACGGAGGAATATCCACTGTAAATCAAACACAGGATACAAAATTGAATCACCGCACTATATGGGCGTTCACTCTGGGCTGCGATTTGCATTGACAAAGCAACCACAAATAATTTGTTTTGAATTCATTCAATGTGCAACAACTACAAATGGGAGGGCAGATTAAGATTGTGTGGTACACCGGTACAAAAAGTCAAACAGCAGAATTTAAACTGTAAGTTGCCAATATTTCACAAATCTTGGACCCTGTGTTATCACAAAAAAAAAATCAATCCATCCATCCATCCATTATGGGTGCTATACATTGTCAGCATTGCAGCACATTCAGTTTTGATAAGTATTTGTGTCTGTGTTTCAGACTATTGCAGACACGTCCCTGCGGGGCTCTGGCCTCATTTAACCAGCTAAATCAGGACACTACACCTCCGTAAGCTTCCCCAGAGCAACTAATGAACAGGCCATGCAAGGGTGTGGCTTAAGGAGACTTTAAGAACATGTGTTCGTGTGTACTTGTTCTTGCATTTGAGGGTTACAGTCTCTCTAATGCAGATGAACATGGACCCCCGGGGAGCCGGCTCTGTTGTAGGGCCGTGAGAGAAACAGACAAGCCTGAACTAGAGCTAAACTGCAGAGGGTCAGCATGATTCTCTCTTCGAAAAAATTCCCCTGGTCTCTATGGCAAAAACATCAGCCCATTCCCCAAACCACAGCATTCATAAGAGACCAGACTGGATCCCTCCATGAAACCTCTATAGTGCTTTAACTTCAGCCAAATGTACTCTGTCCCACATCAGTTCCCCAAAACACTTTCACAACAGTCATAAAACATTACACTGACAACAAAACGGAAACGACTAAACAATGCTACACTCATATGATCACCATGTGTGATGGATGATTCATACAGAAGCTGTAATGGAAATTTTGTTGAGTTGATTGCTCCACTTCAAAACATAATAAGGTGTCTACAGAGGCAGTTTAGGCATCATAGGCCCAGCAGTACGGTTTTTCCAAAAAAATAGGTAACTTAATTGTGCTGCATCCAAAGAAACATTGTTTTTGCCAAATTCTAAGACACAATTCCAGAATGCACTGTACAAAAAGTAGGGATGCACTGAAATGAAACACTGGGCCGAAGGCCAAATATAGAACACGGTTTTTCACATTCTGCAATTTATTTACTAATTGTTTAAGGCCAGTTTGTGATTTTAATCAAATAAAAAGCAACAACCACCCATCGAAGATATGCGATGCAGTACTAAACAGTCTCTTGCTGTCGGTGCTCATCGCTGTAGGTCTTTCTCGGACACTTGTAAATGCTTTCACACTGATGTCATGTCTGCTTGCATTAGTGCACGCCTCTATTTGATCATGTCACGTCATTGTTCAGTTCAACTTATCTCGTCTTTTAGCTTATTTGGATAAACTATTTTCAGCCCAATATTCAGTGCGTACCTACAAAAATGCATGTAAACATATATATATATATATTTTTTTTGCAATGTATCAATTATAAATGAAATATATTTTTAAATGTGTATTCCATTCTTCCATGTATATGCATCAATGCATCACTTTCCTGATTAAATTAAAATACATTTTCAGTGCCCTGTGCACTTTGCATTATGAATGCTGTTTAACTAAAGAGTATCAAACCAGTGACTTACGGATCTGACTTTTAGGAAGCAGCTGCCTATATAGTAGGAATGTGCATTTAAAATACAGAAAAATCACTGGGTATTATTTGATTATTATTCAAAAATCACACCCCACCCCCGTATGCACACAAAAACACTCATAAAAAGAGAGAGAGGGAGAGAGACAAGATTCACACTTTCAATCTGTTTGATAAACGGTTTAGACGATAGACTACCTTAACTCAAGCCATATAATGATTGCAACGTGCTAAAACAGTCTGTCAAATTAGCATAAATCTACTGCTCATAAGGCTAAGACACTTCAATAAAACAATAAATAAAAAATGGAACCCCTAAAGGGAATAAATACGAGATGGGAGGAAAAATCTACTTCAGGATCTTCTGTCACAATTATATCATTGGGTAATTATACTGTATATAAACTGTGGGCATCAGGGAGCCGGTATTAATATGTTAATATGTCGCTTATGAGCACACGTTTATGTAGCAAAAGAAAAGTTATGTACTGTATCAGTCCCTCCAGGATTTCAATGACTGATTTTGCTGCTGTTTTTCTCAAAATGTGCTGTTATATTTGCAGCATTTCTTATTGTTTTGCAATGGACATAAGACTTATGACTTTTCTGATTTTGAGAACCACTGTATGTCTCCAGACTAACGTTTGAGGACACCAGCACTAGTGCCATGACGTTCTACAGAAGGTGGCACCAGCACCTTACAGTAAAGCAATCACCCTAATCACACATGTACATCTCAGAGATGTTTATCTGATGTCTGCAAGATGTATTTTTAAGAGTGCTTGCTGATCTGCAGTACGTCTCTAAGACGTTTCCTGTCAGATGTCCAATAGACATTTGCATGTAAAACTGTTTCCGAAACGTTTATCAGAGTACACAGCAGATGATTCCCAGATCTTTAGTAATAAATATATTACTGGATCTGATAAAAAGTACTTTTATTAGTCATTCATAATGTCTAAATTATATATATATATATATATATATATATATATATATATATATATATATATATATATATATATATATATATATATATATATATATATATATATATATTTATTTATTTATTTATTTATTTCGAAAACATTTACCATTTCTGTCACAAGTTGTTCCTGTAGTTTTACTATGTTAAATCCATGGTGAAAGGTGGTGGAGATTTATGTTTACTGAACAATGTTTTTCCTAGTTTCCACATCAGAATTCTGTGACAAAATTGATTGCTTCTCACAAGATTTCACAGAGATGTTTATTCTAAGGCAAATTCGACTGCTTTCTTCAGCGTATCTCACAGCGCTGTGTATAACGTTGTTGCGTGATCGAGATCAGCCAGCTGCTGCGGCTCGAGCAGATAAACAGTCTGCGCTGTGTAGCACAAACTAGTAGTGCAGATTCGTTCCACTTTCGGTTTGTTTCTTCAATGTAGCTCTTGTAAATCGGTTATGATGAGAGCGCAAGGCTGTTCATTCCATTTTTGGAACAGAGGAACAACCTTTCTTTGGTTGAATGCACATTGCGATGATGTCACGGGATGTGTCTCTCTGTAGGAAATTTGCGCAATTACAAAAAATTTCAAAATCTGGCAAAAATTGCAGAGTTTGCTTGATTTTGCAATCAATTCAGCGATCGCAAAATCCTGGAAGGACTGTGTAATGTACATAACATTTATGTATGTACATACATAGCAAGCAGCTAACCATGTCCCTTTAGTGGCTCTGTAAAATGCTTTATTTGTTTCCCAAGCCTTTCTGAATAAGGATTCAACCACAGCTCTAACCCAATCAGGTCAGTTTGTGGTCCATACAGAACTTTTTTCTGCGTTATTGGCAGCGCCACCCTCTGCTTACATGAACGCAGATACATGAACAGGGACATGGCTACATGGACACCACCACATCAGCACAGAAAACATGGGGATATTTTTTAAGACGATAGTCGCACAAAATATTCAATAATCTATAATTAAATCAACTAATCGAATATTCAAAAATCGCGACCCATCACTAAAATATAGGCAGTGAGGCAGCTCACTATGTTGAAGCGGAAACAGAGCTGATGTGTCCGGTTCATCCAGGCTCGATTGGAGTCATTTAAAGTGTCAATGGCAGATTCTAAATGTAATATTAAGGCTTCAATTACCTCTGTGAGGTTTTCAGTAGATTATAAAGTTTCTCTTTTTCCAGTACAATTCCTGGTAAGGATTTCTAAAATGCATTAAATGTCAAGGTTTTGGCTTTGTTTTCCTATTGTTTTGTGTACTTCACACTTTATAAAGCACTTTAGGGTCCACATAGTTTACAAAAAATACAGCAAATAACTTTGAAAAAAGAAAAATTACTTATTGATTTCAGAAACGTTTGGTTAAATGTAAATGTAAAAAGTAAAATTATATAAAAAATAAGTTTCATTTTAATTTTATGTGTCTAGGATAGTCACAGTAAATGAATACTTTGATGACTAAAAAAAAGTTTACTTGAACAGACAAGTTACTTTTTAATCCATGTATAACACCCACAGTGTATAAGAATGTATGTTGGGTCAAGCACTACAACTAACGTGTGTCTGTGCATGTATGACATCTAAGTCTTCTCTAAATGGAAAAAGGACGTTTCATGTTGCAACTGGATGTCTGGAGGGCTTTGTTTTCGAGACGTGTCTGGCGTGACAGACGGTGGAATCAACTGCACACCACTGACTCAAAGATTCTGTGCAACTCCACTGATATCTGAATACAGATTCAGAGACAAACCCATCCAGCGGGTCAGAACTACAGTTAGGCAACACATTCAACACAGGCCAGTTAAAGTCAACCAGTGATGTGGATAAACCACCTCACACAAACACACACAAAACAAACAGGAAAAGCAGGAGCTGGCAATGGCACAAGTTCATCTTCTATGCTCAGACGATTTCTTATTTTTACTTTCTTATTATCAGCTAACATACTGCTCAATTAGAAATCAATTTTTTTTAACAATATTTTTAATAACCAACATTTAAGGTTTTTTTTTTATTTCTCCCCTGCGCTTCTGTGTTCGTCACTTCTGAGTGGTGGATGTGCAAGGCCGACCTCATACATCATCCTCTCAGAGCTGCTTCTGTGTAAAACAGTGAGTGCAAGCTAGATTCAATTGATTATTTTCTTACAAAAATGCATCGATTCATTAACAGAAGGACTTTATTCACCCCCTTGAGCTCTGAGAGATACTTTTTATTACAGATGGGCGCTTTTTATTTCTGCACTGCACAACTCCTGCTGAGTGCCATTAAACAGCTTGAAAGATCAAAGACAAGTTTTTATATAACTCAGACTGGATTTGTCTGAAAGAAGAAAGTCTTATACACCTAGCATGACTTGAGGGGGAGTAATTTATAGGCTAATTTTCATTTTGGGGTTTATATTAGCCTTTATATTATGAAGGGAAAAAAATATATAATTTCACTTTATCAAACACGGATATACCATTTTAAATTTCTCATTTCTCAAGCCACTCTTCTCAAGAAACCATCCAGCCTTCAAAACCACATAAACATGAGGAAGCACAGAAACATCTGCCCTTACAACATGACATCTCACAGCCAAATGTAGATTTGGAACATTTATCAAAACAATCCCGACTCCCTTTCCTTACTGTATCTCTTACTGTATTGGGATAAGACTGAATTTTCAGCTTCAAACGAGAGTGAGCATTGCTCACTCCAAACTGTTTACATGGAAAACTGTGACATCATCTAGGCCAGCCCTGTAAGAAAATAACTGATTTAAACATGACCAGGACGGGAAAGCCCAGTTTTCAGGATATGTTTACTCCGACTGCTGTAAATACACACTGATACATGCAAAAGTTGGCTGATCATTATATCAGAGTGTATCATAAGGCGGCTTGGGATTGGTTGAGCTGCCAAGCTCTGACGCATCCTGGTCTCCATCCAACACTTTGGAAACATGGAACAAGTCCCTGAGCAACAGGGTGTGTTCGCCGGGAGAAGAGCAGGAGGAAGGGAGCGTTTCATTGCGAAAGAAACACATGCGATTCATTTCTTGCCACTTTGTGACCTCACACCCCCTTGACCCTCACTCACTTTTAGGTGGAACCTATAGACAAGCATATGAGTCATTTGACAAGCAAACCACTAGATGAGCCATAAGGCAAGCTTGGATACATGATAATTTTCTTCCAGGAAATGAGGGAGAGGCAATAAAAACAGGTGACTGGCAGGTCAGCCCACCTTTTTTTTAGGAATCGATTTCTGTCACCAGATTTAATGATGTTCACAACAAATTGCAGCCTAGATCACACTACAGAAAACCTTGATGCTTGACAGCTTTATGATGTGGCAAAGTGCCAAGACATCTCAACTGCTGACAGAGTCCAGGCATCTGTGCAACCACACCTCTAAATATCTCCAGCTTTTGTTCTTTTGTAGTCTAAATAAACTTCACTAAAGAGATTGCCTTTGAGTCAAAGTTAGTAGTGGACACCTATACAGTACGTTACATATATAAACATATATGTGGTATCCATTTAAATTTGTCCTAACTGCCCCAAAGCAAAAATGTCACGTCGAGTCAGATTCACAACCCATTTTACTACTGTAATGTGATACTTGAAGTGTATTTCCAGTAGAAAATTCCAGTAAGTGCAGTAGCATATTAAATGAGGAAAAAAACAACAAAAAACACAGGTTTATAAACCAGGAAATTGCTTAGATCTGATTACGTACTAGAGATCTGAATGTATATAGACTTCAATTCTTGAGAAGTGACAAAATCTTGCAAGCCCTTCTGTGCCTCATGATGTCACACTTGGATTTAAAATTAGACCATGGAGTGCTCCTGTTAAAATGCTTAACAGTGTCGACACCCTCCACCAACAATCGAGTGTTCATAATCTGATTCAGCAGGCCCGACTCCAGCACAATGACACACTGAGAACAGACAGAGCAAGGAAACAAGGGAGGGAAGATGATATTGGAGAGAGGATTAGAGCTGAACTTTTGTTAAAACACAAGAGGTGTTACTTTATCTGTGTAGACTGTTCCTTAAATCAGTTTTTCATTACTCATGGGTTAAATGCAGTTCACAACAACATAGGCCACAGCAGACTTGACAAGAAACACAACAATTAGAGAGAACGCGAGTGTTGTGACTCACTCCCGACTGGGTCATTTGCTAGCAGAACAATAAAAGTAGTGATAGAATGACTGATTAATGGCCAATAATTAGTCATTTTGAGCTTAACGCCATCATATTACCAAACCCACTGGGCCGATTCTCAGAAATCGCATCAACCAAAAGTCTCAATGAATAATTGGCTTCAAATGTTTTTGTTTAAAATAAATGTTAATTAGTTCTGCTTAAAAAAAAAAGCAAACAGATTTAATTTTTGATTAAAATAGAAGGAAAACAGATCTGGAATCTTGGCGGCACATTTGGTCAACAACTAAAGCAACCATGCTGTGTTTTATTTTACAACATATTTTGCAAGAACTCCCAAAATTGACTCGTGAAAGTCATACACGCATCTGAGAGAAACAACATGCAAAGTTTCGACCCAGAACCTCCCGTTCACCTATATCACAACAGATCTGAAGTCAAACAAACTGTTGTAAAGAAGCACTGACTGAAACCTGATGACAGTGAAGGTGACATGGGAGTTCAGGAGGGATCTGTCAGCACTTGCCAGTCAATTCACACTAACTTTGGGCCTACAGGACAATAGTGTGCAGTGCAGCTCATATGTCAAGCATCAAGAACTCAAAACTCAGGTTAATCCGGTGCTTGTCTGAACTGTGGGGTACAATACCCTTTTCCTGAAATGTAAGATCTCATTCTAGGTGCTTTTACTCTGAGAAAAGTGCAGAGCAAAATCCCACAAGGTATGTGTGCAAATCGAGCTAACACAACAGGACAAATGCAGGGAAAACTGGTTTTCACAGTCTGAACGTGTGTGAAACGCTTTTCCCTGGAGGGAAGCACAGGATGGAGGGATACAAAAACAGGAGTGTCCCGGGTGCTTTGAATAAAAGCTGTAAACAAGGATGAGGTTTGCAAACAGCAGCAGACTGAAGACTGGAGAAAGCCCTTGAATTCTATTAGTCTGTAAATGTTCAGATTTTTCCCTAACAACTGCAAGATGTTCTGTAAACAACTTTGTCAGGATGTAACTAACCTAAAATGTACTTTTTGGGCAGCATCAGCGACTGACTCGCTAAATATAGACTTGGGTCTTACACATTACTGCAACTCCAAAACAAGCAATTTTTTTTTTTCATTTTACTTTTCCAAAGTAGTTCAATTATATCCTTAATCAAGGTTTCTTTCACCGTGCAGTTGTAATTTACTTTTACATGACCATTTTCCATCTTATCGATGAATCTAAGAAAAAAGGCTGTTGTTATGACTCATATGTAAATGAGCTTTGTTTTGATTGGTTAAGCTCTGTGCACCGGCGTCGTTCACGGTGTTGCTCATCAGGGCGAGCCATGATGGAAACTGAATAGGAGATAATGTGTAAGTGTGTGTGAGAATATGCAGGCCCAGACAGATATTTTAACACTGATGTTTGGAGTAAACTCTGTGGAATTCTGTTCAAAAGTTTGTGGTCAGTAAGTTTATTAAGGAAGTTTCTAATGCTAACCTAGGCTACGTTTCTTGAAAACTTTTTTCGAACCTACCCTGTTTCCTACATTCTCTGTCCTCCGCTGGAACGCCACTCTCTAGTGAATATGTGTATGAGAGCTAGTGAATGCGAGAGATTAAGCTTTATGAAATTTTAAATATGGATATTACTCTCACACAAACACATCGATTCACTTCAGAAGGCCTTTATTAACCCCCAGAGCCATTCAGAGTCATTTTTATGATGGATGGACGCACTTTTTCTGGCTTCAAAATCTAAACCACCATTCACTGCAATTCTAAACTTTTGAAAAGCCAGAAAATGAATTAATAAAACTCTGATTACATTTGTTTGAAAGAAAAAAAGGTTGTATGGGATGGCTTGAAGAGAAGTAAATAACCATTTTCTGTTTTGTTTTTTTGTTTTTTTAATGTTCCTTTTATGCATCCTTGTTGAACATTAAAAAATAATAATAATAATAACTTGAGGCCAAACATTTGAACAGCCACAGCTCTAGGACATCTTATTTCAAACACGTAAGGAAATGTTTTGATATGGCCTTTATAAGAAGACCTCATCATGTTTGTGGATGGCACATTGTGTTGTGAGTTATGAGTGTTCCCTTGGCAGCGCATCCTCCATTATACCAAAACATTAACTTTCACTCATGGAGCAGCATGACGGCACTTCCCCCGTACACACCCTGGTTCACATAGTGCCCGTAAAGGGAGGTTCAAGCAAAGCCTCATGATATTTAATGAAGGCATGTTAATAATTCAGGCTCAGCCCCATTTAAGACCACAGTGATGCAGCATTAACTATTCACAGCCAAAGGGCAGCCTGGACCGGTTTCTTATACAACCCACGCTGAGGGAGCAGACCCAGTGGGCCCTGTACCAGGAGAAGAGGCTCTGGGCTTTTGTTTGAGGGAAAGGGAATCTGTGTGAAGCCTGGACATCTGATCATGTCCCATCTGTCTAAGCTTAGCACTCGGTATAAATACGATGCTCCCACAAAGAAAGCATTTTGTGCTTGATTCCCATGAGGTCCCTCCTGAGGACAGATTGGAGGTTAAGTTTGACAATGTAAATCTTGACATACAAACCTTGGTCACATGTGGTGACCCAAAAAGGAGCTTGAACACTTTTAGACACTTAAGCCACCCTTAAAAATGTCTCGATGTTTGCATTAGATATGAACATCCAAACCAAATGACATCTGTTAAAGGGGTCATATGACGAAGCAATTTCAATTTTTCCTTTCTCTTTGGAGTGTTACAAGCTCTTGTGCATAAAGTGCATAAAGAAGATTTATAAAGCTGCAAAGACTAAAGTCTCACCTCCAAAGAGATATTCTTTATAAAAGTTTAAGACTCGTCCACACCCCGCTAAAATGGGTCATTCTAACACGCCCTCACATGTCTACCTCACTATGTGGGAAGATTTGCAAAACGGCACCCAAATGTTTACTCAAAGAAAAAAGGAGTAACTTTTATTCTCGCTGTTGTCACTGGCGCCATGTTATGGAGTCGCGGTGTGTTTCGTTGTGAAAGCTAAACTACTTTGTTTGGCCTTCGAAAAGAGGACACAACTAGAAATCAGTGATTAAGTTATATTTCAACACTGTTCCAGAACAGTTCAAACCAAATATACAGATGTGTGCCACGCATTTTATGGAAGATGAGGACTGTTTCCTGAACCAGTAGCCTGCAATGCATCTATGGCACAACGGCTGTTATATAAAGTTGGACGGTTCAAAAGTTGCAAGGACAGTCTAGACTTCTGACACAGCCTTTAAGTTTTTAACATTTAAATAATTTGCCAATAATGATTCAAACAAGAGTTTTGAGCAGTGTAGAGTAGATTTGTTCCTTGTTTCTCAGATCACAAATGGAGATATGGTTTTATATTTATGCAGCGCGACATGTAAAAAGACAGTATAAGTCATAATAAGCAGTAATTATGTCCCCACTTAATGCAACAAATGCCTCGTGTGTAATGGCTTTTATTGGTTTTATCTCATCTAGTGATGTCTTGACCGTGATCACTAGACCATCACTAGACCAGTTCAACCAAATAGATCTGAATTGTTTAAAATGGTTTGTGTCTCCAGTACGCACTAATCCACAAATTACTTAAGTTATACGGTTTATAAACCTGCTTGACACTCTCTCTGAAGTGAAATAAACCAATACCCCAAATGATTTGGGGCACAACATTTATGTCACACGCTTGAGGCATTCGGCAATCACAAAGCACTGGATAGCTGGCCAATCAGGGCACATCTCGATTTTCCAGAATGATGCGCTTTGTAAAAATGTATGCGTTTCAGAAGGCGGGGCATAGGGGAGAAACAATAATAAGCATTATATGGAAAATAAATGTTTTTTTAACCTTAAACTACACACATTGCATTACACCAAATACACAAAATAATGTTCTTTTTAGCGGCATCAAATGACCCCCTTTAACAAATGTATCCAAACTCTTTGTCTTGATTTAAACATCTGTATTATTGTTTTATAGTTTCTATCAAACAAATGTCACTTGGTTTGATATTTATAAATGAAATGAAACTCATGTAATTTTAAGTTTGTTAAGTCTAAATAAACTTTGTTTATCTAACAATTATGTGACAAACGTTCCTCCATAAAATGTGTAACAAAGGGACATTTACAGAAAAGAGGAACTGTGATGGTGTACTTATGGTCAGAGTACATCTGCACGCACATAATCTCCGCAACACAAAAACTGCCTATAGTCAAGTCATTTTGATTTGTAAAGCACTTCTCAATCCATGTTGTTTTAAAGCAGCATTACAGAAAACCATGTCTTAAAGTTTTAAAAAGCAAAAAAAAAAAAAAAATTCCTACAAAGGCTTTATTTTTACCCAAACATGTGCTGACCTTTTTGTGACTTTCCAATGGAAAAAAATCCTCAGTCAAACTCTGAGCAATTTGATGGATTACACAAAACAACAGATGAAAAAGGGGAACAACTTTATGGCAAAAATAGATATCTGTGGCTTCCCTTGATGGTTAGAGCTCAGAGGACAGTTGAACTGAGAGAGAGAAACAGAGAGAATGACTCAAGAGCAAATGAGACAAACAAAGTTCAGTCCATGTTCAGTCACTCTGTGTCATAGATCGGAAGCAACTGGCAATAACATTCCTCCATCAGTATGGCAACAGTAAAGTCTCAATACTGAAGTCAGCCTGAACTCAACCCTCTTCATAACAGCAATCAATACTAACAGACTACACACATTAGCTTCACATCACAGCAGTCCACAGAGGCCACTAACAATCCAGGATTTTAAAATAATTCACTGTCAAAGTGACAGGAGTGATTTAAGTAAGATGGCACACCATAGGGGCCATCCATGATGTTCAGAAGATGCAGGGTACCATATCAGACTAATTTTCCTTTGTTCTTAAGAAGAACAATAAACTATTTAGAAGAGATTAGAGAGCTAAGTATCTTCTGACCAGATGTCACCAGGAGCTTGCAATATTGCATTATTTTTTATTGTTTGAGTTCAATTGCACATTAAGCCGGTTAGACAAAGAGTGGCAGACATTCAAAAGCAGATTCAGGTTGCACTCCACTTCCTGCAAAAAGGTTTTATTACATGGTGTACAAGCACTACTAGACAGAAGAATTATAATTAGGAGCTCACTTGAATAAATAGAGATTATTAAGGTGTTATTTTTGTTTATAAGAGTCTAGATTTATCACAATTGTTGATGGGATGCCTCATTTGGTAAGGAGGCGATGGTGGATGAGCATGCACGCAGACACAGACACACACACACACACACACACACACTTGCAGACTGAGTCCATGTCTCCTCTCTCAAAGCTGGTCATTTGTGACACAAAGGTTTCAGTTGAAAGCTTCAAATGCCAGTTGAGATCAAAACCACCATAGTCCAGATCAGCTCAATGGTGCTTATTGTTACTATTATCACTACAACCCTGCAGAATTAGGTCATTATGTAGGAGATCATTTGGACAGAGTCTTTTCACTGTAAAAAGCCCCAGCGGAGCATGGTAATGAGAAATAGTTCTACCCTCAATGTGTGCCCTTGTGGAAACTATGCACAGATCCAGAATTATAGGACAGACGCAAGAGATGGCTACAGCACAAACACCTTTTACACAGCTATTCAGAAACCAGTGTTCGTATAGTTTCAGACCAGTCCATATCCAGAAGTTTTCCAGACAAATTTCTTGAATTAATAGATTTAAACATTTATAGCTACTTATTAGTGTACAAATGTTTGTAATAAGATGCTTAGTGGGCAGACTTAGTGCAGACTTGCGGTCAAGCTTTGCTTTAGATGCAGCCAAAGCATTATTTTACAGCAAAGCAAAACTATAATAAAAAAATAAAAAAAACATTCACAATTTTCAAGTCTTTACATTGCATATGGGGATTTAATGCATTTTCTTTTTAATTAAATAGAAAAATACCTTTTATGAATGTACGAGAATACTTCTTGTGCAAAATTATTTTTAAATAAAATAACTTTATTAAACAATTTCTTCTGTTCCATGTCAGTCTTTGAAGCATGTTCACGAGTCACGGCATTACCACGACGCTTCATAAAATTAGGGTTGAACCACTGATATCATATGGACTATTTTATTGATGTCTTTACTACGTTTCTGGGTCTTGAGCTGCGTTGCTGTCTATGCAGGGTCAAGAAGCTCTCGGATTTGATCAAAAATATCCTAATTTGCGTTCCGCAGAAGAACGAAGGTCTTACGGGTTTGGAAAGACATGAGGGTGAGTAATTAATGACATTTTTGTATATAATTAATTTTGACAATTTTCATTTTTGGTTGAACAATCCCTTTAACAACATGAAATACTGTTATTAAAGTATTTGCATTTTTAAAGAGATGCTTTGGTGACAGTGAGGGATTCTTACATGCAGAATTGACGTGCTACATGTAAACAATATTCTTTGTTTTTTTTTTTACAGTCAAAATAGTTCCTTTGGATTTGTTCAGTTTTTAAGAACTTTAGGTTTTCCAGTAGTGAGCAGAACTAATGCACAAACGGCAATCTCACCTAACTGGCACTCATCTATTATCATCCCTGGTTTGATTTCAGCGAATCACTTCGAGTGAACACACACAACCTGATTAATATTCATGAATCCAGCAGCTCAATAATCCTTAGTGCATTTAATACTGTTCTTATTAGTAGAATGTATATTATTATTATAACCATCATCTTATCAGTATAATTGTTACGTTTTTTCCCATTTTTTATTTTACAGAAATGCTGAATGACCAAAAAAGCACCACCATCAGTCCTAAATTAAATTGTATATGCATTCATACATGGTTACCACATTTTTATTCTAAGTGCTAAAGTTCTATCATTAAATAATATTTTATTATCATAATAATATCATATTATAATGCTTGACTGACTGATGTTAAGAGCGTACTTTCAGATATTTAAAAAGCTGTGCCATTTTGCAAACATATACAGTATTATACAATAGGAATACACATACATACATGCATACATATACATACATACACATACATATATTATATATATATATATATATATATATATATATATATAAAATAGTATATTGGTCTGGCAAATACTAATGTACTAGCCAATGGCGATTCAATTGCCAAGGTGTCCATAGAGGGTTGAATTGTTCTCCTGAAAAAAATTCTTCATGAATTCTGGCATATCAGTCCTTCCTTATAGTGCTTAATAAACATGATTACTGAATATTGAGCAAAATATCCAAAAATCTTATCTGTTTGTCTGATTAAGATGATTAAGATGATTCATGTGCTTGTGCAGAATTTCGGTGTCTTTGGATAGGTCAGTGAGCAGTGATTGGTTTGAGTCATATCTGCTGGAACAACTTAGCCCAAGTGTTAGAGAGAGAAAGAAAGATGGTGGAAGCAGAAGAGAAGCAGGGACAGGAGTGTGACAGGCTAGTGAGGAGGTGACCATCCAGGGAGGCGATAGCGAGACTGGCAGCTGCTCCTGTAGGAGGGGGTAAGGGGGTCTGCAACCGCCCTCCAATTGACCAAACACTCCAGATCACTCACCTGCCCCAAGGGCACTAAATGCCCTCCACTAAACACACAGTTGCAAGAGCTTTCATGTTGTTTTCACACACTCTCAAAAGTCACAGACCTCTAGTTCACATGCAAAACATTGGTTTAAAACACAGTTCACTCAAAAATGAACATTCTGTCATGATTTACTCACCCCATGTCATTGCAAAGTCGTATGGACTCTCTCGCTCCAACATTGGGGTAAACTATTCCATTACTTTTGCATTTAGCAATCGTTTTTTACTGTGGCTGAGTGACAAAAAATATGTGACTCAACGGTCATCAGTAATTATATGGTCATAATTTATAGTATATCATCATACAGTAATAAAATGTTGTGTTTCTCCAGTTACAGTTTCTAAGGCTAGTTTTCTTGATAAGCAGCCTGAAGCTGCACACGTCAACAAGCTGTTTGAGAGTGTGGCCCACACACTAACTGTTTCCAGTTGTGTAACACTATTACTTAGCTGAAAACTGACACATCTCCCCCACGTAGTGCTCTCTGACAGAGTGAATGAGTACAGCGGCCCTGCCTTTCACAGACAGATGATACGACGGTGAGAAGATGCATGACGGTGCATGAAACACCATCGCTGTGATGTCATGAACATTGAATGAACTTCTAAACCCCGTGAATAGACAGGATGGCTGATGTATCACAGAAGAACACGAACATAATATCATATTGGTCAAACCATTAAACATTTATCAATGCAAAAAGGTTCTTTATGATACTGAAGGACTCTACTCTGAAGGTATGATTCTATGCATGGTCTTAAATATTAACAAAAATTCAATACAATATCATTCCAATAATAATTTTTTTTAAGTACCGGTAGTAATTATTTTATTCAGCAAGGATGCATTAAACAAATCAAGAGAGACATTAAAGTGTTTGTAATGCTGTTCCTCTGAACTTTGCATTCATGATTCAAAAATGTACCATGGTTTCCACAAAATTATTAAGCAGAACAACTGGTTGCAACATTCATAAAAGTTTTATGAGCACCAAACCAGCATATTAGAATGATTTCTGTAGGATCATGTGACACTAAAGCCTGGAGTAATGGCTGCTGAAAATGCAGCTTTGCCATGGTAGAAATAAATTACATTTAAAAATTACAGATGCACCGATCGATCAGCCAGTGATCGGAATCGGACGATCAGTCTTTCGTCTTTTCCGATTTTGAACCGATCCGTCTACATGTGGCTGTGAGAGCGAGCATCTCGATATTAATTGATTCTTTTCTTATGGAATGATATCAGTTCTTAAATCCCAAGATTTGATTAGTCTAGCCTGTTTTTAATTAATGGACAGAACAATGAAGGGCACATCCCATCCAATAAATCACAATAAGCATTGTGCCTTGGAGCTTTTAATATGAAACAAAGTCTCAGGTTTCGATTTATGTCCATTGTATTGCTGTATTTAAACAATAAACGCCATCTTGGCGGCGTTTAATCTGGAGTGACAGTGTAATCATTCAATCAGTTCTTCAGCCGTGCAAAGACATCAACATTACAGCTTGTAAACAATGTCACGTAACGTCATATTTACCTCAATAACAAAATATTCTGTGACCATAAACTCTTTAGTCAGATAAAAAAAATAAACTGTAGAGAGGGGTATTTTGCTAAATATATGGACCATATGACATATTCATTATAATTTTTACTGTTCTTATGTTTGTTTATTTTTTATGACAGCCAACATTTACATTTTTATATTTAAAAAATACAAACTGAAGTAGAAATATTATTATGCAATTGTGACATTATTTTAAAAAATTAATTGTGTAATTTTAACAGTTGTATGCTATAGCTTATAAATCAGTCAATTTTAACCTTCAATATTATAATAATGTAGTACCAAATGACTCATGTATATTTTACAGCATTAATTGAGACATTTGGCAATTACTGTACCTGATATACTGTATATCCAAAATAACTGATATTGAAATGAATCGGTCGAAAGCTTGTGAAAGAGAATCTAATCAAATCATAACATTTTCGTTAAAATGTAATGCAAACATGTCGTTGGCATGGAAGTTCTTTTACTGTGAGTGAAGAAGACACTAAGTTTGCTATCTGTGAAACTTGTAAGGCTAAAATAAACCACAGAGGAACCACTTGCCAACAATGCTCAAGTAGATATTTTGCCTATAGATATTCTGGCAACATTTATTACCCACTTACTGTACTATTATTATTTGGAAGAGTATTGTACACTTCAGTTTGGTTCATTCATAGGATCTTTTGACTTTTGTAAGAAAAGTAAAAAAGAGAAAAAGGTACATTTATCAATTAAGTTGTTTTGTTTTATAACTCATTTTCAGTTAATTGTTATCTCTACTTCTTTCCAGTCACAAAGCACTTTTATTTTTTGAGAGTCGTTTAAATGAGAGAAAATCCTGTAAGTTGGGAAATTGTTATGTTTAATAATTTCTGTTATTATGAAAATAAAATGTTGCTTTGAAGAAAAGTACATTTTTGTTTGTATATGCTGTCAATTACAGTTCTTAGAAATAAAATCGGAATCAAAAAAAATCGGATCACACTTACAAAGAATCGGAAATCGGAATCGGCCAAGAAAATTGCAATTGGTGCATCTGATTAAAATGTATCAAAATATACTTTTTAAAAACTCAAAAATATCAATATCAAAATATTTCTGTTTTTACTGTGTGTCAAATGCAGCCTTTGTGAACCTAAGAAATGTATTTCAGAGAAGATCATTACAAAGATCTTAAAGAACCTAGAACTTTGAATGGTTGTGTATACATTCTTTACAATATACAAGAAATGAATTATGGCTTCCATCAAATGCACTGTAGAACTGTAAGGTCAAGTGTCAACCAGAAGTCTGGGTGAAAGGTACTTACTGTAGGAGGCCTGCGACAGAAATACAGAACTATTTATAAACTATATATAAAACTACTTGAATGAACTAAAGTAGTGACTGATAAGTAATACATTTAATAATGGTGCCCCTAAGCTGACAAGAGTCTGTAAGGGCTAAAAATAGTTTACAAGAATCAAACAATGGAAATATCAATTTGAATAATCATCATTTTATAATAATGACTAAAGGGAGAGAGGAAATGTCTATAGAAAAGGTGTGTTTGACAGATGTCTGTGTGCAAACAAGGAGTAACGTTACAGGGAAAAAACAGATCAGCGCTGCCATAGAGTTTCGCATTAAAGCCCAGACACAGTAATGACAGCAAAAGTGATGCCCCTTTAAACATTGTCTCAAATCTGAAAACAAAGGGCCTCGAGAACAACAAAGATGGTAACATACATAAACCCATATTTGCTCGATGTGTCTCGGTATTGTGTCTAGCAGAACTGTCAAGGGCTCTCTTTTCTTTGAGGTCTAGATCACTAAAGAAACAATAGTCTCAGTCTCTTGAGGTGAAATTATCTACCGGATGCAGTCGTATTGTTATTCTACTTCATTCACGTTCGATTCTTTTAATTTACACGAGTTTAAAAGCACAATTGTGAAAGGAAAATCATAATTCCTGCCGACACACTACGGCTGTGTGTCGAAACCTAGTGAGCTGTCTACCTAGACAGCATGTCTGGGCATCAAAGGCGCGTTCGGAACGTTGGAATCTACATTTTGGGCATCCAGACATCCTCTCTAGGAAGGCAGCGCACTAGTTTTTGAGACAGCCCGTTTGAAATGAAATTCTCTGAATTGAAACAGAGGACATTCAAACAGTAGACAGCCGTACGTTTGAGCTTATAAGTGTCTATTATAGCGATATACGACTGTAGTATTTAAATATTAGGTTAATATTATTGACATTATTAAGGTTGAGGCGATAACTCCCTCTCTTACCTTCAGACAGCTCGAGCTCCAACTCCGCCAACTGCTCCCTAAGCTCTTTCGGTAGAGCTGCCAAATCCACACCGCGGTCTGCCATTGTCGTGAGAATACGCTGAAGTTGTTTTAAGTGTGATGAAATGCGTTTCGATAGCCAAAAATCCTCCCGTCAAAACAGAAAACATGAATTTAAAGGGGAGTAACAATCCATCCGGACAACTACTCCTTCCGCCATGCTGTAAGAACTCACCAACGGCACTGCGCGGTCACGTGATCGCGTTTACCTCCTGTGTGTGATCAGACACCCCCAAACACGCGCGCGCGCACACACACACGCACACACACACCTCGAGACGACACGCACGCGCCCTCTAGCGACAGGTTGTAATACTACCATGGCTGTACTATGATGTATATTATTCATAGACAGTAAATGATACTATCATTACTATCTGAAAGACAAGACAAGGAGTCGGTAATCTACCGATTTACCACATAAGGTAAATAAATCCTCTTCAGAGTTGTATAAGTAAGTTAAGAACAACGACTTGCATCGACTTCCTTTTTTATAAAGACAACTTACAAAGGTGCCCATTTTGTCATATTTTTGTTACACAAAGAATCTCTTATTTACAATGCGTGCATGATGTGTTATAATGAGTAGTTTCGCGATTTTATACTGAACAAGGAAACAGCCTTTTGAGTGGTGAGTGGATTCTAACTCCTCTTATTGGCCATCGTCTTCAAGAAATCAGTAGATATGTCTGTGATTGGCTACACTGCTCAGCGCTGCAAAAATACATTGTAAAAAGAAACATTTGGCGCTCTGTGAAAGCCTAACACATAGTATAGAGATGTTTTTACAACTTCAACTGAGGGTGCTCTTGTTTTCGATTTAAATCCAGATTTTCAATTTCAAATATTTATTATAAAAACTGATTATTTTTTTCCAAAATGCAATAAATCCATTGAATCAATATGTTTTTTTTCTTCATATTTAAACAGTTGAAAATACACAACAAAGTAAGTTGATACACATTTGACAGCCTCTGCAATTGTTAAATAATCTAATTAATAGCTTATGTTTCTTCCCTACTCCAGAAACCACCACAGGTTCTTCAATGCTCTCAAAATTCTTCTTTTTTTAGTGCTGCATGATAAATCACATGTGATTTTCATGCGCATCTCTACAGTAAAGCTGGTTCTGTGATTAGTAGTAAATCTTCATAACATGCTTTCAGATGGGGCATTTAAGCCATAGATCGCTGACAAGCTAAGCAATATCACATTCATAATCGAAGTGGATGTCTATGCAGTCTATAGAGAAGGAAGACTGGAATTTGTCACAAGTTTGGAAAGATAGGGAGAAAACATGGCAGAATAACACCGCGGATATCGCATTTTGCCTAAAATTAAAAATCTAAATTGAAATCTCTTTTCAATGGCGACTGGATACAATACAGATTATATATATATATATATATATATATATATATATATATATATATATGTGTGTGTGTGTGTGTGTGTGTGTTAATGATGTTGAAACATTTAAACCAAGCAGGGTAACAATAGTACTTAACCCTGTCAGACTTTCAAAATCCTTCATTACTTGAATTAAGCTTATAATCATACATTTTTTTAAAGCATAGCCACCACAAAATAAGACTTTAGCACCTTCTGTCAGGGGAGCAGTGTATAATGAACACACAAAAAGAGAAAATTAAAGTAAACAGTCTTTAATCCGCACAGAAGGTATCCACAGAAGGCAAGCAGGTAACACATACACAACCCAACTTTATCAGTGGACAAGGAAATGTAGGACAGCCTAGAACTAAATTCACAGGCAAACAAGGATAATTAACAAGATACAGGTGAACTGAATGACACAATCAGACACAGGGAAAAACTAGGCCATGGAGCACATGAGGGAAAAAAACGTGTGACAGTTCACCCCCCTACCAGAAAGCGTGACCTTGCACTGCAGACACAAAGGGAGGGACGGAGGGGGGATTGGAAGGAGGAAAAACAGAGTGGAGAAGGGATGGTAACGGGATGGTGAAGGGCTGGCAGGAAGGTAGGCCGATGACCAGGTAGAAGTTTGGGTGGAGGACGGATTCCCAGGAGGAGGAGGACAGACAGAGTTCAAGAAGGAGACGATGGAGAGAGAGAAGCCATGTAGGAAATTGGAGGAGCCAGGAGAGACCCAGATCCCAGCCAGTATGGCAGACCAAGGTGGAGCCGACAGAGGAAGGAGCCATGGTGGAGGAAGGGCTGACAACTCCAGGGGGTCGACCATAGCAGGTGGTGGTGGAGCCCAAGGTGGAAGCAGATGGCTCTGGTGACTGAGGCAGAAGCAGGGATCCAGAAGGCCGCAGTGGAGCCGGAGCAGCAAAGGACCAAGGTGGAGCTGGAGGGAAGGATGAGCCTGACAGATCCGGAAGGGCAAGGCGCAGCCAGGAGCTGAGCTCCGTGAAGCAGGGTGTTGGCTGGCTGATCTCTGGATCGAACATAACTAAAATAAAAATTGACAAATATAAAAAAACAAAACATAGGAATACATATTATTGATATTCAAAAAAATTATATTTATAGAAAATGTTTTGTATTAAACAGGTTTAGCATTGAATATAAAAAAAATATATTTTTCCATAAAATTTTAAATCATATAAATTAATATATTATAAATGTCACGCTTCCAAACATTTTGTATATCCCGAAAAACAATAATAATATAATATAAAAGATTAAAAACGATTCCATGAATTTAGTTTAGTGGACCAATAAATCTCCAAATCAAAGTTTACATGAATCAACAATTTTTTATTTTATCATCATTATATTATTTCAAAACAAAACTATAATAACATACAAAGATTTTAAGTATGTAAAGTCTCTAATGATGCCTAAATAAAACTAGAAACATTTGTTTTGTTTTGTTTTTTGTTTAATCAAATCTGCAGCACTGTGTTCAGAATATTTCACTTCAGCATGCATGAAAAATAGTAAATATATATGGTACACATATGTACATGACCAGGACAATTCCAAAAACTATCAGTCCAACTTGGAGTGAGGTTATTTCCCATAAAACACATACACTTAAAACAACTTTTATTTCCACAATATCCTCTTTTATCTTTGGCCTAAAATCATCCTATTCAAAATGACTTTTGTTTTGTTAAGTCTATCTAAGGGAAACTGCATTGAATTCACCTTGCATGAACTAATTCCGTAATAAATTAATTGTGCATCATGTTGGAATTATGGATCATTAAGTCCATCAGAAATTTGGTACAACTTTAAAGTGATTATCAGTAAAAGGGGGAATCAAACGAGCATTCTTATTAATCTATACAAATAAAAATACTTACAAATATTTGAGTACAAAGTGTTAGAAGAACACAAAATAGAAATAGAAAGAGAAAAAAAATTACAAAAGAATTTCTACTTTTCTGTCTTACAACACACACACACACACACACACACACACAAAGATTTATTGTAATAGGTTATTTCTATAGGCCTGGCAGCGTACAATGAAAAAAAGTGCCAGTGAAGCTAAAAATTCTCCATTCTGCTCATTTCAGATCAACAGTCCTCTACATGGGTTTGGCTGAACAACTACAGTGCCAGCAGATAACAGAACACAAAAGCCAGGGTCAACACTTAAACCAGGAGTCATTTGGGAGATATCGGTTAAGTGGTAACTTTGACATGCTATTTAAAAGACTAGAGACACCAAACTGGAAAAAAGAACGCAATGTTTTTTTTAGTGCATTCTGACAGGCCTATATACAGTTTGGACTGACGTTGTGTTAACTGTCATTGTGTTAATATTGAAAAAGTTCAAGTTACATACATTGAGCAACAACAGTACATCGAAGTCCCTTATATATATATTTTAAAGTGTCTGATATTGCGTTAAAAGAGCATGTGTTTGGATAAACATCTTAGTAGAGATAAAAGCATTCAAACAACAGTAGAATTGGACACTCTTTGCTCCCTGCAGCCTTTCTAGTTACATGTAATAGCACCCTATTACATCCAGATGGCAGTATAGAATATGCTTAGAATTAAGGGCAGTGCTCTCTGATAGTTATTAAAAGGCATTACTGTTAATTCATTACCCCAGGTCTGATGGTACAGATGCCTGAATATGCTAGGTGATCAGTTGTCTCAGCGACACAGAGTGAGGTTAACCAATAAAGAGGCACTCGTGTGATTAATAAGGCAGAATCCCCATCTCTTCATATAGTTATAAGGGATTGTGCATGTTAATGAGTTGATAAACAACCGAAGAAACAAATAGTGTTACAAAGCATGGTGATATCAACTTTAACAGTCAGGTAATCGTGAAAATAACTGAACGGGAGGCACTAGGTCTGAATTTCTGTAAATTGAGCAAAATGGAAGCCAATTTCTGCCACAAAAAATAATTATAATAATAATTCATAAATGTATATATATATATATATAGTCAAAATTTTTAGATAGTGAGATAAGTCTTTATTCTAAAGACGATATCATGAAATTATGAAATTGTAAAAAAAAAAAAAAAAAAATCTTGACATACTAAGTCATCCTTATGAGAAAATAATTATGACTTTTCATTTGTTCTGATTTCTGACATAATTGTGAATTTTATCAATTTTTGGGGGCCATTTTTTACTTTTATGAATTGTTATGACATACTTCAGAAGTCATAATTATGGGATAAAAGTAAAAAAAAAAAAATACGTATTTAATGTACTTTTACATAATTTTAATTTTGACCATCTCTGTTATGTTTTTTACATCATGGCGTTTATGCTCTATAGTCTACTTTTTAAGCTTATAATTATGCATGTCATACTTGGTATGCATATGTTTGATGTTTTATCTCATAATGACTACGTATCTAATAATATTGACGTTTTATCGAATAATTATTTACCAAAGCATGTTTTTATCCCTCTTATGTAGCAGAAATGGGACTCCATAAAGAACACAGCAGCAGAGATAGACAAAAAAGTTATAAAAAAGAAAAAGACGGGGCAAAAAAAAGTCTCAGACTACTTTAGGCTCAACATAACTCTATCTAAAGCTGCATTTAAAACACTGTGATCACAGGGAAAAGAAATAACATCATTTAAAACAGTTAATCTATTGATTTCTCAACACAAGCGTCCTCATCGTACATAATGACCTCGGACAGTATGCCGTTTGCTGTTTCTGAGTTTGTCGTACACAAGAAAACAATGATAGGACCAAACTATGAGGTTCCATAGCCCAAACTGAACACAATGTGCCAATAAAATACAGTTTATATATAGCAAAAAGTTTGCATGCTAACAAGGCAGTCTTAGTGTATCAGTCCTTTACAAACTGCTATCTTCCATTGTACATCATTGTACACCCACACGAGAAGCACACATGCACACGTTGATTATAAACGTATATAACAGATTAAAAATGAGGTAAGATGAGCGCGGGTCAGATGAGGGGGATGGCCACCAGAAAACTAAAAACCTGCTGTAAAATAGCAAGGTAGAAGATCCTACAGAACATTAAAGCATCATGTTTCTCTCAAACACACACTTACTGATACATATATATATATAAGAATATATAAAGTATTGCATCGTCGCAACTCGTGACATACACCGGGTGCTCAGTCACGGTTCACACGAACAATGTCTTTATTGCAGCGTGTGTCTGTGGTGATACATTTAATGACAGGAAGTGCTTTGCAGCCCTACAGCCAGTGAAGGAGCAGGAGGAAGTTGAAGGAAGGAGCAGGAGTTACAGAGGATGCAAATGAGAGCATGGTTTGGAGTCCAGCCCCCGTAGTCTATGGCATAGTGAACGACAATCTCCTTCTGTCTCTCTCTATATGTGTACATAGTCCCAGTTTCATTCCCAGAATGCAGCTGAGCTCCAGGCCAGAGCGTGATGGCATGAGAGGGAACCAGCATTCTCCTCTGGCAGATCTGCCCCCCTCTCCCGGGATGCAGAGAGTCCCAGGCAGACTGTTACCTGCTGTCATCATCTGTTGGATGGGTGGGACTGTGTGGCCATGATGACGTGTGACGGGCCACCACTCTCCCCTCGTTGGCTGCCCATCCCTGCCAGCACTGACATGGCCACCGCCTCGGCTGCAGCGCGGGAGTTCAGGCCGTTGGGGCCTACCGCAGATGATGGGCTGGGGGCCAGAGAGCTGTGCTGAATGACCGGTGCCGGGGAGCCCGTGGGCTCAGACGTCTCTTTCATGTGCTCCTCTCCTGAGAGACATCAATAAATGAAGGTTAGATCCCGCAGATGCAGGCCAGAGACCTCAATGTGGGCTCCACTCACCCAAGTAGACGGCTTTCTTCTGGAGGTTGGTGACGGGACAGTCTTTGTGAGCTAACAGCAACTGCTTCAGATGAGCAACTTCGTTTCGCAGATGAGACACCTCGTTCTTGTACACGGAAATACAGGAAAACAAAAAAGTGTGAACATCACTCTTGGACAAACTAGCTGACAACAAAGCACTTGGAAACACATTTGTCTCTACTCAGTTTCAAAGTACAATGCCAAACCATCAATGCACACAACAAAACGAATGAAGAAAAAAATAATAAGAAACATGACAAAAGTCAAACAAAATAAGGCAATGGTAAAACAATTGAATAAATATGCAAATAAAAATATTTTATATAAAGCTAATGATTATAAAATAATAAACAATAATAACAAAATAAAACTAAATGAAATAACAAATAATAAATACATAAATAATACATAAAAATGTTTTATTCCTACAATAAATAAAATGATTATTTTTTAAGTGTCAATGATAAAGTCAATTTGAAATAATCTCAGTCTCAAATAAAAAAAATCTAGTCTCAGGTTATGTTTGGAATGAGACTCTAGCAATACTGAAGTATATGTAAAGATATTATAAAATATGAAAATATTTTAAAAACCAGGATGTGTAAAGTTATGCATTATGGGATACGGAATCCCACACAGTATGCTCTGGTTTCATAAAATCTGGGTTTTCCATGCGTTGCATTCAGAACTGTACATACTGTCAAAATTTGAAAGGACACAGAGGAACCACGTCACACATTTCTCAAATTGCAATAAGCAATATCAGTGCTCAGGATTAAAAAACCTTTCGCATACACTAACCGACAGCGAGACGTTGATGGAGGAGAGTTCTTCGGCCTTCTTCTCCAGAGAGCTGACCCATATCTTGCGCTTCTGTCTGCAACGAGAGGCTGCAGCCCGGTTCCGCTCCAGGAAGCGCTGCCTCCTCTCATCAGGGTCGTCATCAGTCGTCCTCCGCCGGCGACCTCCGGTGGGCTGAGCGGGTGACACCTGAACACAGCAGGGCAGAGTAAACGGAGATGTTTACTGCATAAAGCCACAGCGAAGTGAAAGATTGCTCCCTGACAAACACAATGGCATCTGTTGTATACAGAATGTTTACACTCAACAATTCGAGGGGTGAAGACATGCCATACCTGTGGCTGAGCAGGGGACGGGGCGTCTGGATGCTGGACCAGCAGCTGGCTTTGCTCCACTCTCTGAGGGACCATCGCACTGGACCCCATCGCCACACCAAGGCAACCCTGAGCTGTGGGCATCTGCTGAGATAATGCTGCCTTCAACCTCTAAGGACAACAACAAAAACATCATGGTAATACGGAACAAGACGGCATTCGGTCTAATTATAAGGCAGTTTACAGCCGCAACATTCAATTTTATTACTCTTTCATGGGGAATGGACATGAACTGTGAACACATACCACAACTCATTTAGCACTGAAGAGAGAAATCATGTGACAGAAAGGAAATAAGAGTGTGAACTTCTGCATTTTATTTCTGTAGTTTAGGACGGTCATCTAGATTTTTTTCTCCATGGCTTATCTTTTTTTTCTTAAATCTTATGCAAACACCTCTCAAGAAACCAAGACACGTAGTGCTATTTATTAATAATAAAGATAAAATAAACATAGCAATGTTTTTCTAGTGTTATTTTAATATTCTTTACTATTATAGCATTTATTAATCATTTTTGAATTGGCTTTTTTTCTCAGTTTTCATTTCAATTTTAGAAACAAAATTACACAGCCTCACTAGTCATCAAACCACACACCAACTAGCCTATCACGAAAAAAACATAATCTTTGTATATCTGAAATCTGAATGTATCTTGAATCTGAAATACAAACTGTTAATGACAGAGTTGCTTTGTTCCAAAGTGACGTGACATTCAGCCAAGTATGGTGACCCATACTCAGAATTTGTGCTCTGCATTTAACCCATCCAAAGTGCACACACACAGAGCAGTGAACACATAAACACACACACACTGTGAACACACACCCGGAGCAGTGGGCAGCCATTTATGCTGCGGCGCCCGGGGAGCGATGCCTTGCTCAAGGGCACCTAAGTCGTGGTATTGCCAGCCCAAGATTCGAACCCACAACCCTAAGGTTAGGAGTCAAACTCTATAACCAATAAGGCCACGACTTCCAACAGCTTGTTTGTTTGTTGTGAAAACTATGACCCATGTGAAGTGCTGGATAAAGAGTTGCAACACAGGAACACTAGGCAAGGCAAGGCATCCGAACATTCTGCAAAATAATCCACAGGCTGGATTAGGAAGAAAACAGATTTGCCCTCACCATCTTTGCCTCATTGTGGGGGTAATAGCCTGAGGGTGAAGACGAGCCGCTGCTGCTGCCCCCTAGTGGAGGGCCGGGAATTCCTGGAATGTTGGGCACCATACACAGGGGCCTCGCCAGCTACACCACAAGGCCAAATGCAAAACATATTATGAGGCAAATTATGAATGACTCTAAAGATCAGAAATGACAGCTCACATGAAAAACACTTTTAAAGAGAAGTGGGGCATTTTTGAGTTACAAGGGACTTTGTGCTGATGGGGTTGTATGGCACTTTAACCTTGGAAAAATATTACACACTTTATCTTAAATTGAAATCACAGCAAAGTCCCTTCAAGGTAAGTCATGGACTCCTAAACATAATACTAAAGACCCCTTTCTCAAATTATAAAGGCAGCTATATATTTAAAAGCTGATATATATTATGTGTGAAAAAAAGTGTGATAAGAAAAACTAACTTTTTATTAAAAATGAAATCATTTATACTATTGTTTACTGTACTAAAGTCAAAATAAACTATTTAAATATTTTTTGGAAAATATCAGTATTTATAAAAAAAACAACAACTTACTGTAAACTTTTCTGAAGTACTATTTTAGTATTATAGTATAATTATATATATAATATATTATATAATATTATAGTAGTTATTAATACAATTTGCATTTATTTTTAAATGTCCAGTTTTCATTTCAATTTTAGTTTTAAATTTTAGTACATTTGTAATGTCCTTTGTCATTTTGTTGTTTCTATTTACATAGTTATAGTTATATACAGTAGATATATATTTATATTCTAGCTATCTTATTTTATTTCAGTTTCAATGCAACAGGTTTTTCTTCTCACATAATATTTATATCTTACTTTATTTCAGCTTTAATAAAGTAAAAAAATATTTTAATAGTTTCAGTTTTAATTACAATGAATTTTCCACAGATCTTGCAGACCCTATTAATGAAAATCAATTTTACAGTAAACAAAAAGGCAAGTGTCAGCAACTCTCCCATTCCTTTTCCTTTGAGTGGGCCATCTCTTTATACTCCACATATTCATATACCATACTCAGAAATACACTTCAAACTTACAGATATTACAGAGGGCATCTGCATAGGACCTGGAAGCACAGGAACTGTTTGACCATTGGGAAGCATCATCATTGGGTACGGCACTGTGGGAGATCTGAAACAGAAGGAGAGAAATGCCCAGTTTGCACAAGCAGTGAGAGCAGAAAGCAATGCACAGACTGAAGTTCTGCTCTCTTCCTGTCCACTATCTCACCAAACATTCATGGACAGTCAAGCACACCTTAAATGAGCCAGCTGCCCACAGTTTCCTAAGCATTCCTACCAAATCAACTTAAAGCAGCACAGTGAGTCATATAGAAATGAGTCACAGAATAAGTTGATGGGCCAAAACACTGGCTGCTCATTGATATGCTGTGGTTGTGCTCTTACCCCAGTGTGCGGTTGGATGGTGGGGTGTGTGTGATGACAGAGGTAGGGGAGGGCATGGTGGGCTGCAGGCCGTCATAACCCAGGTGCAGTGGGAGGGAGCCAGGACGCACTATGGCAGGGGTGGGAGCCGAACTCACGGCAGGCTTAAGAGGAGAATTCTGTAAGAAAGATAATCAGCCAGCTAATCACATAAAAATTCAAAAAGCAGCACTCTTTGCTTGCAAAAGCAATGTCATCCAGTCATAACGGTTTGTTTAGTGATGCAACACGTCCAGGTCATACAAAGATTAGTGAAATGTACAATTATGGTCTCTATAGTGGCCATATGAATGCCAAATAACATCTGACTGTCTGTACAAAAATACACATGATCAATAACAATCTTAAATGTTGAAATCCTAAAGTTCTAGGTTTAAATCGGGCTTCGAATTGCAGATTTTCAATGTGGTTTCAGATTTTTGGACCTTGGTGTTTTTGGTTTTGCTCTAGCAAGTCTGCTTTGCATAAAGCATGTACCTTTCCTCTGCTGACGGGCTCTCTGCTGCTGTCTGACATGCTGGAGATGGAGTCAGGGCTGGCAGGCGGAGAAGAGTCCACCTCCACAGGGTCCTCCTCCTTCACCTTAATGTCTGAAGGCGTCTGCAAACTCATGTCAAGTGCTCCTGAATTAGGAGCAGGCAACTGCATGGAAAAAAGAAAGACAGGTGAAGAACGCGACAGACAGAGAAAGAGAGAGCGAGACGAGGCGGTGTTACACATGAGAACTGATTGGGAACTCTGCACTTCATAAATCGGAGTTTTTGGCAGCAGGCAGCCGAGCTCCTCATGTTTGGAGCACGTCTGACTGTATGACTGAATCCCTCCACCCAGTCCCATAGCTCACCGGGTTCTTGGCCCTCTTGTCCTCATCTTCCTGGGCCTTGGGGAACTCCTGCTCGAACGAGCTGGCCAGCTCATTGAACAGGCCCACCTCTTCACAGTTTTTCAGGAAACGAGTGGGAGTCGGCGTCTGGTCTGGAGACAGAGAGATCTCATTGTTTCCTTATGCAAGACGGCCTCAAGGACAGTATAAACTCTGCCACACAGCTAAACGCCTCTACATACAAGTACTAACCAAATCTGCTTGCTATTTAACATGATTAATCTGGGAGAGTTCAGGGCTGTTATTACATTAGTTTTTTTCCCCCAAGGGTTTAATGTGACAAAAAAAAAAAACTGCACATTGTGCATTTTCCCCCTTAAAATTACTAGTTTAAGGGGACTTAGCTTCACTCCACAACTATAAAGTACTGATATCGAATTACATTGTTAAATCTCTGTACTACTTGTTTTGTCAGTACCATTAAAACATGCCAAGTTACCATTAACCACAAAAGAAGTGACAAAAAACATGCACATAAATATGGGATGGATGGTAGAAATATGCACCTACCAAAGACAAATTAATAATCACTATTTATTTTATACATATAAAAATTCATTCACTATTTCCATCATTTAAAATAATCAAAATCAAGTTAAACATAATAATTACATAATAAAAATACACACGTTAACCCAAATTTTTTTAATATTTTTTATTTAAAATTATATAATATATATGTGGTTGCTAAACGATTAATCGAGATACTGTAAAAAAATATATATACTGTAGAAAAATACTGTGTATATATTTATTATGTATATATAAACAAAAACACAAATATACACACACACACAAACACACACACACAAACATACACACTGACTGACATGTATATAATTATACAAAATGCAAAGTACCTGCAATGATGACGGAGTCCGTTCTAACGGGTCCAAACTTCAGCGTCATTTCATGTTTGTGTTTATGAACAGCCAGGTGGTCCTCATTAGTAAACCTCTACAAAGCCACACAGATGAACAGATGGATTACCAGACAAATCTGACCAGAAAAAGAGAAAGGATCATTTCAAGACCTCAGGGCAGAGATATATTTCCAAATTAAGAAGAGGGAGCGGCACTGACAAGATTTGTCTTTTCGAAACAGATATTGTAGGCCAGAGAGGACTTAATAATGATCGTTTTTCACCAAACCCATGCTCTGCTCAAAGTCGCTGAAGTATTGAATGTAACTATACAGTGTCAGTGTCGAAGACGTACAGTGGCTTTCGGTTTCACAGCTGACCTCTGTGCCCTTATACAGCCTCAAGGCTTACAGCGCTAACGTTTCTTTACGCTTCCGTTCAGAAGTGCAGCTCTGCATTACACAGTAAGTATTGAACTTCCACATTTGCCACATAATAAAAAAAAAAGTTCTACCAGCTTTCATGCAATACAAAAATACATTGTGCAAATGACAAAAGAACTATCACTAAGGTGGAGTTTTGTGGTTTGGCACTTTGTCTTTGACCCAGTGGTGAAGCCATGATGTTATGCATGCAAGACACAACAGCTCATGGGCAGAGCAAACTACACACGTGTATTCAATTAACATTTATGACAGGCAATCATGCATTCTCCAGCGTGCTTTTATATTTACCTTTGAAACAAAACAGCTGTTAAGGTGGTACAGTAAAACTGTACACTGCTGATGCACAGCCAGTGAATCATGGATATTTAATGTATTTAATTTAATGTATTCTTATGTAAGATTTTGACTCTACTGAAGCATAAAAATACCATAATATGTTTGCAGATATTTAAGAAGCATGCTAAGTTAACATACTGAAAAACAATGCTACAGTCAGTTATTCTCCATTAAAAATGTGTCTTCCGGGCCGGAATGTCTGTCGTTGTTTTGGTTTGTGGAACCCGCCCTCTGCAAGTTTCCCCAATTGTATTTCAGCACCCTGGGTTGCCAGTTGGCGGAAAACACAGCATATTATTTTTCAATCATCGTCAAGTGCACTCGTTCCTGTTGGTGTCCTCAACCTTCTCCAATATTTTGAATTTGGACTGCAATACCTAGTTCAACCACTCGGTGTCAATCCCACAAACAGCACCTTCAAGAAACCAGTATTAAAGATGCTTTTTTAGGAATATGATGCATACATGCCCCTATGATCTGACAGATGAACAATGAAATGGGTGTGCGAAGCAGGAACGGAAATCTAATTAAAGATATACATAAACCTCCTTTTGTTTCATTGTTATGATTTCAGTTCCTTAACAGTTCCATTACCGAATCTTTCACAATTTTCACAACAGTAAATCTTAAAAAACAAAAACAAAAAAAAACTCCATTGCCAAACGATAAGATAACTTTACTTCATAAATAGAATATTTTAACAATTATTGTAAAAAGTATTTAGGTTTTTTTAAAGACTTTTCAGTCTTCTTAGAAGCAGCATTGTCATATTGTCTGTTTTAACTACATGTCAAAGGAATAATATTAAGAATATAATATGGACAACTAGAGTAAGTACAAGATACTCTTTATTTTTGGCTCATAAGAGTCATTCGTTTAGGAATCAGACTACTTTGATGTGTTCTAGGTTATGTTTCATTCAATTGGGAATCTAATACACTGATTGACAGCACTGTACTGTATGTGTTTGATTCACTAAAAAGATCTAGTTTAAAAAAAAAAAAAAAAAGGAATTCGTTATGTTTCTGATTCACTAAAAACAATGGAATCAAACAGGTGATTTGTTTGGGAGTTAGACACCATCTGTCATGTTGTTATGTTTTTGATTCGCTAAAAAGAATCTACCCAAAATAGCTGCTTGCTCTGGATTCAGACCACATCATCTGTGTTGAAGGTTCTTGATTCACGAAAAAGAACCTATTCAAAAGAGTCATTTGTTCAGGAATTGGACTATACTGGTAAACGCTGCATTTGTTGAATTCATTAAAAACTGGAATCAGAATACACTTTCTAAAAAAAAAACAGTTCAGTTTTTTTTTTATATAATGGAACGTTTTGCAGAAAATAACAGTTGTTTGACGAAGCGCCTCAACTACTGGATCCTTGCGGTCTCTTCCAAAACAGCTCGAGCAGACATGGAGCCTCTAGGATTAGCTTTTCCTCTTTCTGAGTGGATTTCATGACTCAAGCCATGTTCTCTGGGCTTCACAGTCTTCTTCAGACTATTTCTGGCTCCGTGTCACGGTTACAGTTCAGCCGTGACAGCGCAAAGTGGAAACACAGTCAAGTGTCAGAGGCGTATTTTTAGATGTGCCAGCATCACCAATACAACAACTGCATTGCCCGTTGCTTATTCTCCCTCGACTTAAATGAGTTACTCTGGCAAGGACAACACACGATGACAAAACAAGGACAACAGAATGACTGAAGCAAACAGAGCAACTCATTAACAGCAACAAACAAGAGGCCCAGCTAGAGTGCCTTATGTGCATGGAGTAGACTTGTTATACGTCCGCTTTTATAGGTGTCTCTTAAGATTGTACTTTCCTCTCAGAAAGGAGAATGCGACACTGGAAAAATGCAACAAATAGAGCTTATCTAGTAATCAAGATTGAGAATTAATGTTATATAGCAGCACAGTCTAGTATTAAACTGACCTTACTAAGATCAATATTATATGCATTTCTAATTAATTCACTTAAGCATAAAAGGTAAACATGGTTAGCTCAAATAACGTCATGCAATGCACGAAGCAATGCATATTATTTGTCAAATACCAAAGTATAAATACTCTGACCAAATTCTCCCAGTAGGGCATGGTTATCTGTGCATAAAATCTGAGTTTTTGTTGGACTAAGGTTAGTATACAAGCTCCTACATGTTGAGCTGCGGTGCTCATGCGGGCAGAAAGAAAGCTTGAGACCAGCTCACTTCTTTTCCTGGTCTACTTCCAATTATTTCCTGTTCATTATAAACAGTCTTCGTTTGCTCATTCCAATTGCTAATATTTATTGGTATACCATAGATTTGAATCCTAATAAAAAAAAGACAAAAGCAGCACAAAAAAAAAAAAAAAAAAATTATATATATATTATTAATTTCTTTAAAAAAAAAAAAAAGTAAAACTTATTGAACCCAAATAATTGAGTGTATGTCCCGGATTTCCTTTTGTAAAAACTAAACCACAAACTGACTAGCAAGCACCAACTAAAGTGTAGCCTTTAGTTAAACCCAATCAGAAATTTTTGCACAATGACTATGATACAGAGAAAATTAGTCCAAAATATGCATTAAAAAGGATTCATTTACTCCGAAGATAGCTTTAAACAAGCACTAGCATTAAGAATCTCAAAGCTCAGTTTCCTCCAGCGTGTTATTTTTCAGTAATAGGTTGACGAACCAGAGGACTCGCATGAAAATCTGGTTCACTGGGAAGAAGCAAAACAATCCTAAACCCCTATGGACTTCAGTATGACGCAAACAGCGTTTGCTCGTCAACAAAAGAACAATACCTCCACTAGAGTAAACCCTCACTCCCCTCATCCAGCTACACACCGGTGTTAATAGAGCCTGACAGATGTGCACAACCTGATCTCTAGTTCAACTATTATTCTTTTTTTCCCTCTTATGTGGCCTTTAGTTTTGGTTTACAGGAGCTAAGTGGTCATATTTTCACCTCGCAAATCACGACATGATACGTTATTACCACTTATGAACTAAGATAGTCAACTTAAGACACCTGGATGCTTCAATGTACGCTTTGGGGTCAGTAAGATAAAGAAATGAATATATTTCTTCAGCAAAGATGCGTTAAATTGATGAAAAGTGATATTTGTCAAAAAATGCCCTAGTTTCCACTAATATACTAAACCGTTTTCAAAATTGATAATAATAAGAAATGTTTCTTGTGCAGCAAATCTAGACTAATGATGCTGAAATTTCATCTTGCCATTACAAGACTAGAAACAGATAGAAAATGAAAAACAAATATATCCTAGGCCTATACCCTAAGTATTAGCAATAGTGTTATCTAAGGCACTTTTTTTACGTAAGGAAAACAGATTTCTCCTGCTCGAAGTCTGGCTAGGCCAGAGCAAGAAGTATTAAACAGTCATGGTCCCTGTGGCATCTGAGAAAGAAACATCTGCAAACGACTAACTCACATAAATTATTCATCAAGTTCATGTTGTTCCTCTCAATTCTCAAGATTATGTTGCCAACGGTACGGTTAAATGATCATTGTTGCTTTCAGTATCGGAGAGGCAGTCTAACTGTTAAATTGCCTCACTCTGATCCATGCTACTTTTCTCATGCTGTTTTCTACGTAACTGCGGAGGAGAACATTCAGATCAAAACCACAGAACGAACATGAGTGTCTCACTGAGTAGGACGGGTCTCGATCACTTCCTCTTTCGGTTTTCAATGCCCTGAAATCAGCACATGCCTCCAAAGGCCACAATGTTTTTCAGTTCTTACAATGGAAAAAATTATTTTCTGGTATAATGATCCTTCAACCAAAATCTATTTAATTGAGAAGCAAAATTACATATATAGCAAAAAGATATATATATATATGCAATTAATTTGATTCAAATATTATTATTTATATATTATCATTTTTATTAGGTATTTTTTATTTACAAATTTAATCAGGAAATAAATTCTCTGTTAACAGTTTTACTACATTACGCAATTTTGCTTTTAAGGTCCTTTTTTGTTTTAGTGATATTTTTACTGGAAGAAAAACAAGAGATTAAATGATTGTTTTGCAGTGCACTCACTCTCAAACTGCTTCGTCTGCAAGTTCATCATAAATGCACTTATTAGCATAAATAACATCATCGCAGCGTCTGCGTGGACTTTGACTCAAACCAGACAAGTGCAGACGATAACTGAGCTGCGATTACTCATTGGCCAAGTTTGTGAGTGAGTCAGACAGCGCTAGAGACGTTAGCGCAGTTTCACAAGCGCGCTATCAGCTTCATCGGTTTGGCCCAGGGCTGCAGTGTGACAAAAACAACACATTCTCAAAGCGGTGAAGTTGCCGCACCTCCCTTCACACACACGCCGGGCAGACGTCTGGCTACTGTGCAGCTGAGAGGACGACTCTTCAATAACCAGAGAATGCCCTATGAACCAGAAAAGCAGAGCCAAGTGAAAGTGAACTTACCTGCCCACAGCCAGGAGCACTGCACACAAAAGGCTTGTCGTCCCCCATCTTTGCAAAGGCTTTGCAATATAACTGTGGAAGAGAAGACGAGAACATTACTGAAGAGGTTCAAGCCAGCAGAAGTTCTACAGCCAATCCCAGGGATGATTCTGCCTGGATCCTCGCTCAGTGCAGGAAGCGACGGGTGTTTAAAAATAACGAAGAACCGAGCACATGCATGTTAGTGTAGCGACTACAAGTTTCCCTGGTGATACTTCCTTTACACTGGGGGCATCTGGCAGACCAATGACACGCGGAGTTCGGGATTTGCTCAAAGCAAGGTCTTTTTAGCCCCTCCTTTACTTCTCATTGTAGTCCTCCTGACACCATCTCCACAAAGCTGTTCTGCGGCGACGACTCTAGTGCCACTCTATACCTTTGTCTGCAGTCACTCTCTGAACTCCTCCACCCGATTCTCAGGCTCAAATATCAGCAACCCACACTCCCAGACGCTCATCACTTTTCACAGGAACTCAAGACATCTACACTGACATCAAGAGCTTGTGCTGGTACCGTTTTGCCAGACGCCGGGAAACGATTTCCCTCGGAGATAAGATCGATTGATTGCTTTCATCTAATTCAAGAGGGTGTAAAGCGGGCAAGTTTTGGAATTGAGGAACGGAGAGTGCAATTCTGGTAATTTTGGAGAGACATGTCTGGAATGAGCCGCTCTGATCCAGGAGAATGGCATGCGTGTGTATTGGCTTGTCATAGACACTCCTTCTTTTCCTATTAGCTGAACCACTGCAGTTACTCCAGACAATCTGCCAGCACCTTCCACACAAACCCACACATGTTCAACATTACACTGTAATCAAACTAAACGAATGCTTCCCTGGACTCTGATGGATCCATGAGATGTTCAGAAAATGGCTGGGCAGCTAAAACTTATGTACAGGTTTTCCAAAAATTGGACCAATTATCTTTTAGTGACTTTTCCAGTTGTCTGTGATTACGCGACTTAAAGTTGGCAAGAAATGTAAATCTACTCTCTTTTCTTAATCCTTCATCATGTTTAATTCAAATGTCATAACTGCAAAAAAGAAAATTCTGTCATTAATTACCCTCACGTTGTTCCAAATCTGTAGGACATTCGTTTATCTTCAGAACACAAATTAAGATATTTTTGAAATCGGAGAGCTTTCTGACCCTGCATAGACAGCAACGCAAGGCCTAGAAAGGCACTTTAGTAAGGAAGGACACCATTAAAATAGTCCATGTGACATCAGTGGTTCAACCTTAAATTTTATGAAGCTACGAGAATACATTTGTGCACAAAGAAAACAGAAATGACGACTTGGTTCTACATATTCTTCTTTGAACCTTGAACATGTCAGTTGTGTCGCTGTCTATGCAGGGTCAGAAAGCTCTTGGATTTAATCAAAAATATCTTAAAGGGGTCAAATGAAGTTGCTAAAAGAGAACATTATTTTGTGTATTTGGTGTAATAAAATGTGTTTATGCGGATTAAGGTAAAAAAAAAAAAAAAAAAACATTATTTTCCACGTAGTGTATATAGTTGTTTCTCTTCTATGACCAGCCTTTCTGAAACGCGTTTTTTACGCGTTGCATCACACCATGTAAAGATAAAACCATGTCTGCATTTGTGATCAGAGAAATGACAAACAACAAACGCTACTCTACACTGCTCAAAACTCTTGTTTTAACCATCAGTTGCAAATTCTTTAAATATGAACACGTACTTACAAGTTGAGAGTCAGAACAGCTGACATTGTGGCAAATATTTGGGTTGGACTGTTCTGGAACAGTGTTGTAAAAACAACTTAAACGAAACACAAAGCATCTCCACGACATGGTGGCGGCGGCAACAACAACAAGAACAAGTTATGCCTTCTTTCTCTGCGTGAACATTTTGCAAATCTTCCCACAGCCGTCCCATGACCCTTTAGGGGGGTGTGGATGAGTCTTAACTTTTAAAAAGAATATCTCTTTAGGTTTGAGACTTTAGTCTTTGCAACTTTATCTATTCACTAACAGCTTGTAACACTCCAAAAGAGAAAGGGAAAATTAAAATTGCATCATATGACCCCTTTAACTTGTGTCCTGAAGATGAACGAAGATCTTGGACTGACATGAGGGAGAGTAATTAATGAAAGAATTTTCATTTTGCGTGAAATATCCCTATTTATGAAACACATAAATAGCTTAATCAAGTCATCATTTCTATAAAGGTTACAACTTATCTTTCTTAGAAAAGATTGCAAAACTACTCAAATGTCAAATGTCAACGTCCTCGGGACGTTTTGGTCAAATAAAAGGCATTAAAGATCATAATGGGGTTTTAAACAGACACAAAAAATCTAAAGTATTTTGTAATAATCAATATACTGCCTAGCTCTAGTTTTAAATGTGTTCATGAACTACACACGTATGTTTATGTTAATATCCATATGTGTTTTTATATTTAGTTGTGGTGGCCTTGACACAGCAGTTCACCTCAGTCTACACTCCACGCATAGAGAGACTGGGAATTTTGGAAAAAGTAACACGTTCATTAAATTTAAATGGAGGGAAGTTTCATTAAACTTTCAACATGCCCCACCAGCTCAGAATGACGTCTGGTGAGTTACACAACCACCACTGCAAACAAAAGGTGAAGAATGAACCAAACATCTTCCTTGACTATAACAACAGGGATTTAAATAGATAAAGCTTGCGTATGTCATCTGTAAAAATTTAAAAAGCCATTTAGGCTGAGATGCTGCTAATTTATGTAACATTACTGCTATGAAGTTACAGCAAACAAAAGCAACTGCTCTCAAAATGCAAGTAGAAAAGAAAACATTACAATACAAAAATTCACATATTTAAAAAAAAAAATTATTTGCTGGGTTGTCTGAATGACTAGTTGACTAATCAGTGTGGATTAAGACTAACTTCAGTTTACCTATATTCCACTCATATGGGCATGCTATTTAGGAGGCCTTTACAAAAAAAAATATATATTTAATTAAAGGGATAATTCACCCATAAATGAAAATTCTGTCATTAATTACTCACACTCATTGTGTAAAGTAACACTCATTTTTACTTTGACTCATGGTTGTTTTTGATTAGACTTCATTGACTGGTGCCTCCTTTATGTTGCAACCATAAACGAGTGGGTCGTAACACTCATATCGTTCCAAACCCGTGAGACCATTGCTCATCTTCAGAACACAAATTAAGTTGTGGTACTCAAATTGCAAGTCATTATTTTTGTTTTCTTTGCGCTCAAAGTATTCTCGTAGCTTCATAAAATTACGGTTGAAACACTGATGTCACATGGACAATTTTAACAATGTCCTTACTACCTTTCTGGGCCTTGAACGTGGTAGTTGCTATTCTGTCTATGCAGGATCAGAATGCTCTCAGATTTCATTTAAAATATTAGAATTTGTGTTCCGAAAATGAATGAAGG